>NC_092373.1:33111169-33419769 GCF_030028105.1 Mobula birostris
TTAATTCAATTTTCAAGTAACCCAAGGTTACAAGTGAATCCGCGTCAACAGTGCCTGGAACCACAGCAGCGGCTCTTCAGTACACACAAGTATTATACCTCTGCAACTCTTCCTATATCCTCGACTAAGCATAGGGGCAAGTTCACAAATCTGCGTGACAGTGTTAAGAAAAGCCCAACAAAAAGTACTGCTAAAGTGGAAGCTTCTAGTGGTTGGTGGTCGGACAGCTCATGGTCAACTGGTTCCGTTCATAAGGTCAGTATACGTGGAATTGTTTTGATGGTAACGCCAGTACAATTTTAGTGCGTAAATCAAGATGCAAGCCATGCAATAACAATTACGACGGTGGCCATTGTTCTTAGTAAGATCATTTCCCTCTGAGTTCTAATTTAAGTCTTATTTCAGATGTCTGAAAGATTTGTTGAATTCTACAGTTATTTATTATGTAGTACATACTATTAATTCACTAAGGTTATATAGAACAGCCCATCACAGAAACAGCCCCTACAGTCAACAATGTTGTGCCAGATTAATTAAGGCTGTAATTAAAAACTGAACTAAATTAATCCCTTCTGCCTGCACAGTGTCCATTTCCCTCTATTCACTGTACAATCATGGGCCCATCTAAGAGACTAATATCGTATACGCCTCCATACCACTTTCGGCTGCACTTTCCAGTCACCTGTCACATCCTGTTTTAAAAAAAATTTTTAAATGTAATTTTTGGAACTGTTTCTCCACTTTGTTAATTAATTTGTCTGATATCTACAACCTTTAACCCACCATTCTGCAGACAGTGTCCTGTCTCTGCCTGTTGTTTTCAACTAGTTTTAACAAAATCCACTCAACTCCAACTTGTCATAGCCATGTATATTCATCCTCCTGGATCATATTAGAAGTTCATTAAGGGAAGAAATACACAGCCCCATTCCTTCTCCTGGAATGGAGGAATAAATATACTGAACGTTTTGTACACAATTTGTAGAATTGAACCATTAGCAAGAGATGTTGGTCAGCAGCTTCTGCTGGTTTGTTCTGTGAGAGCATTCTGCAACTGAGACCCTTTGAGGGACCCTACACTTAATATGCATCATCAAAACTAAGTATATAATCAGGTTTTGGATGGTTAGACGTGTTTTGGCTGAAACTTGCTGAGATCCTCTTTTCCTAAGGTTCAATGCTTCCTTTTTGTTGTTTAAAAAAAGTTGAATTGTTTTGCCAAGTTGACTCAGTACCCAAATCTCATACATTGCTGATACTCGAGTATGATTCCTTGATTCTTTGCTCCAAATTTTAACTGCGTATTGTTGCTGTAGCTGCAGATCTACACTGTTCAGTGTTTTACCTTCTTTACACAAGTCTGAGTCGGCCATCGGTTCCTGATCTGGGCAGCAGTGAAATAGTGGCAGGGAGGATTTGTTTTTATGCTGTTTTCGGAAGGGAGCACGATGTCACAATGAAGCTACCTATTGGTGTTCACATAATTTAGGAATGAGGCATCTCATCATTAATGGGGCTTATGAGTTGAATAAAAAAGCTTATAAGGGAATAGAAGATTTGTGAATGTAAACAGATTTAACATCGGATGTTTCGGCACAGTAGAGTGCAAATGTGATTCAAATGAAGATGGAGCTCAGGAGACATTTTGTTGGAGCAGTGGGTTTTCAGCGAAATATCTGCTGGCATAATCTCCTTCATATTACTTTAAGCAAAAACCTAAGAAGTAATGTTGTAACAGTCTTTAAAATTAATTCTGCCACCAGAACTGATCCCTTTGTTATAAACTGATTATCTGAACATTTAATACAGTATTGAGTCTCAATGGGCTTGACTCATCTATCTTCCTCTATTTACATCTCCAGACAGTTCAGCTATAATTAAAAAGTCCTCAGTACCCACTCTTGGATTGTATCAGTTCCATTGTGCCACCTGGGTTCTCTGTACTTCCAGCATTTGCCCAATCCCGTCCCCTTCTCTGTAATTTAAAACAGGCCTGGGCATCATCCCTGATGAAGATGGCAGGGTTTGTTACCGAAATGTCAGTTAGAAATTGGTTCCTGTACCCAGCTGGAAGCCCAAGAAGAGTTTGTTTGTCATGTACGCTGGGAAAGCACTAGATCCTTTTAAAATGGACTTAATTGCATCTTCCATTTCTGATAATGAACTAACGAAGGCTCTCGGCCTGAAACGTCGACTGTACCTCTTCCTAGAGATGGTGCCTGGCCTGCTGCGTTCACCAGCAACTTTGATGTGTGTTGGTTGACCCCAAATGTTAACTTTTTTTCTTACTCCACATAAACTGCCCAGTTTCTTTGGTACTTCCAGTGTTCTTGTTTTTCTTTCCAGCATCTGCAGATTTTGCTTTAATAGTCCATGAATCAGTACCCACTGTAATGAGAGAGAATGATTTATATAGAGTTGGAAACTCTAAATGAAGTTTATCCCCCTTGGTTCTTATTGAAAAGCTGCAGTTAACTTTCTCTGGTTTGAGTATAATTGTTTCATTGACTTAAATGGCGGTGCAACACTCTACTGAGTAGGAGATATTTTCCTCCTCATAGGCGACTACTTGTGTACAAGGGAGCTGTTCTTTTCACTGAGTGAAGTCAGTATAATGAATTGTATGTCAATCAATTTTTGATGTTCCTGAGATTTGATGGGATATTATGCAAATGTGATGGTTCTGCTTGATTAAAATCAAATACTCATTAGAACTACTGGGAAAAATAATAAAAAGAACATACACTACAGACAGACTTCACACAGGCAGACACACTTCACACAGACATAGACAACAGAGGCGACAGACAGACACATAAACACCTGATTGGTTTGATGCAATTTTGAAAATTCAATGCAAAATTGATTCAATTTCCCACTTGAAGACCCAGGCTGCATTTTTTGTTCGACCTGTGTTTTCTGCCCCTGCGAATCCAACCTCCTAGTACTTGCAACTGTGAACCAAAGTTTTAATATGACAAGAGAGAGACCACAATAAGACCATAAGGATGATGCAGAAATGGGGACATGTTCCCTGGGATGTAAATTTAATTGAAAAATAACTGCAGAGTAGCTGTAGGACCAGATGGTTGTGGACACCAGTGCTGTGTACAGCAGAAGCACTAGCCATGTACAGTGAAAGGGCATCAGTTCTCCACGAGTAATGTGTTTTTTATGGATATTTAATGTTGAGATTGAATATCTTGCCTGAGTTCATATATTTGCCGCATCCATTTTGAAGTTTGTATTGGTACTGCCTTCTGATCCATTACCTTCCAGGATTCATAAATATTTATTAGGTGTTATTCAGTTTTACAATATTATTGCTCTGCTTATTTTCAAATGTTTAAAATCTCAATTTATACTTTAGAATTCTCATCATTATCACTAATCTAACAAGCTAATTATCTAATCTTTGCAATTGCATATGCATCACAAAGGAAATTGTTTTCTTTTGCCCAATAATTTGAAGATGGTTTGGTGTTAATTAGAAACCCACTAAGAATAAATTGGTCGATATCTCAAAGAAAGAACATTATGTACCTACCGTCCTTTTAATGCTTTAGGAAAAATGGCTAAGTCTGATTGAATAAGATCACAATTTCACTTTGGGATGTAGTCAGTTTTATTGAGGTATTTTAGTGCCTCCATTGCTTTGCTGCTAAATCGTACATGGGTATTTTTTACATGGAGTGGAACTTGGTGGGAGGTATTAGTACCGAATATCTTGTATATGAATTAAACAAATACAGTGCAATCTTAATATAGCCCCTCTTATGTCATAGGCATGGAGATACGTTTGTCACCCAATTCTGTATGTTTTATTTCATTGTGGTATAGAGATCAAAGTCAGCAGTCCTTTATGCATGGATGTATTAGCTTTATTAGATTGTATGGAATGAATAGATTAAATGATTGTACAGCATAGTGGCAAATGGGTTCTAACATCAACAGATGTGGAATCATGAAGATTTGATGTCTCTGGGACCCATTCCTTGGAGTATTTTTCTGTAGACCTGACCCCCAGGGAGAGTTGGTGTAGATTCACTTGCTTTGCGTAGTTAGATGGGATTTTATGGCTCCAATGTTATCACAGTGTTCTTTATGTGCAGCTGTGTCCCAGTTATTGCAGAGTCACAGGTAAACCATGAGACTGGGAGAAACCTTTGTTTGCTGAAGTCCCTCTTGAGACAACAGTACTGAGAAGGATGCAATAGATTCTGGGAAAAGGATCGGCGATCCATTGCTGGGGGTACGATTAGAACTGTTCCACAAATTGTAGCTTGGAATGCAGCAATTGAGATTGAATGGATTTGGCAAAATCTAGTCAACTCTTTTGGTGTGTTTGTGTGTATAATACAACATTGGTGAAATAGTTTCCAGTTGGATGAGAGCATTGGGATATGGGGCCATGTCAATAAAAGGAACTTGGGGGGGAGGGGGGACCAAAATTAATTAAATACTTAGGTTATTTATGATGCTAGTGTTAAAGTTAATCCCGGAGAGTGGTGTTATATTGAGATTGCACTGTGGTGTTTTAAATTGTTCAGAAGGAATACTTCACTTTATCTCATGTTTCATGGTTAAACTTTGGTTTGCATTTTTCTCCCCCCTCAAAATTCTTGTTTGGTTCTTACTCTCAATTTTTACGTTTGCTATTAAGAAGTATATTTTTGGATTCTTTATTATGCTATTAGGATTAAATGTGTTGATCTGTTGTCGTGTACCTTGAAATTTGATCCCTTTGCTATTGTTTAGCAGATAGAAGCTACTCCTCCCTCTACTCCTGTTATCCCTGTGATCCCTGTTATGCCAGTCCCCGCTGAAGCCAGTGTCTTCTCGTCTGACAGTCAACAGGTTTTGTTCCTTTTTTTTCTTTTGAATGCTTTGATTTTGTTGCTGTACATTCAAAACTTATTTTGTGCATTGTTCAACTTAATATGTTCTTTTTTTAGATCACTGCATTTCTATGAAGAGCAATTAGAACCAAAGAAAAATGCCAGCTTTGGCTGAAAAAATAACCATCTTGAACCTTGTTTTGTTTTCGCACCTCAGTAGTGACCTGATAGTTTACTGGCCCTTTTCTAATGCATACTGCCTGATATTTTCATTATTTTGTTCACCATTCTGGATTTACCAGCTGCTTGTAAAGCAAGCAACTAGTATGCATTTTGAATTTTAACATCTTTAACACCAGATTTTGTTTTATTTGCTATGACATATTCCTTAAACTGCACCAACTCTTTCCTCTCATCTCCTGTAAGAACAGTGCATTACTTCATCTTTTCAATGGCTGTTTTTTGCAGTATAATAATCCGTTAATGGAATGGATCTTCTGGCTGATTGTGGTGATCAGCCATGGCACATTTTTTTTCCCACTTGCCAATCCAGAGGTGTCTTGCATATCCACGGGGAAAACATGTAGCACTCCTTTTGCAATTTCTGTTCTATTTATTGCTTTGAAATAATTTCTCTAACTGTGCTTGTGGAGCCCCAAAGTCCAAGGTGTTCTTTGGTTCTGGTTGCCTGCCTCAAGAGAATGATGAGATGGAGGTGTTAGAATAAATATTCAAATTATACTTTGAAAACTAATTGAATTCAATGTGCAAATGAGGTGTGAAATGGGAAAGCTGAGATGTTTGCACAAATTGAGATACTTGAATAACATAGAGAAAGTAAAAATATTAATAAGTGTTCAGAACCCAAAATATTTATATTTTGGAAGCCTGGCAAAAAATGCTAAATGCCCTTGGTTTTGAAGTTGAATTTAAATTATGGACCAGGACAGATACCTATTATCTTAATACTTTCATTGCCATTTCCCCTTTGGCCTGTCTGGTTCTAATATAAATGATTTGGGTCACAGTAATTTAAGTGTAGCCTCAGAGTCACAAGTTACTGCTGTGCTGGGCAATCTGTCATTTGACCATAAGACAAAGGAGCAGAAATAGGCCGTTTGCCAGACTTCAGTTTTGGAAATCCTAGCCTATCCTTTTTGAATTTTATGAATCAGTATGTTTGGAAATAGTCATTTATAACCCTTTTAATGAATATAGTCATCAGTTTGGAAAAATCTATTTGTATCAGAAATTGTTACATTAATTAGTATATACACTTCAATTCCTGGGTGTCCCATGATACAGACCACCGTTCTTCTGAGAAAGTGCAGACACCCACAACTGCAGTATATTTTCAAATCACAGAGTTCTGAGAGCACTTTCAATGCAGGGCATACATTTTGATCCTTTTTAATATTTACCATTTCCCATTACCACCAACCAAGTGCTGCAGAATTAGCTTGTCAAAGTTCTTTGCTCGTTTTTCCGTGATTTTTTTTTTGCCTTTGATTTTTTTTTGTGCTACTTGCCAAACTGGATGTTCCTTATGAAATCAAGATAAACTCCTTCTAGTAGTTCAGACTGATAGACTTGGATTGTTTGATCCCACATCTATGCCACTTGCTTGGCATCTAGTTGATGTGGTTCCTATCCCCACGGGTAAAGGAATTTGCACATTGCAAGAGGATTTATTGTTTTTTGATATTTACTCTTCTCCTTCCCTCCCTTCCCATTATCAACCTGCTTTTCTGGGTAAGAGCACGCCTTCTCTTGCAGGTGATTATGAGATCAAGCTTAGTTGCCCATTTGTATTTTGTCTTTGCCCGTTCTTAATTACTGCCCTGTTCACACAAATAGGATTAATCCACAATAATGTGATAAAACTCAGTCCATCTGAATAAAGTTTGAGGTGAAACATGAACATTTTCCTTCATTGGCTGTATTAGTGCAATTCTGCTGAGGTGTGTTATTTGGTCATGATATATTTGGCTAGTAAATGTTGATTTTGATTTCCATAGAATACAAATTGTAACATTATCAACTTCAAATGAACACTTTGATTTTAAACTGATCAAATAGTTTTGTTCATTTTTTTAGCAACTTTACATCTGTAAATTCTAATTATTAAATACCTTGCTATAAATATTAATTGCACTTGGCTGAGATAGGTGGAACAAAGAAATTTTATTTGAATTATTGATGTGTGAAAAATTCCCACTTCTCAGTGAAGGAGCGTAAATAAAAATGCATTCTTATCTTCAAAAGACCAAATGAGTTATTTATGTTAGATTTTTCATACGGATGTGTTGCTCCAAGGAGCTTTTATTTTAATCAATTTCACCTCTTATTAGCACAATATTCTTACTGATATCATGGTGAAATGGTTCTCTACATCGCCTTTGCATTTTGCAGTCTTCAAACAGTTGAAAATATTGCCAAGTCTGCAAATTGTCCTCTTTTATATTTGTGCTTCATTTGGTCCAATTGGTGTTTCCTTTTATACTCTGCTCAAATCCCATTCAAATACTTCCCATAGTGAGCATAAGTGACAAGTAAAATTAAGGTCTTGAAGGATGTAATTACAGGAAAAGTAGTAGTTGGTATGAAGTTCAAAAGAAAAATTCTATTTGGCAAACCTTACCCTTTTACTACAATGCAGAGAATACTTCAACTGAGTAGACCTACTTGCACAAAAGAGATGAGAGCTTGAGCTCAGCCAAGAGCTGCTGACTATGAATGCAAGCTAGAGTCCTTTATTTCTCAAAGGGTGTTGATGAAAGGGGATTTTTAGAGGATTCCCAATTTTGAGATGTTTTTGGTGACACATAATTTGGGCGTTGGGCAAAACCCAATTTCTTCACTATGATTACAACCCATCGAAATGACACTGTCAGGCTGGAGAGGGTGCAGAAGAGCATTACAAGGATGTTGCTTAGACTATAGGGCCTGAGTTGCAAGAAGAGGTTGGTTGCATTTGATCTTTATTCCCTGCACCGCAGAAGAATGAGTGGTGACCTAAGTAATTTATGAAATCATAAGTAGTATGGATAAGATGGATAGTTATAGCCTTTTCCTTAGGGTTGGGAGTCCAAGCTGCAGGGCACAGATACAAGATAAGAGGGGAAAAATTTAAAAGAGACCTGAGAAGTAACCTCACACCAAGTGTAGTGAGTACCTAGAATGAGTTGTCAGAGGAAGTGCTCAAGGTGGGTACAATTATAACATGCAGAAGGCATTTGGATAGGTCCATGGAAGGGAAGGACTTGGAGGGTTATAGGACAAAAAGCGAATGCTGTGGTTGGCATGCTCCAGTTGGGCTGGAGGACCTCTTTCTGTGATCTATAAATATAATTATGAAAGAGGAAAATACAGATATATATTAACAGTAGAAAAGCTTTAGACAAGATATTTTCTGGAAGTTTTACACAAGGGATTTAAAAGACACAGTATATTTTGGAGGATGGTAAACTGGATTTAAAAACTATTATTCACAGAAAGCACAAAACTTGGGCTAAATCTGTTCTGCAACCTCTCCTATTCAATGGATGAGGGTTTTCATTCTAAAAGATGTAATTTTTCCCCACAAAATTCAAGGAAAGTAAATGGGTTAAATGGAGGCATTTTAAATTCTATGCTAGTATGCTTCACCATTTTGATTGAAGCAAAGAAGATTATAAAATTCATGTTCAATAAAAGTAGTAATTGAAGCAGAAGGTGCCAACATTTAAGTTTATATTGGACAGCTGGATAAAGGGATGTGGAAAAAGAATGGATAAATGGGACTTGGAATGATGTCTTTACGTGGAAGGTGAGCCTGTAAGTCGCATTTCTGTGCTGCATTATTGAAAGGTATAGCTCTATTACATCACACTTCTGTAAAAAAAATTCTGAACGCAATAATAGAGCAAGACAGACTTATCAAAAAGTTCTTCAACAATTTATCAGCCAGATTGATGGAATGATGTATTTCATAAGTAATTCAGTTGTTTTTTGAGTGGGATGGCTAAAATGAATTCAGCTTTTAAATTCCAGTTTTTATACATCTATTGAATTGCATTTTAATATGATTTGCATTGTGAACATTTTAACGAGGTTGTCTTCGTCTTCTTTTTAAAGGCTAATCCACCTCCTGTTGTGGTGAATACAGATAGTTTGGAGTGTCAGCCTTACGTAAGTTATCTATTTTCTAACCAATTTGCACTCTAAGATGATTGGAGAAATATTTTAAAGGAACACTTTCTGCTGTGACTTATAATTCCTTTTCCATCCATATAGCAAGAATTGCTTTTTCTGTTTGTGAATCTTGTATTTGAAAATTAATATTAAAACACTGGAATTAAATAAAAGCAGGCTGCCAGCAATGGACAGACCTCTGAGTGTAGCCCCCTGGTAAGCCTCAGGCTCGCTCAGCTCGCTTTTTTCTAGAGGGAGCAGCCTTCGGCCCCGCCAAACTGGGTAATCAAGTTTATGTGGATGCTGTGTGATGTACCCCACCCCGCCGAATAACAGGCAGTACACCATATGCGATTAAATGATTACACTTTATAAGTATTTACTGAAACTATGTAATTAATAGAGATACAATATAAAAGGAAAGTAAAAGACGCCAAACTTATCAAAGTTCAACCACTTCGTGTATAACCGTTGGAGCTCTATTAATGGGGTCTCCAGTCGATGTCTTCAGAACTCCGCTGACCCTCAAATGGGACCACCCTCGGTGATCGATCAAACGCTCTACTTGAGTCTGTCCTCGTCTCCTCTCCTCGCCGAAGATCCTGGGCCTCGGACTCCCGATCGGAGTCCACTCCGTTGCCCAGCTTACAGCATCGTGCCTCCTCTCTTTGTCCCCATCGCGCCTTCTGCCCAAAGCCCGCGAATACAATAGCTTACAGACACACAAGAAAGAATAACATCTATCCTAATTGGTTAGCAAATGAATATAATTCTCGATATCAGTAATTATAACCCAAACAAGCTGCTAGAGAGAGAACCACTGTCTCAGCAGTTAACATCACAGAGAAGCCATTTTATTCAAGCATAGCAAAGAAACCATTTTATTAGCCTTAGCAGTAACATAAAAGAAGAAACCCCTTACATGAGCATCTTAGATACTAAGACAGTCTTCCTGCATTCCCTTCACATTAGGTGGAAAACTCTTGCATAAACCAGCAAAGTTGTCAGCATTTTCCGTTAAGGTTCATGGTGTATGTAACCAGAAAATACTCGATGCAGTCTGCCAGTTCTATGCTGGATGTCGCTTTTTAAAAAAATATTGTTTTTCGATGCAGGCACATACAGTATAGTAGCTTCAAATTAGATGGTGCACAGCTTAAGTTAAATCTACCTTTTCAGACTTGCATATTTTTTCCCCAGAGTTTGAAGAAATTGTCCATCATTTATGGAGACAGTAAACAATCTTTCATTGCTCCTACATTATCAGCTACTTGGAATCCATGAAATATTCAGTAGGTTTGCAATTTATAAAGCAGGAATTGTTATTTAAGTATACTGATTTGTTTGCTAGAATTCAAAATTTCCACAAATCATTTTTTAGGCTGTTGTGTGCATTCGCAGTTGATGCATTTGCAAAAAAAAAAAAAAATTATTCTTTAGGAGAATTCACCAAACCATTTCAGTCATTCGGACAATCTCATTTAAGACCATAAGACAGAGGAGCAGAATTAGACCATTTGGCCCATTGAGTCTGCTCCACCATTTCATCATGGCTGATCTAATTTCCCTCTCAGCCCCAATCTCTTGCCTTCTCCCTGTATCCCGAAATGCCCTGAACAATCAAGAATCTATCAATCTCTGCTTTAAATATACATAAAGACTTGGCCTCCACAGCTGCCTGTGGCAAAGAATTCCACAGATTCACCACTCCCTGGCTAAAGAAATTCTTCCTTATCTCTGTTCTAAAAGGATGCCTATTGGAGTGTCAGCCAAGTTATGGATTTTCTAACCAATTTGCACTTTTGGATGATTAGAGAAATATTTTAAAGGAACACTTTTTGCAGTGTCCCCTCTGGTCTTGGACTCTCTCACCATAGGAAGCATCCTCTCTGTATCCCCTTTGTCAGGGCCTTTCACATTTGATAGGTGTCAATGTGGTCACCCCTCATTCTAGTGAATACAGGCCTGGAGCCATATGACAAGCCATTTGATCTTGGAATCATTTTTATGAATTTGCTTTCAACCATCTCCAGCTTCAGCATATCCTTTCCAAAATGAGAAGCCCAAAGCTACTCTCTGTGCTCCTAAACTACTCTCTGTGCTCCTCACCAGTGCCTTATAAAGTCCCAACATTATATCCTTGCTTTTATATTCTAGTCCTCTTGAAATGAATTGTATTTGCATTCCTCACCACTGACTCAACCTGCAAATTAACCTTTAGGGAATCCTACACATGGACTCCCAAGTCCCTTTGCATCACGAGTTTTTTTGTATTTTCTCCACATTTAGAAAATAGTCAACCTTTCATTTCTTCTGCCAACGTGCATGACCATACACTTCCCGACGCTGTTTTCCATCTGCCACCCTTTTGCACGTTCTCCTAATCTGTCCAAGTCCTTCTATAGCCTCTCTACTTCCTGAAAACTACCCGCCCCTCCACCTATCTTCATATTGTCTGCAAACTTTGCAACAAAGCCATCAATTCCATCATCCAAATCATTGACATACAATGTGAAAATCAATTAAATCAATTCTCCTTTGTCTATCCTGCTTATTAGTTCTTCAAAGAATTCCAATAGATTTGTCAAGCAAGATTTTTCCTCAAGGAAACCATGTTGACTTTGGCCTGTTTTATCATGCGCCTCCAAGTACCCTGAGACTTCATTCTTATTAATTGACTTGAACATCTTCCCAGTCACTGAGGTCAGACTAACGGGTCTATAGCTTGCTTTCCACTGCTCTCTCCCTTCTTGAAGAATGAAGTGACATATGCAATTTTCCAGTCTTCTGGATCCATTCAGAATCTTGTGAGTCTTGAAAGATTAATACTAATGCATCCTTGATATCTTCTGCCACCTCTTTCTGAACTCTGAGGTGTAGACCATCTGGTCCAGGTGACTTATCTACCTTTAGACCTTTCAGTTTCCCAAGAACGTTCTCTCTAGTTATGGTAACTTCACATACTTCATGCCCCCTGACAGCTAGAACTTGCACCATTCTGCTAGTGTCTTCCACAGTGAAGACTGATGCAAAATACTTGTTTCATTGTCCCCCATTACTACCTCTCTGGCATCATTTTCCAGCGGTCCAATATTCACTCTTGCCTCTCCTTTACACTCTATGTATCTGAAGAAACTTTTGGTATCCTCTTTAATATAATTGGCTAGTTTACTTTCATACCCATCTTTACCTTAATGACTTTTTTAGTTGCCTTCTGTTGGTTTTTAAAAGCTTCCCAATCCTCTAACTTCCCACTAAACTTTGCTCTATCATATGCCCTGTCTTTGGCTTTTATCCTGTCTTTACTTCTCTTGTTAGCCATGGTTGTGTCATCTTTCCTTTAGAATGCTTCATCCTCTTTGGGATGTATATATCCTGTGCCTTCCGAATTGCCTTGAGAAATTCCAGCTATTGCTGCTCTGCCGTCGTCCCTGCCAGTGTTCGTTTCCAATCAATTCTGTCCAGATCCTCTCTCATGCCTCTTCAATTCCTTTTACTCCACTGTAATTCTGATACATCTGACTTTAGCTTCTCATTCTCAAATTTCAGGGTGAATTTGATCATATTATGATCACTTGGTCCTAAGAGTTCTTTTACCTTAAGCTCTCTAATCAATTCTGGTTCATTGCACAGAAACTCTATTGTCAAAAACATTTTAATTGCTCTTTGTGTAACATATTTTATATCAAGAATGCCCTGAAGGCATTCCAAAACATTTTTAACTTATATTATTTGAATGATTGGCTTTTAAAGGAGCAATTCTGCTGAATTTTTCTCAACTTTTTCTCAACTGTTGTAGGAAGAATGTACCGTATGTCACAGCTAATATTTTCTCCATTCTATATGAAGATTAACTATATTCCTAGTTACCTGCCAGTTACCTAATCATATTCCAACTTAGCTCTGTTTTCTCACAGACTATGATTGAAGCTGCTGAAAATGTTGCAATTTTCCAGAAATCATTACTGTTAGTCCAACCAGATAACTTTCTAGTTCAGTTGCATTCTGTTGTAAATGCCCTGGGCACTACATTACTTCAAAGACAAAGGTGTGCATTGCAATGCCCAGTTAGCATTCTACATTAAAACTATTAGCTATGCGATGAATATTCGTTAAATGATGGCATCTTTGCACCCAGCGAGAGATGTGCATTTAATGTAGCAGTTTCAAGTTGTTATGTTCTGTTGTGTCTTTTCAATTACAAATCTAGCTCTCTGCATCTGTGTTTTTCTACTCATGATCAATATCAACATTGCAGGAAATATACTGTCATTTATTTCTTCCAGTTGTTAACATCTAATTTCTTCTTATCAAGGTAACTACAAATTTGAATGGCCTAGACAGAGTAGATGTGGAGAGGGTGTTTCCCATGATGGGAGTCTAGGATAAAGATGGCACATTCTCAGAATACAGGGCTATCACTTTAAAAAAAAAGAGGTGTGGAATTTCCTGAGCCAGAGGGTGGTGAATCTGTGGAATTCATTGCCACAGGTGGCTGTGGAGGCCAAGCTGTTGGTTTGACAGGTTCTTGGTGTCATAGGTTACAAGGAAAAGGCAGGAGAGTTCGGTTGAGAGGGATAATAAATCAGCAGAGCAGACATGATGGGCTGAATGGCCTATTTCTGCTCCTACGTCTAATGGTCTTATGGCCCTATATGTAAGCAGGTGATTAACCTATCTCCCAAATGGAATACTTTAAAGTAAATTCCAAATTGATGTGGGCCTTTACCAGTTATCAGCAAAATAATAGTGGTGCAGAGGGAAGGAACGCATATATTAATTTCTTGAGGAAATGAAGGCAGTCTCTTCAGTGGTGGAGGAACTCGTAGCTTGACTGCCATTTTTGTGTTTAAACTTGAATTGGGTATACAGTTGCATGGAGCAGTTTGTGATCCATTTGTAAATACCTAGTTTTCTGCATTAATTGCTCATAAAATGTGGTCTGAACTTCATCTAAGTCACAATAATAAACAAACACATTCTGCCTAAACTAATAACACATAAACAATTGTATTTCTTCTCATCAATACTGAAAGCACCATTTAAACCAAAGCTATTTGTAGTCAGGTGTTCCAATCAATGAGATGAGCTTGGATGTAGAGGTGCCCTGACCTATAAAAATGGCACACAAAGTCAGGTTACTGACAGAGCCTGCTCTTCTCAACAAAGATCAATTTATGTGCACCATGCCTTGATGAAAACAACTTTAAAGAACCTTAGAAGAAGAATTGGTAGGGATGCATGATGCTGGAAAAGCTGACAAAAGCACTTCGAAAGACCCAAGTGTTCATCAATCCACAAGAGGAGAAATTTGTGTACAAATGGAGGAAGTTCATTACTGCTGATACTCTCCCTAAGAATGGGCTCTCTGCGAAGTGCACAACATGCAATGCTGAAGGAGGTGATAAAGAATCCGAGGGTAACAGCAAAAGACCTGCAGAAATCTCTAGAACTTGCTGAAGTCTCTGCTCATGTGCCCACTATAAGAAAAACGTTGAACAAGAATGGTGTTCATGGAAGGACACCATGGAGGAAACCACTGCTCTCCAAAACCAAAAATGTTGTTGCATGTCTCAAGTTTGAAAAAGACCACCTGGATGTTCCACAATACTTCTGGGTCAATGTTCTGTGAAGAGATGAGATAAAAATTAAACTTTCTGGTGGAAATGCATTATTGCTGTGTTTGGAGGCAAAAGGGCACTGCACACCAACACCAAAACATTAACCCAATTGTGAAGCATGATGGAAGGAGCATCATGGTGTGAGGCTGCTTTTCTGCCACAGGGCCTGGGTAGCTTGCAACCATTGAGGGAACAATGAATTCAAAATTGTACCAAGGTATTTTACAGGAGAATGTCAAGATAGTGGTCCATTACCTGAAGCTTAATAGGAATTGGATGATACAACAAAACAATGATCCAAAAGACAAGTAAATCAACAGAATGGTTTAAAAAGAAGAAAATTCATGTTTTGGAATGGCCAAATCAGAGTCTAAGACCTTTACCCATTGAGATACTGTGGCATGACCTGAAGAGGGATGTTCATGCAAGATATCACAGAAATACTGATGATCTGAAACAGTTCTGTATGAAGCAATGTTCCAAGATTCCTCCTCGCTGCTGTGCAAGTCTGATCAGCAGCTACAGAAGACATTTGGTGGAGGTTATTGCTGCTAAAGAAATTTCTGCCAGTTATTAAATACAGAGGTTCATGTACTTTTTCCAGCTTGGACTCTGAATGATTAAACAATGTGTTCAATAAAGACATGAAAAGACAATTGTCTGTGTTATTAATTTAGTCAGATTATATTTGTCTATTATTGTGACTTAGATGAAGATTATGAGTAATTAATCCAGAAAACCAGGTAATTGCAAGGGTTCACTTTTTCTTGCAACTGTACATTCAAGGGGGAATATACAGACATCCTGTTGTGGTTTGATGTGGGTGACCTAAATTTTTTGCATTTGTCTGTTGTGGCTACTCTTTGTTTCTGAAAGAATAGTATCCTTAAAGATGGCTTAGCTGGTAATGCATTCTTAGCTGATGCACTCTGAAGTTTAATCATTACCATGACATAACAAAATTCCACTGTAAAAATCCCTTTATTGAGATGTTGCAATAGTTGAATTATAAAAGATGTCTTTTAATCCTTAACTTCATACTTCAATAATTTCCTCATTTGTACTTCTTCATATTGGTTAGTGTCTTGCACTTGTTTACCGGATGCTATTAAATCAGAATCAGGTTTAATATCATTGGAATATGTTCATGAACTATGTTGTTCTGTGGCAGCAGTATATTGCAATACATTAAAAAAATGAGTTACAATCAGAAATATGTATAACTAAATTAAATAAGTAGTATATAAAAAGAGCAAAACAGAAAAAAAAAAGCATATCAGTTCATTGTCCAGTCAGAAATCTGATGGCGGTGGGGAAGAAGCTACTGAGCGTGTGTCTTCAGGTTCGTGTACCACCTCCTTGATGGTAGCAATGGGATTGGGGCTTGGCCTGGGTGATGGGGGTCCTTAATGTCAGACGCTACCTTTTTTGAGGCATTACCTCTTGAAGAAGTCCTGGATGCTGGGGAGGCTCGTGCCTACAATGGAGCTGGCTGAGTTTGCAACTTTCTGCAGCTTTTTCTAATTCTGTACAGTGGCCCATCGACACCAGACAATAATGCAACTAATTAGAATGCTCTCCACAGTACTGTATATCTGTAGAAATTTGTGAGAGTCTTTAGTGACATACCAAGTGTCCTCAAGCTCCCAATAAAATATAACAGCTGCCGTCCCTTCTTTGCATCAATATGTTCACCCACAATTGATCCTCAGAGATGTTGACACCCAGAAACTTGAAACTGTTCATTCTTTCCACTTCTGATCGCCTGATGAGGACTGGTGTGTGTTCCCTCATCTTGCCCTTTCTGAAGTCCGCAATCAGTTCCTTGGTTTTACTGACGTTGAGTGAAAGGACGTTGCTTCGACACCACTCAACCAGCTGGTATATCTGTTGTTTCCACTCTGCCCCAAAGTAACTGTTTCAAATATATATTTTATTTTTAATTCTTACTTTGGTTCCCCATATTGTTCTTGAAACTTGGAAACCTGTGAGAGTTGTATGATTAGAACTCTGAGGCTAACAAATAGGATGGTTTTTGTTCTGTAGACTTCAAACTTTCCTGAGGTGACTGAAGCTCCCAGCCCCAGCAACCCGTATTCAATGCTGAACTTGGGTCCTGTCTGAGTGGAGTTTGTACATTCTCCATGTGACTGCATGTGTTTCCTCCAAATTCCGGTTTCCTTTCTCAGATCATGGATGTGCAGGCTTATTGGCCTCTCGTATGCAAGTGAATGGCAGAGTCTGGGGGAGAGGGAGTGTTAACAGGAGTGTGGGGAGCATATAGTTGGGATTAGTATGAAAATGGTGATAGATAGTTAGGGCAGACTGGTTGGGCAAAGAGTGTGTATCTGTCCTAACTGTAGGATTCAAACAACAGCATATGGCACTGAGCACTTCCCTCATGTCATGTGTTGAGATATCATTTTTATGACCTGCCAAAGCACTTCATTTGTGTAAATATTCTGCAAAGTTGTGTTTACATCTTGGAGAATGCTTAAAATAATTGAATGAATCATAGGAACTGGAGGACCAAACACCTTTTGGCCTTTCTTGTTTGTGCTAGTCAAAAAAGAGCTCTCCATTCAGTAGGTCTGGTACAATGACAATAAAAATGTTTTAACTGCACGTCCAAACGGTCTTTAGATATGATGATGCTTTTTGCCTTGCAGGGTTTCAGGCAATGAGTTCCAGACCCCAATTATTTTCTGACTGGGGTACATTTTCCCTTACTCTTTCTCTAACTGTTCAACTAATTCCATGCCTTTTTTATTCATCTAAGGGAAAAAGTTGCTTTCCTGTCTTGTCTAGGCTTATCATATTGATTTATTTATTTATCGAGACGCAGCGTGGAATAGGTCCTTCAAGCCTCGCTGGCCAGCGATCCCCCAATTTAACCCTGGATGACCAATTAACCTACCAACTGGTACATCTTTGGATTGTGGGAGGAAACCAGGGCACCCGGAGGAAACCCACATGATCACGGGGAAAATATACAAACTCCTTGCAGGCAGTTGCTGGAATTGAACCTGGTTCGCTGGTACTGTAAAGCATTGTGCTAAACACTACACTGCTATGCCACCCTTGATCAAATCTCACCTCATCCTCATCTGACCTAACAACTATACTGCCTTACATTTAACCACCAAGTAACATGGGTGATAAAGACAGAGTTGGGTAGGGTGCTACTGTTTCTGTCTTTTAGAAGCCAATATTTAACCATGCTAGCACCACCCTTAGTCTGGTAATTTTTCAAATCTGTTGAGGATATAGCCAATGTCCCCTATGTCTATAATAAAATAGTTTGCTTGCCGCTCTCTCTGCTGCCCATGTATCACTGTTGCTTCCCTGTTCTATCAATATTTACACCAGTATCCAGTCAGTTTCAGGAAAGATGCTGTTTGTGTTTTGGCATGACCATTTCTCCTTCATTTATCGTTCTTCATTTACTTAGATTTCACACTTTCTATTTTATGGACCACTTCAGGTTTTGGTTTTTCCCTTCAGCCAATTGTGTGGTCTCTAAGTATCAATTTCTACACCCTAATGAATTTAGCTTTTCCAGTTTGCAGCTAGTTAACAACAATTGAAGTTGTGCTATATCAAATGCACTGACTAAACTGTAAACTATGTTAATGTGCTAATGTTTTCTCTGCTACATTAAATGTAATGAGGCCACAATGCAATTCATCACTTTACTGATTCCTTTTTTAATGGCATAAAATCTAATATATTTGCACTATGGAAAAAAATTGCAAATGTTACTTTCATTAAGTACAATCAGTATGAGTATGCTTTCAGCTTAGTGGATCATGAATGTCTGCAGTAAGGTGTACAGTTGCACAGGGTTAAGCAATGAGTTTTATCAACTGCCATATTTATTATCTTCAATTTAAAATGTTGAAGGTATAAAATCCCTAGATTGAAAATGCAGTTCAGTTCAAAAGTTCATTTTATCTCTTATGACTACAAAGTGTTCGCCAAATGAGGCATCAAGTTACCAGAACCATGATGACAGTTCTGACCCATCAAACTGTAATGTGAAGCCTTTTAAGATTCTCTTAATATGACCTAACTGTTTCACCTGACATCACAATTTACTTGCATTTTTGGGACTTTTGCAGGTCAATGGTACTGATACAGACTATGAATATGAGGAAATCACGCTGGAAAGGGTAAGAGCTGTATTATCTTTCATAATTGGATATTTTCAGATGTCAGGAGTTTTCATTAAAATTCACTGAGTTTGGGTCTTAAAGAAATGTATTTCTTTTTCTTTGATAATCTCATTCAAACACATTTTGAAGCAAGCTTCCACTGGTAACTCAGCGTGATGCACCATAGCTGAACAGTTATTCATGTAAGCATTAAAGGCACAGCAATTACTAGTCTATTTACAACTTCGAGTAGGGTTGGAACCATCGTAGTTGTAAACTATTTAGAATTTGAGAACGAAATGTGAAACGTATAAAATCTGCTGTTACGTGATGTAGTATTTCATGAAACCAGTTATTTGCTCGATATGCTTGATTTATGCAACAGGAGATTCAATTTTCTAATGCAGCTTTGAGTTTGGTTAACAGATTGATCGCAGAATTTTGCTTTGCTTTGTCTAACTGATATGTGAACTTTGTACCAGGGGATTAGGAACTGATATTACTTTGAGCGCCTAGAATCGTTCTTTAATTACCGGAAAATCTTTCAACAGCTTTAATTATATAATAGACAAAACAGCCCCTTCCTATTTTCCTAACAAGAAAAGTTGTCATGCAAATGTACAAATGATATTTATTATGTTGTTTAAGGTGTTTTGAAACCCTATTTCCCTAGTGTGACACATCCACATGATTATTCTAACTTGAAAAATTATTTTCATATAAGATGCTTATTCACCTGTCCTTTTTCCAGGACTTGTGAATTGAATTTAATTGACTTTATTTCCTACATCCTTCACATACATGAGGAGTAAACATCTTTACATTACGTCTCCATCTAAATGTGCAGTGTTTAATCATAGTAATTTATAATAAATGAGTTAATCAGTCTGATGGCCTAGTGGAAGAAGCTGTCCCGGAGCCTGTTGGTCCTGGCTTTTATGCTGCGGTACCATTTCCTGGATGGTAGCAGCAGCTGGACTAGATTGTTGTCGGGGTAACTCAGGTGCCCAATGGTCCTTTGGGCCCTTTTTTCATACCTGTCTTTGCAATTATCCTGAATCATGGGAAGTTCAGAACTGCAGATGTGCTGAGCTGTCTGCACCATTCTCTGCAGAATCCTGCGATAAAGGGAGGTCATCATCATCAGGTGCCATGCCCAGTTTGAGCTTGTGATGCAGCCAGTCGGGATGCTCTCATTGTGCCCCTGTAGAAAGACCCTGTTGCTGCTTTTGTTCATTGGTCGTCATTAATTATTCATTTTTAACTGTATTGGCAAAAAAAAAGAATTCCTAATTCTCCACTCTGGCAGTTCCATATCAATTTGTACATTGAGTCATTTTTGTCAAATATCCAGTCAAATTGTAGTCAAGTAAATTGCCTCAGCAAGAGTTATTTCAGTATGAAACATTTCATTCTGTATTTTGGGGAAGATCCTTGCTGATTTATTATAGGATTTGAACCAAAGTGCTTGTCTTTATCCAAGCTGTTACTTTAAGCCACTTCTAACTATAAATCTGCTAAATATTCCCATCAAACTGTCAAACATCTGTTTATTTCATGGGAAAATGTTTCATTGTGCATACGCTTAACCACAGAGGAGCTGAATCTTATGCAGATATTTTTCACTGATCTAATGTTCTCAATTCAGGTATATAAAAACAGCTGAGGGAGTTTGCTGTATTAGTCTTCTCCCCATGAAAAGTAGTTCAGTGAATTAGCATGATGGATTGGCAATAATTGCATGAATGTTCAAGACAGGAATGGTAGAGCTTCTGAAGAAGCGTCTAACAAAACTAATCACCCATTATTCCCGCAAACACGAGGAAATCTGCAGATGCTGGAATTTCAAGCAACACACATAAAAGTCGCTGGTGAACGCAGCATCTCTAGGAAGAGGTACAGTCGACGCTTCGGGCTGAGACCCTTCATCAGAACTAACTGAAGGAAGAGCTAGTAAGAGATTTGAAAGTGGGAGAGGGAGAGGGAGATCCGAAATGATAGGAGAAGACAGGAGGCGGAGGGATGGAGCCAAGAGCTGGACAGTTGATTGGCAAAAGGGATATGAGAGGATCCTGGGATGGGAGGCCTCGGGAGAAAGAAAGGGGGAGGGGGAAGGCCAGAGGATGGGCAAGGAGTATAGTGAGAGGGACAGAGGGAGAAAAAGAATATATATATATATAAAAACAAAAATAATGGATGAGGTACGAGGGGGAGGTGGGGCATTAATGGAAGTTAGAGAAGTCAATGTTCACGCCATCAGGTTGGAGCCTACCCAGACAGAATATAAAGTGTTGTTCCTCCAACCTGAGTGTAGCTTCATCTTGACAGTAGAGGAGGTCGTGGATAGACATGGCAGAATGAGAATGGGATGTGGAATTAAAATGTGTGGCCACTGGGAGATCCTGCTTTCCCTGGTGGACAGAGCGTAGGTGTTCAGCGAAACGGTCTCCCGGCCTGCATTGGGTCTCGCCAATATATAGAAGGCAGCATCAGGAGCACCAAATGCAGTGTGTCACCCCAGCTGACTCACAGGTGAAGTGTCGCCTCATCTGGAAGGACTGTCTGGGGCCCTGAATGGTAATGAGGGAGGAAGTATGGTAGTGAGGGAAGGGCATGTGTAGCACTTGTTCTGCTTACAAGGATAAGTGCCAGGAGGGAGATCGGTGGGGAGGGATGGGGGGGACGAATGAACAAGGGAGTCGTGTAGGGAGCGATCCCTGCAGAAAGCAGGGGGGAGGGAGGGAAAGATGTGCTTAGTGGTGGAATCCCGTTAGGGGTGGTGGAAGTTACGGAGAATTATATGTTGGACCCGGCGGCTGATGGGGTGGTATGTGAGGACAAGGGGAACCCTATTCCTAGTGGGGTGGTGGGAGGATGGGGTGAGAGTAGATGTGCGTGAAGTGGAAGAGATGCGTTTGAGAGCAGAGTTGATGATGGAGGAAGGGAAGCCCTTTTCTTTAAAAAAAAGGAAGACATCTTCTTCGTCCTGGAATGAAAAGCCTCATCCTGAGAGCAGATGTGGCAGAGATATGGAATTGCAAGAAGGGGATAGCATTTTTGCAAGAGACAGGGTGAGAAGAGGAATAGTCCAGATAGCTGTGAGAGTTAGTAGGCTTATAGTAGACGTCAGTAGATAAGCTGTCTCCAGAGACAGAGACAGAAAGATCTAGAAAGGGGAGGGAGGTGTTGGAAATGGACCAGGTAAACTCGAGGGCAGGGTGACAGTTGGAGGCAAAGTTAATGTAGTCAACGAGCTCAGCATGCGTGCAGGAAGCAGTGCCAGTACAGTCGTCGATGTAGCAAAGGAAAAGTGGGGGACAGATACCACTATAGGTTTGGAACATAGATTGCTCCACAAAGCCAACAAAAGGGCAGGCATAGCTGGGACCCATACGAGTGCCCATGGCTACACCTTTAGTTTGGAGGAAGTGGGAGGAGCCAAAGGAGAAATTATTAAGAGTAAGGTCTAATTCCACTAGACGGATCAGAGTGGTGGTAGAGGGGAACTGGTTAGGTCTAGAATCCAAAAAGAAGCGGAGAGCTTTGAGACCTTCTGGGTGGGGGATGGAGGTATATAGGGACTGGACATCCATGGTGAAAATAAAGCGGTGGGGGCCAGGGAACTTAAAATCATCAAAAAATTTCAGAGCGTGAGAAGTGTCACAAACATAGGAAGGGATTGAACAAGGGGGGATAAAACAGTGTCGAGGTATGCAGAAATGAGTTTGGTGGGGCAGGAGCAACTGAGACAATGGGTCTACCTGGACAGGCAGCTTTGTGGATCTTGGGTAGAAGGTAGAAACGGGAAGTGGGGGGTGTGGGAACTATAAGGTTGGTAGCAGTGGATAGGAGGTCCCCTGAGTGGGTAAAGTTTGTGATGGTGTGGGAGACAATGGCCTGGTGCTGCTTAGTGGGGTCATGATCGAGGGGTAAAGAGGAGGTATCCGCGAGTTGTTGCTGTACTTCAGCAAGGTAGAGGTCAGTACGCCAGACTACAACAGCACCCCCCTTATCGGCGGGTTTTATGGTAAGGTTAGGATTGGTGCGGAGGGAGTGGAGAGCAGAGTGTTCTGAAGGAGTGAGGTTGGAATGGGAACAAGGTGCAGTGAAGTTGAGACGGTTGATGTCCCGTCGGCAGTTAGCAATAAAGAGATCCAGAGCAGGCAGAAGACCAGAGCGCCGTGTCCATGAAGAGGAGGAGGGTTGAAGACGGGAGAAGGGGTTGTCGGTGGAGGTGGGAGAGTCCTTGCCGAAGAAGTAGGCTCGAAGACAGAGCTGGCGGAAGAAGAGTTCAGTGTCATGGCGAATGCGGAACTCACTGAGGTGTGGGTGAAGGGGGACAAAGGTGCGGCCCTTACTGAGGACAGAGTGCTCTGCCTCAGACAGTTGAAGCCCTGGCCTACTGCGTTCACCAGCAGCTTTTATGTATGTTGCACCCATTATTCCAGTGGGCAAATTCAGACAGTTCCAAAATTATCACAACAGTGATTCAAATGTTGGCTTTGGTATGGAGCTTGCTGTGTAGAGCAGTTTATTATCAAATACAAATCATTCTTGATGTGGTTTACAAAGTACCTTAGGTAACAAGTAAGGTTATGATTTTAAGTGAATTCTTATCCTGCATCACACATCAAAGTTGCTGGTGAACGCAGCAGGCCAAGCAGCATCTGTAGGAAGAGGTGCAGTCAACGTTTCAGGCCGAGACCCTTCGTCAGGACTGACGAAGGGTCTCGGCCTGAAACGTCGACTGTACCTCTTCCTACAGATGCTGCTTGGCCTGCTGCGTTCACCAGCAACTTTGATGTGTGTTGCTTGAATTTCCAGCATCTGCAGAATTCCTGTTGTTTGCGTTCTTATCCTGCATGTTGCATTAGAGCATTGGCTGAACCATGAACTAGATTTTGGCCAAGCAAACTCTAGTGGCAATCCCTGCCATTCCTGACTCATGGAAAATTTAATATTTTTACTGTTTCACAATGGAGTTGTCTGCTGAAGAGAATATTTTTTTCTTAACATGCAATACAGAATGTACGTTGTGTTTTATAATCCCACGTAATTAAATGTGAACTATTTGACATTTGAGATGAATATGAAATGAGCCATTCTGTGACTAAATTTTTATCTTCACTTTGCGTTAATAATAATGTTTGCTTATGGCCAGCTGCAAAATAAATAGTGATTTCATTGGTCTGAGTTAATACTTTTTATTGACACCTCAGAATAATTTATTTGCAGTTTTATGTCAAATATTTGGATTCAGACGTGGGGCATTTGTTCACTGTTGCAGAATGTAACAATGTAATTAACTGTGGCATGACCTCTAATGCAGAACTAACTACCTTTCCTATGAGAGAGGAAAGCCTAATTATGTACAACATAGAGCAGTATAGCGCTCAGCAGACCATTTGACCCACGATATTGTGCCGATCTTGATGCTAATTTATACTGAATGTCCTTCTCCTGTGCATCATCCATATCCCTCCATTCCCTTCATATCTGAATCTAAAAGCCAATTAAACTTCAACAAATTGTCTGTTTCCACTACTGCCCCTGGTAACCTGTTCTGTGTACATATCTCTGTGTGCTCCACATGTTGTCTTTAGATTTTCCCCTTCTGTCCTTGAAAGCATGTCCTCCGGTGTTTGATAGTTCTTCTGTGGGGAGAAGATTCTGACTGTAACCTACCTATGCCTCACATCATTTTAAAAACCTTTTTTTAGGTCTCTCCTCAGCCCCGACACTCTAGGGAGAAGTTTGTCTAGTTTTTCTTTATTTCTTACCAGTTAATCCAGGCTGCACCTTCTCCAAAGCTTCCACATCTTTCCTAAAATGAAACGAAAGGAACTGCATGCAATACAAGCATGGCCTGACCAAGGTTTTATTTAGCTGCAGCATAATTTCCTTACTCGTGTACTCAACCCCTACCAATGAAGGCAAGAACGCTATACGCTACCTTTACCACCTTACCCACTTGTGAAGCCACTTTCAGTGAACAATGGACTTGGACCCCCAAGAACGCTCTGTACCTCAATACTATTAATGGTCTTACGTTTTCCTTTTTACTTTATTTCCGAAAGTGCAACACTTCAGACTTGCCCAGATTAAACTCCATCTGCCACTTCTCTGCCCACATCTGTAAGTGATCTATATCCCGCTGTATTCTTTGATTGTCCTTTACACTGTCCACAACTCTACTAATGTTAGTAATGCCTAGGCATTATATTCTGATTGAGAGCAAGTGTACTCCATCTTGGTCAATTCTGTAGTTTGCCTCTGTTGTGTATTTAATATTTAAGTAAGATTTGAGTTGTCTTTTTGAACTTCCATGTTTCATTTGAATTATTTTAATGTTTTGAAGTTATAAAACATAACAACCTCCTTTACCAAAATTATAAAGCAGTCAACGAATAGCATAACATGCTTTGTGGAGAGAGAATTATGATTTTAATTGAAGGCCTTTCATTGGAACCACACATTGACTAGCTGGTTAGAAGATCATTTGGCCTGAAATCTTAGCAGTTTCACTATCCACAGCTGCTCCTTCAGCTGTTTGATATTTCTAACATTTTGTGTTTTTTTTAAGTAATATGAAAATGAAACCTTCACTGACTAGCTTTGTGGTCTGTATTTGCTGAGGTTTAAAAGAATGAGGGGAGGATCTCATTGAAACTTACCGAATACTGAAAGGCAAGGATAGAGTTGGCGTGGAGGAAATGTTTCCGATAGTGGAGGAGTCTATGACCAAAGGGCACAGCCTCAAAATAGAAGAATGCCCCTTTAGAACAGAAATGTGGAGGAATTTCTTTAACCAGAGGATCCTGAATCTGTGGAATTCATTGCCTCAGAGGTCTGTGGAGGCCAAGTTATTGGATATATTAAAAGTGGAGGTTGATTGGTTCTTGATTATTAATGGCATTAAAGGTTACAGGGTGAAGGCAGTAGGATAGTGTTTAGAATGATAATAAATCAGCCATATGAAATAGCAGAGCAGACTCTGGGCTGAATGGCTTAATTCTGCTCCTGTGTCTTCTGGTCTAGTTTTGTCCCATGTGTTCAGCACATAATTTTTATCCTCTATTGTCTGTGCTTGCTCTTGTTCAGGGAAATTCTGGCCTCGGATTCAGCATTGCAGGTGGCACCGATAATCCACATATTGGTGATGATCCAAGTATATTCATTACAAAAATCATTGCAGGAGGTGCAGCTGCACAGGACGGAAGACTGCGGTAAGTCTCATTGGGCGCATGGCTGTTTGCAAAGTGAACTTTCATTCAGTCAAGTGTATTCTTGAGATTGCATTATGGGTGTCCGAAAATCTTACCACCAGATTCCCTAGCTATTGGTGAGATGTAGCCTTCATGCTTTATAGCAGACTTAAAAACTTCAGATATCAATGATTGTAACAGTAAATATACCCACTAGAATTCATAATTAATACAAGAGCATAATTGAATATGTGAACAATTTCAACAACAGGGGTTGCATTGTTCATAAGGAGTGCACAGATGTATTTCCTCACTTCAATTTTAATGATCCTTTTTCAAATTTAAAAAAAGCGTATTATTAGGAGTATTCAGAACACTTCTGTATTACAGCATAGAGAATCAATTTTTGCAGGCTGTGAATTTGAAAACAGCCTTCGCAATCACATTTCATCTTGGGGACCAATTTAGTCTAAGAAATGAGTAAACACTGTCTATATATTATGTGCAGCCTCTGTTGGACAAAAGAGATACCTTGGCTGAAGAATGTTGTATATTATGTTGCATTATTTATCATGTCTGTGTGTATAAAACTGCCTGCAGTCTGACCAAACTGAACAGCACCAGTGGGACCACCGTTGTCTTTGGTGTTGCTACAGAATAAAATTCTCTTTTAACATGAATAGGAATATTAGGGTGCAGAAGTTGAGGTTTAGTTGTGTGGAGTCTTTATCAGATCTTATTTGCTGCATAGCGTCCAGCTTTGAGCATAGCTTGTCAGGGCAGATATTCTTGGTATCAGTGCAGAAGGGAGTCACTGGAACTATGCAATTTGCAGTTGCAGCTCGGCGAGTCAAGCAGGATCTATGAAAGGGAAGGGATTGTCGACATGTTGGGTGGAAACACTGCATCAGAAGTGCCTGATGCAAGGTTTCGATCTGAAACACTAACAATTCTTTCCTTTCCACAGATCCTGCTGAGTTTTTCCAGCAGACTGCTTGTTGCTCCAGACTCCAGCATCTGCAGTCTCTTGTGTTTTCATCAGAATTATAGCACACTTTAATGATTTAAATGATGAGGGCAGTTTCTGCTCCTTTTCAGAATAGCAAATTGAGGGATAATCTAATTGAAGACATTAAAAATGTATTAAATACAAAAGAGAGGAAATAGCACAATAGCAATAAATGGCACAAGTAGTCCCTGTAAGCTTCCTGCTTAAATTCTCACCTCCCTCCAGACTCCTTCCTGTCTGATTAAATCTATGACAATATTTTATAAACACCAATGCAATTGAAATTGTTCATCTCCCAATCGCTAGGATTTTGGACTAAATATAGAAGTCACCCCTTGATTTCAGGAGGATGCCTCAGTTTCATCTCACATTTTCTGTTCCATGTTAAGAAGATTTTCAGGTATTTTCTCTAAGGTCCTACAGATGAAGTTCACAGCTCAATATAATTATAACAGTTTGAAACGTTTCCATCACAAGATAAAACCCAGAATTTGGATGATATATATCATAATCCAGTGTAAATGAACATGGATGACAAATATCAGTATTCAATATATTCTCTCATTGTTTCATGTGCTGCTTGGACATAAATGATCCAGTTTCCAAATGATCAAGCTGTTTAATTCTTGCAACTTTTCAACTGTGCTGTTTCATATTTGACACATTAAAGATGGAACTGCCTACTTTTACCAAAAGAATAGCATTCTCGTTTTGTTATTTATTCCCATTAAAGTTTGAACTTTAATGGCAGTGTAAGGACGAACAATGATTCCAAAATTCTGTGTGACAATATGACAAGCTCAATGCAGAACATTTGAGACAAGAGAAAGCAGATGATGGAATCTGAAGCAACACAAGACAATGGAGGAAATCAGCTGGTCAGGCAGGATCTATGGAGGTATAGTAAATGGGCAATTGATATTTCAGGTTGAGAACCTTCATGTAGACCGAAAGAGGGGGAAAATAGCCATTATTCACATTTTTATACCAGCTATCTCCCTTCTACCTTTGCTTGGATTCCCTAATGCATTCATATTCCTCCAATATTGAAGTGACGTAAACTGCACAGAATACTGTTGTTGAAGTCAGACCAGTTTTTATCGATTTTTCAGCCTCTTTTATACTCCTTTTTTCTGAAGCCTTATTAAAGGCTTCTCTGCCTGTCTTTCCACTTTCCATGACTTGTCCGTCCATCCATGCTTCATGATTTATATTGATCCTTATTGATGGACAAAGAAAATCAGCATGGTATTAAAACAAAACACATTATGTGTAAGCAGCCCAGTTTGTGCTGCTGGCAAAGACAGATTTGATTCTCTGAATTTGTTTCCCCAATCAGATTAATGTACTCTTATTGGCTTATTTACCAATGAGCCTTCTATAGAAGTCATGCTATTGAAGTATAGAAAATTGTTCAAAACTTGGAAAAGTTCACAATTAGCTAAAATGCATCCCCAGAAAAATTCCTGTGAATTATTCTAAACTTCCAGCAATTGCTCATCTGTCAGTGGGTGCTTTATGACAGAAAATTTAGTCACAATGCTGAATTTCTCCGTAATATTTCAGTATTCCTTGTTTCTTCTTTTCATTTTTCAACCACACCCATTAATTGTCCTCTCCTCTTCTTTCCCTTTCATTATTTAGTTCTTCACTATTTCTTTCTAAGTCATGAATCATCTTGCAAGAGTAACCAGTTGTTAAAGCTTTATTCACAACTGTCTTTAAATTCTGTTTAGCTTGCAGTTTGTTTCAGTGTCTGTATTGTTAATTCTAGGGTGAATGATTGCATCCTTCGAGTAAATGATGTAGATGTAAGAGAAGTAACACACAGCAAAGCGGTAGAAGCTTTAAAAGAGGCTGGATCAATTGTACGATTATACGTGCGAAGAAGGAAACCAGTCACGGAGAAAATCTTAGAGATAAAACTAGTTAAAGGGCCAAAAGGTAGGTTATACATATACAATCAAAAGAAAATGTAAAAAACTGTTAAATTAATTTTTCACTATCTGCACCTGTTAAAGTTGTTGTTCATCAATTAGTTCTAGTTCATTTTCCCCCTTTCCTCTGAAGTGATTTCCCAAATATATCCATGAATCTGCAGAGTTACAGCAGTGCACTGTAGATTCTCACAGATGAGGAATCTGTGATGTGAGTAAATGCACCGTACAATTCTGATGAGGCCCTAAGAGGTGTCCTGACCATTTAACAACAGATAATCAGCTTAATACATCTGAGTTGGTTGTAGAGCCCAGGTTTGTGTCCTCAAAGTGTGAAGATTCAGGGAAGATATTGTTCAAGACATGAAACGCAAGGTGACTGCTGACATGCTACAAGGTTGCCATGATAAACTCAGACTGAGAATTGGTTCAAAGGAGATTGGGAACATGAATAAAAGAAGGCCATTCACTTCGGTAATGGAAAATCCGTACAGCAATGTCACTCACTTTTCCTTTTCAACTATCCCTTCATATCTCTATACAAAAAATAAGTGTGGATTGCAGGCTTGGATCTATCAATTTGATTGACATTTTGATTGAGACCACCAGAGAAGAAAGTGCACAAAGTGCTGAGGGTATTGAATGTACTACTCTAGGAAGTTCACAGTATCAGGTGAACCGAGACTGAGGCGTCAAGGCAGGCAAGTTCAGATTTGGAATGCGGAGTGCAACAAATAAGGCTGATGGGCTTCAAAATTGGGTACCACTGGGAAAGTACTTCTTTTTCTTTCTTTTTCAATCTTTTTATTAGTTTCAACATCAAACACATTACAAAAAGTAAGCACATAGTAATTGGGATTATATTAATTGATAATAATTATTGAAGTTTACTGTCAAGTAACACATAGTTAGAAACATCCCAAAATCACACAGATTAGCAACAAAATATGTAAGGAGTATACATAAAATATAAAAATATAATAAAAACAAACAGAAAAAGAAAAAAAAATCCCCTAAAAAAAACTAATCTACCCAAACTAAGGAAAACTAAGGAAAAAAAAAGAAAGGGCCATCTTAGTACCTCAGATAGAACCAATAGTGTCGCCACTTCCGCTCCTCTCCCAATATATTGAAATCACAAAATAGATTTGGCAAGGGTCAAATTACATCATGTGGAAGTATTGAATAAATGGTCTCCAAGTCTCATCAAATTTAATAGATGGGTCAAAAATGACACTTCTAATTTTTTCTAGATTTAAACAAGATATAGTTTGAGAAAACCAATGAAATGTAGTAGGAGGATTAATCTCTTTCCAATTCAATAGTATAGATCTTCTAGCCATTAAAGTAACAAAAGCAATCGTCCGACAAACTGAAGAGGTCAAATGTTGTTTTTCTATCATTGGTAAACCAAAAATGGCAGTAATAGGATGAGGTTGTAAATCAATATTCAAGACAGTGGAAATAATATCAAAAATATTGTCCCAATATTTCTTCAATAAAGGGCAAGACCAAAACATATGAGTTAATGAAGCTATCTCAGAATGACATCTATCACATATAAGGTTTATATGAGAGTAATAACAAGCTAATTTATCCTTAGGCATATAAGCCCTATGTACAACTTTAAACTGTATCAACGCATGTTTAGCACAAACAGAAGAAGAGTTAACTAATTGAAAAAGTTTTTGCCATTTCTCTGTAGGTAAGGTAAGCTTAAGTTCTTAACTGTATTGGAAACATCTGGATTTATTTTCCTTATCATATTATAAATAATTGCTATAGAAACTTTCAGAAAAAGCTTTAAATACAAAATTTTTTCCAATATATCAGTGGAATATGAAATCGGAAAGGTAGTAAGAGCAGTATTTAAAAAGTTTTTAATCTGTAAGTTTCTAAAAAAATGTGATCTAGTTAAGTTATATTTATTAGATAATTGTTCAAAAGACATAAAACAATTATCTGAAAATAAATCAAAAAAACGTATTATACCGTTTGTTTTCCAGACCAGATATGCTTGATTCAAAAAAGAAGGTTGAAAAAGAAAGTTGGATATAATAGGGCTAGTTAGAATAAATTGATTCAGTCCAAAAAATTTTCGAAACTGAAACCATATTCGAAGAGTATATTTAACTATTGGGTTATCCATTTATTTGTCCAGTTTAGAAAAGTCAAAAGGAAGTGGGATCCCTAAAATAGAACCCAATGAAAATCCTGAAACAGAATTACATTCAAGATTAACCCATTGTGGACTTGGAGCTATATCCCAATTCCATGTCCAAAATTTTAAATAACAAATATTAATCGCCCAATAGTAGAATTTAAAGTTTGGCGATGGGAAAGTACTATACATAGATGAATGTGTTCAAGGCAGATGGGGAAGGAAACAAAGGAGTTATTTAAGAAAGGCAGCATGGATAAGCCAGGGAAGTGCAGGCCACTGAGCCTTGTGCTGATGGTGGCATTCAAAGGGATTCAGAGAGACAGGATTTATTTCCAATTGCAAAGGCTGATGACACCACTGTTGTGGGCTATATCAAGGGTGGTGAGGAATCGTCATACAGGAGGGAGATTGAAAATTTGGCTGAGTGGTGCAATAACAACAACTTCTCACTCAATATCAGCAAGGCCAAGGAGAGGGAAACCAGAGGTCCATGAGTCAGTGCTCATTGGAGGATCAGAGTTGGAGAGAATCAGTAACTTTGAATTCCTGGGTGTTACTATGTCAGAGGACCCGTCCTGGACACATCATATGGATGTAATTGCAAAGAAAGCACGACTGCGCCTCTGTTCCTCAGGAGTCTGCAGAGATTTGGCATGTCATCAAAAATCTTGGCAAACTTCTCTAGATGTGTGGTGGGAAGTGTGCTGACTGGCTGCATTACAGCCCGGTATGGGAACGCCAAAGACTTTGAGTAGAAAATCGTATGAAAGGTAGTGGTTTCGGCCCAATACATCACGGGTAAAACCCTCCCAACTACTGAGCACATTTACATGAAATGTTGTCATAGAAAAGCAGCATCCGTCATCAAAGATCCTCACCACCCAGGCTATGTTGTTTTCCTGCCATCAGGTAGAAGATACAAGTGCCTCAGGACTCACACCACCAGGTTCGAGATCAGTTACTACCCCTCAACCATCAGGCTCTTGAACAAAAGGGGATAACTACACTCATTCCACTTCTGCTCCCACAACCAGTGATCATGGGACACTTTAAGGACTCTGTCTTTTTATTTCATGCTTTGGTTATTTCTTGCTATTTATTTATATTTGCATTTGCAGTTTGTTGTCCATTGATCCTATTTACAGTTACTGTTCTATAGATTTGCTAAGTATGCCCACAGGAAAAAGAATCTCAGGGTTGTATGTGGTGACATACCTGTACTCTGATAATAAAATTTACTTTGAACTTTGAAGGACTAATTTGGGATAGCATGGTGTTGTGCATAAGAAATCATGTCTCACAAAGTTGGTCACCTCTTCAAGAGGGCAGGATGATAGTCATCGTCTACCTGGACTTTAGGTGGCAGGGGCAAAGGATGTTGGGAATGATGAGGGTAGAGCACTGCAGGAGGGGTGTGGGTATATGACAGAGAAGAAGCACCAGGGGTGGGGAATAGCATGGGTGCAAACACACCCAGCCCTGAGACACCAGGCAAGGTCATTGATTCCAAACAATTGGTTTATTGATAATTACAGAATATCTCCCTCCGCCCTCCTTCTTGCTCTTTCTTCAACCATGACTTCCCTCTCCATGCCCCCTTTCCACTCGGTCCACTATAGAGACCTGTATCTGAATCAGGTCTATCACCACTCACGTATGTCATGAAATTTGTTTTATTTAGATTATGAGAACACTCAGTCCTCTTTTATTGTCATTTAGAAATTCATACATGCATTAAGAAATGATACAATGTTTTTCCGGAGCGATATCACAGAAAACAGGACAAACCAAAGACTAACACTGACAGAACCGCGTAATTATAGCATATAGTTACAGCAGTGCAAAGCAACATCGTAATTTGATGAAGAACAAACCATGGGCATGGTAAAAGAAGTCTCAAAAGTCCCCGAGTCGATCAACTCCCGAGTCCCTGATAGCGGCGGCAAAAGGGAGAAACTCCCTGCCATAAACCTCCTGTCACCGTCAACTTGCCGATGCCTTGGAAGCAGCTGACCACAGCCGACACTGAGTCCATCCGTCCGAAAACTTTGAGCCTCTGACCAGCCCTTCCGATACAGCCTCCCGAGCGCCATCCTCTGCCGAGCGCCTTCGACCTAGCCCTGAGCGCTGAAACAAGCAAAGCCGAGGATTTCGGGGCCTTCTGCTCCGGAGATTCTGGTTACCACACAGTAGCAGCGGCAGCGAAGCGGGCATTTCAGAAGTTTTCCAAATGTTCCTCTGTACTCTCACATCCGTCTCCATCAAATCAGAATTGTGCACGGTCCCCTACTTGCGGCAGCAGTACAAGTGCAATACATAAAATTACTAGAGAACACACACACACACACACACACACACACCCCCCCTCCTGTACCTAATAAAGTGTCCACTGAGTGTATGTTCACAGTCTTCTGCTGCTGTCGCCCATTATCTTCAAGGTTCAATGTGTTGTGCATTCAGAGATGCTCATATGCACACACCACTACTGCAGCATGCGGTTAGTTAAGTTACTGTTGCCTGCTTGTCATCTTGAATTGGTGTGACTATTCTCCTCTCATTAACAAGGCATTTTTGCTCTCAGAACTGCCAGTCACTGGATTTTTTTTTTGCTTTCTTGCACCATTCTCTGTGTTCTGGAGAGCAGAGGTTGCCAACCCTTTTTTATGCCATGGACCAATGCCATTAAGCAACGAGTCTGTGGACCACAGGTTGGGAACCACTGCTCTACACTCTATTCTGTGTGGAAATCCCAAGTTTCTGAGATACTCAAACCACCAATGAAAGTAAGCTTGTAAGAAACATTTTGTATTTATTAATTTCAGAATGTGACATTAGTGTCAAAGAAAGTACAAATGGAAAGTAATGAGGAAGTGATGTCCATACAAATATATTTGTCACTACTACTCTGGAAATGTTCAGCACATAGAATATGTAATCGTGTACCAACAAATCATTCCACGGTCAAAGTCACATTTCTAACCCATTCTGATGTTTGGTCTGAACAACAACAGAACCTTTCGACCATGTCTGCGTGCTTTTATGCATTGAGTTGCTGTCACATGATTGCTTGATTAGATACTTGCTTTAAGGAGCTGGTGTACCTGACAAGGTGGCCATTGAGTGAAAGTGTGTGTCTGTGTATAGTATGTTTATACATGGACTTGGTGCCTGAAATGTGCTGCCAGAGTGTGGTGTAAGGAGTTACCATGCTGATGTTTCAGGCCTTTAGGTAGGCACATGTATGTACTGTACAGGGAATTGAGGGATATCAAATCATGTGGAGACAGAAGGGATTAGTTTAATTTAACATATTGGTTTAATCGGCACAGATACCACGGGCTTGTTCATGTGCTACACTCTTGGTTTCTTCTGTGTTTTATCTGTAATGGTGGTTCAAGTTGATGGGATTGTGGGTGGAATAAATAGTGGGATGTGTTTAAGTGGGTGGTTGGTGCAGACTAGGTTGGCTGTATAATTCTGATTCTATTTTTTCTTACATTGCATTATATTGAGATATCAACACTCATCATTAAGCAGCACTTCCCCCCCAAAGAACTTGTCAGAAAACATGTTGTATTTAGTAATATAATGTGGAATTAGTGCCAATGAAAGTAAAAATGGAAAGTGATGAAGAAATGATGTATTTGCAATTATATTTGTCACCATTGCTCTGGAAGTGTTCAGCTCATAGAATATGTAATTGTGCCATACTGGCCTAGCAAATACCTTGTGACTGCTTGAATAACTTCTCTTCACCTTCCCACCACCCACCTGAACAAAAATATTTGTATGAATTGAAATATGAATTGTATTTTCTTATTTTATTCCCCTATAGGTCTTGGTTTCAGTATAGCTGGAGGGGTAGGAAACCAACACATTCCTGGAGATAACAGCATCTATGTAACCAAAATCATTGAAGGAGGGGCAGCACATAAAGACGGCCGGTTGCAGATAGGCGACAAAATTCTGGCAGTAAGTTTCAGTGTATTTTCTATGTCAACCATAAACACAATTCAATTTGTAAAACTTTACAAGGTTGAGTCAGGTGAGAGGTTGTTCAACTGCTTAGGTCATGGAATGACTGAATGTTCTGCTTCTTGTTAAGCAATTGCGTTAACATGTTACAACCAGTTTGTGTAAGCCGAAAGGAAAATGAACAATTTTTCTGAACATGGAAACATTTTCTTCTGAAAACATAAATTGAACAACTGTACAGCTCTGGGAAAAGAACAATTGGATACAACTTGGCAGGTATCTATACTTGTATTTCAGATTCGTTCAAAATGGGTCCAAATCAAAGACCATCAATTTTTTTATGATGCGCCATAAGGCATTTTTGACTACCAGCTTTAAAGTCTTGTGAAGTACAAAGACCAGATTAAAAATTAGCTTTACTTATCACATGAACATCGAAACATAGAGTGAAATGTGTCGTTCACGTCAATGAGCAACATAGTTAAAGATGTGTTGGGGAAGCCTATAACCATCTCTATGCGTCTGTTGGCAACATAGCATGCTCACAGATTATTAAACCCATATGTCTTTGGAAAGCGGGAGGAAGCTGAAACATTTGGAGGAATGCCATGTGGTCACTGGGAGAACATACAAACTCCTCACAGAAAGTGACGGGAATTGAACACGGTGCCATGCCAACTGCTATGCCACTGTAACTCAAAGATCGTCTTTGACACAGCCCACTGTCTGGGCCCATGACACAATCATGCAAGCGATGTTTTTAATTGATTCAGGTACTTCTTTGGAAAGCACATTAATATAGTGAATAACGAAGGACTTGCCCACACATGAACATAAACAAAAAGACAAATGCTCTAAATCTGAAATAAAAAAAAACAAAAAAAAATGCGAGAAACACTATGATAGTCACTCAGCATGTGCGGAAAGAGAAATTGTTAACGTTTCATGAAAGCAGCCATTGGTCAGGCCTGGGAAAGAGAAAATATTTTAGCTTTGGTTGCAGAGAAGGTGGAGGGAATATCTCTGATAGAGTGACCTAGGTGTAAGTCTGGCAGTTAAGGGCGGATAATGCTTTGTTTATCTTAAATGTTGCTAATAGCAACGGTATGGGAGAAGCTAAACAGGCTGGACTCCACAGCAAAGAGATAAAAACTGAGTCAAAGAGATGGGTAATGAATGAAAATAGTTCTGATACAGAGACCTAGTGAAGCCACTCATTTCTTCTGTAACTTTTTAAGGCTGTCTTTATCAGAACTGGTCATTTATGGCGGTCAAAATTGTAGATGGATGACACAGTCCTTCTCCATTGGTGCAGTCTGCTGGCTGAGCATGTTCTGCAATAGTTCTTCTCACAACCTTTAGCCCAAAAACATAATCTGCCTCCACCTACCACATTTATTCATTTGATTTCAGAGACATTCCCTTTGTTCAGTCATCTATTCCCCACATTCTTTACAACTGAAACTAACACAGTTTCTCTGTTTCCCAGTTCTAACAAAGGATCGCTGAAATGAAATGTTAACTAAATTTCTCTTTTCATAGATTCTGTTGAGTCCTTTTAACTTGTCTTATTTTCCATGGGTTTGAGGATCTGACTGAAAGGATCAGGGTATTGACATGCTAACCTTCCCTGGTGTAAAACTGATGGCTGGGTACAATCTGCTTCCAGCACTTGTCCTTAGTTGCTGGCTTCATCAGACAGTCAAATAGTGGAGTGAAAGTCAGTTAAGCCAGCATTTATGTCTCAGATTCTGTCTTGCACACACTGAGGCACAGATCATGGTAACCTGCTATTAGTCAACACAATTCGGATCAAAGTACCTGTCAATAAGTAGCTATTTTTAATTATAAGTTATTTGTGTTATACAGGAAAGGAGAATTACTATCTGCTTTCTCAAATATAGATCAAAAGAGAGTGTGCAGCTCACATAATTGATGTGTGATTTCCCCAGAGGAAATTGTGCCCATCACTAGCAGCTAGCGGAATGATCATTTTTGACTGTCCTAAAGGAAAATTTGATTTTTGGATGATGTGATCAATGGTTCACCTTGAGCTAGCTGCCACCACATCCTTTTGGGTCTGGAATATTAATGGAAGAATGGCACCATTATTTCACTCATTATAGATTGGACAATAATATTTTCCAATTGTAAGAAATGTAATTGTAATTTCCTTCAGATAATGATTATATCTTGTTTCTCCATGTTTGCAAAGTAGATTGGATGTGAAATGTAATTTCTTTTATTGAGGATTTTGAATTGAACTGGTAATACTGGATGGAACCTAATCAATGTATCAGACATTGTTTCTATGAATTCTCTGGGTGATTCATATTGTTTAAGATCCATTTGGCATGGCTATCAGGCAATTTATATCATTGCATTGCTTGCTTTTGCACTAGACTGATGGAACCAATAAATCCAGTATTCCCTCAAAGTGCTTATGCATCTGATTTATTAGGATTTTGACCATCCAATTTACTGCTTCAGGTTACACTCTGCTCTTTCTCAGAAGTTAAAAAAAGTTAAGTGATATTTGTTGTATAATTGGCCCATCTATCTTAGGGTGTTGGAAAATAGCTGGGGAAAGAGCACTGGAACCAATAAAAAGTACTGACTTTTATTTCACTCTGCCTCAGATGATTACCATAAGACAAAAGAACAGCGTTAGTCCATTGGGCCCATCAAGTCTACTCCACCAGTTGAACATGGCTGATCAATTTCCTTCTCAGCCCTATTCTCCTACCTTCTCCCCATAACCTTTCACGCCCTGACTTATCAAGAATCTATCAACCTCCTCCTTAAATACACCGAATGACTTGGCCTCCACAGCCACCTGTAGCAATGAGTTCCACAGATTCAACGCCCTCTGGCTCATTCCTCCACAGCTCTGTTCTAAATGGACATTATTCTGAGGTTTTGCCCTCTGGACCTAGACTCCCTCACCGTAGGAAACATACTCTCTCAGCCTTTCAACATTCGATAAATTTCAATGAGTTTCCCCCTTCATTGTTCCTAAATTCCAGCAAGTGTATTAAATATTCAGTGTCATCAAGCACTCCTGCTACGATAAGCTTTACAATCCTGGAATCAGTCTTGTGAACTTACTTTGAACCCTCTCCAGTGTCAGCATATCCTTTCTTGGATTACTCAGGGCCCAAAACTGCTCACAATACTCCAAGTGAGGCCTCAGCAGTGCCTTATAAAGCCTCAGCATTACATCCTTGATGTTATATTCTAGTCTTCTTGAAAAGAATTTGCATTGCATTTTATATATATTTTTTGCATTTCTCTTCCTCATCAACAACACAACCTGCAAGTTAACCTTGAAGGAATCTTATGCAAGGACTCCCATGTCCCTTTGCACCTCAGGTTTTTAAATTTTCTCCCCCTTTAGAAAACATTCTATGTTTTTATTCCTTCTACCAAAGTGCATGACAGTACACTTCCTGACACTATATTCCATCTGCCACTTCTTTGCCTATTCTACTAGTCTGTCCAAGTCCTTCTGTAGCCTCTCTACGTTTTCAAAACTACCTGCCCCTCCACCTACCTTCATATTGTCTGAAAACTTGTCCACAAAGCCTTCAATCCTGTCATCTGAATCATTGACATACAATGCAAAAAGAATCAGTCCCATCACCTACCCCTGCACAACATCACCAGTCACTGGCAGCCTGTCAGAAAAGCTTTCCTTGATTCCCACACTTTGCCTCCTGCCAATCGGTCAATGCTCTATCCATGCTAGTATCTTTCCTGTAATACCATGTGCTGTTGTCCCGTGAAGCAGCCTCATCTGCAGCACCTCGTCAAAGGCCTTTTGAAAATTCAAGTACGCAACATCCACCAATTCTCCTTTGTCTATCGTGCTTGTTATTTCCTCAAATAATTCCAACAGATTTGTCAGGCAAGATTTTCCCTTAAGGAAACCATGTTGACTTTAGCGTATTTTCTCATGTGCCTCCAAGTACACTGAAACTTCATCCTTAACAATCGACTCCAACACCTTCCCAACCATTGAGGTCTGGCTCACTGGCCTATAATTTCCTTTCTTCTGCCTCCCTCCCTTCTTGAAGAGTGGAGTGATACTGCAATTTTCTAGTCTGAAGCCATGCGAGAATCTAGTGATTCTTGAAAGATCATTACTGAAACCTCCACAATCTCTTCACCTATCTCTTTAAGAACCCCAGGTGTAGTCTGCCTGGTCCATGTGACTTAGCTACCTTCAAGCCTTTCAGCTTCCCAAGCAGCTTCTCTGGAGAAATTCAATCTTCACTCACTTCTGCCCCCGATACTCTCAAACTTCCAGCACAATGATGTTATCCTCCACAGTGAAGATTGTTGCAAAATACTTGCTCAGTACATCTGCCCCCCATTAGTACCTCTCCAGTGTCATTTTCCAGCGGTCCGATATTTACTCTCATCTCTCTTTTACTCTTTATATATCCAAAAAGAACTTCTGGTATCCCTTTTGATATTAGCTAGCTCTAGTGATGAGTATAGGTCCAGGGAAATGCTTTTTAAAAGCTTCCCAATCCTCTAACTTCCCACTAATTTTTGCTCTATTGTATTCCCCCTCTTTTGCATTTCTGACTTCCCTTGCCAGCCACGGTTGCCTCATCTTGCCTTTAGAATACTTCTTCTTTGGGATGTATCTATTGCAGGAAAGAATAAGTGGGGGGGAATTCTACTTCACTTGCTAAGGATCAGTGAGTGGGAAGGTAGTTCTGTATTCTGAGGGTACCTTATTCTCTGTTGCCCTCTGTTCAATCTTTTCCAACATCTATTCATAAAACACTCCAGTGGTGAGCCAAAAAAAAGTTGTTAATTGTTAATAAAACAAGATAAGGTGTCAATGACTACTACCCAGTGACTCTTAACATACATCATAATGAAATCCTTCAAGAGGCTGGTCATGGCATGCATCAACTTCAGCTTTCCAAACACAGTTAATCCATTGCAATTTGCCTACCGCTGAAGCAGATCTGTAGTCGATGCCATCTCCCTGGCCCTACACTCATCACTACAGCATCTGGACAGTAAAGACACTTACATCACACTGTTGCTTATTGACTACAGTTCTGCCTTAATACTATAACAAGCAAACATATCGACTTCAGACCCTGGGAGTTAATGCCTCCTGCAACTGAATCTTTGACTCTCTGACGAATAGACTGGGATCAGTAAGGTTAGGCAGTACCAACTCCCCCACGATTATTCTAAACAGTGGTGATCCAGAAGGTTGTGTCCTCCCCTCCCCCCCGCCACTCCACTCCCTGTACACTCATACCACATGGCAAGATTCTGCTCTAACTTCATCTACAACTTTGCGGGTGATGCCACTGTGGTGGGCCACATCTGAAATAACAATGAGTTAGAGTGCAGGTTAGAGACTGCGAACTTAAGGGACAATGTGTCGTGACAACAACCTTTCCCTCGAAGTCAACAAGACAAAAGAACTCACCATTGACTTCAGAAAAGGCAGTGATGTATTTGCTCCTGTTTATACCAAAGTTATTGAGGTTAAAAGGGTTGAGAGCTTTGGCCACTTGTTCTTGCTCTATTTGATCTTTTGCCTCATTGCCTCTTTTCTTGATTAACCCAATATCTCTTCATTTCCACAACGTCGAAAATGAATCCGTCTCTGTACATAGTGACAGAACTCTCACGACCCTCTTTACTAATGAATTCCAAAAGATGTTACCTTCCAATTGAAGAAATTTCTTCTCATTTGTTCTGAATGGCAGATCCACTATTTTGAGACAGTGACCTCTAGTCCTTTATAAGGCATTCAGAAGAAATATCAACATTACAAACACTCTTTCAAGCCCTGCAACAACACTTTCATTACATACACTATGTGCAATGAAACTACCATCCCAGGATTCAATCTTAACTGCTGTCTCTTTCACAAGTATATCTTCCTTGGTTTTAACAACCTGACCTTGGTAAAGTTATGGTATCACAAGAGCCCTGTAGGAGAAGAGCCCAAGAACTCTGTAGATGTAGAATACCTCCACTCTATAATCATCCTCTTGCAATAATTGCCAATGCTCTGTATGCCTTCCTAATTACTTACTGTCCCTTTTGATTTGAAGTGTTTCATGTTCAAGAGTCAGCAATGAACAGTGACACTTTTCAATCTCCATTTTCAAAACTGTGATTCAGATTCACTTATTTATTGCGTATACATTGAAACATCGTGAAATGCATCATTTGCATAGGCAACCAACACGACCTAAGGATGTGCTGGAGCAGCTCGCAGGTGTAGCTACATATTCTGGTGCCAATGTAGCTCATTCATCAGAACAATACAATAGCAACACAACAGCAAAGCAAGCCCCTTTCTTACCCTTCCACCCACTCACATACACAGACAGGCTACCTCTCGGCCTCTGACCTCCTGACCCACTGACTTCAGTCTTTCAGCCTTTGATTGGGCTCGCTGATTCCAGGACTTTGACTTTTGGACTTCACCGACCTATTGGTATAAACCCCAGTTCTCACTGATCACAGGACCTTGACCTCCAGACTTCAACCTCCAGCATGGACCTCTGACCCCAGGACATGCTGACCTGGAGGTGGAGTCACCGGCCCTTGTGCCTCTTGCTTGCACAGAACTCCAGTCTTGGGACTTGCCCACCTGGGGGGTGGGGGGGGGGGTGAAACACATCGATCTTGGTCATTGACCATGGAAATCGCTATCTTTGTCCTTCGCATCTGCTGATGTGACATCCATCCACAGGGGTTGCTAGTCTTTGACCCTAGAGCACTCTGACCTAAACTTTGACCAGTGGCTCCTGGCCCCAACTCTGAGTTACTGTCCCTGACCTCTAACTCCCCCTCACCGCTGTTTCCTGACCTCCCAGACTGCCCTAAAACCATCCCTACAAAGCTACAAAAAAACCAAGTCTGGGCCATGCCCTTGACAGACATCAGATCTTGGCACCATCTTGACCAGATAGTGGATGACCTCTTTTTTGTCCACGTTCAGACAATAATTGATTTAAACATGTCAATTAAGCAAGACTCCCCCAGCCTGCCTCCACTTCCCAAGAAAGCACTGAACTACTCTCAATAGTCAGATAAAAGATACAGCTGAACAGTCTGATGTGATATGCATCTGGTTCCTCTGGTCAACACAGCCAGTCTCCAGCCCTTGTTTCAGCCTGACCTATGCCACCATCAAATCTTCTCACCACTGACTTGCTGCTACAGAGTTCAGCCTAGAAAGTCAGTGGTAAGATGATTCACTTTCCTCCACCTACTGAATCTAGCCATTGCAGTGGCAAGTGCAATGATAAGCCACTGCTAAAAGAGAAGCACATTTTGGACCATTAAGAGTTAGCAAGGATCTGTTGTGCATTAAAAACAATTACATTATTAGTTACTTGTGTGCTGACTTACATTTAATTGGCATTTGATTTTGGACCATCTTTATTGTCAAGTGAACATTTGAAGAAATTGTTCTCTTGGAACACCAGGAAAGGATTTATATTTATACGTGCATCAGCATTGTTTTCTTCTGCATTTCAGGTCAACACAGCCAGTCTAGATGAAGTTACCCATGAAGATGCAGTGACAGCTTTAAAAAATACAGCAGAAGTGGTATACTTGAAGGTTGCAAAGCCAACCAGCATGTATGTGCATGATGGGTATGCACCTCCAGACATCACCAATTGTAAGTCTTTCACAGTTTACTGATATGCTGTGGTTTCAAGGCTGCGTTTATTCGTGAAAATTTGTTTTTAATGCATTTAACATGTAATATATATTTAAATAATTTGGAGGAAAATATAGGTGGGCTGATTTGTACCTTAGCAGAAGACATAAAACTTGGCAGAATTGTGGACAGTGAAGAAAGTTGTCAAACGTTTTAGATCGGATGGAGAAATGGCAGATAGAGTTTAACCCGGTTAAGTGTGAGCTGATGTACTTTGGAGGTAAATGGCAGGACCCTTGGGAACATTGATGTAGAGAGGAATCTTGGGGGGGCAAATTCATAGCTCCCTGAAAGTGGCAAGACGAGTAGATAGGGCAGCAAGGAAAGTGAATGGCATGCTTGCCTACATTGGTTGGGAATTGAATGTAAATGTAAATTAAGTTATGTCAAAGCTGTTTAAAACTTTGGTAGGTTGCATTTGAAATATTGTGTGGTTCCGGATGCTATATTACAGGAAGGGTATGGAGGCGTTTGAAAAGATGCAGAAGAGATTCCTCAGGATGTTGACTGGATTGGAGAGCATTAGATACAGTATATCACTTGGATTGTTTCCTTTGGAACATCAGCAACCTGATAAAAGTGTTTGAAATTATGAAAAGCATAGATAGGGTAGGTAGTCAATCTTTTTTCCCTGGGATGGAAATGCCAAAAGCTAGAAGGCATCAATTTAAGAAAAATGGAATAGAAATGGATTGTTTTAAGATCTGTGAGGTAAGCTTTTTTTCACATAGTGGCAGATGCCAGGAGTGCACCGCCAGGGAAGATGGTGGAAGCAGATACGATAGTAACATTTAACAGGCAATTGGGCAGACATGTGAACAGGTAAAGAATATGGGGAGACACCATATTCGGATTAATTTGAATTGGCATCGTGGTCAGTGCAGACATTGTGGGCAACAGGATAATTCCTACGCTGCGTATGTTCTAACATAACAAGTACTGGATACGATATGTGCATTGAAAAGCAAAATTGGCGGCTAAGGGAAGTTTGATGAAAAAGACAGAAATTGCTTGAAATAGCTGGTCAGACAGCAACTCTGGGGGGAGAGAGCGAGAGAGAGACTTTAATGCGTTAGGTCATTGAGATAAGATCTATTTATTTCACTCAATATTATTTGTGACTTACTGGTCAGCCATGATTACCTATGAGAAGATGGCCTGGAGCTGCCATCTTGTATTGTACACTCATTCTGGGAAATGCTGATGAAGTCACTAGATTTGACTCCAATGACTGAAGGAACAGTGATATGTTTCCAAGTCAGGATGTGTGAACTTAGAGGGAAAAGTGCAGATGATAGTGTTCATCTGCACCTGCAGCCCTAATCCCTCGTGTTAGATTTCTGGGTAGTCTTGTCAGAGTAGCCCTGGCAGGCAACTACAGTACATTTGTTATGGGTTCACAGATGTTGGAGGAGATGAATATTTGGTGACCAAATGGGGCTGCTTTGTCCTGGATGAGTCGAGGTGATGGAGCGTTAGAGTAGCTGTGTTTGCCCAGGTACCTGAAGGATTTTTGTAGAGCAGACTCGATGGGCTGAATGGTGTAATTCTGTTCCTATGTTTTATGCTCTAATGGTTTTCTGTCCCCGGCACCGGCCCCCTAGGCCTGAGTCGACTAGTAGAAGTAGTTTTCTGTCACTTTCCTGATATGTGCTGTAGATGGTGGAAAGGACTTGTGTTTTCAGAAAGTGAGAGTCATGCCTCGGGCTTGCCAGCTTTGGACCTGCACATGTAGCCACAGTATACCCCTGAGCCAGTTGAGTTTCTGGTTGGCGGTGATTCATGAAACTTCTGATTTCATACTAGAAATCTGTAGTAAAATCAAAATGCCAGAAACATCCAGTGATCAGGCAGCATGAATGGAAAGTGAAAGAGGAAATATTTTGGCCAATGTGTGAATGTTGTCTAGATCTTCGTGCTAACAAGGTTAACTTTATTTGGTGAGGTGCTCTGCATGGTACTGAGCATTATTCAATTAGCAGAAATATTATGTATTAAATTTTGACTTTATGATGGAGTAAAGTTCATTGATGAATCAATTGGAGGTGGTTGGACCTATCAATGCCCAGTGTACTTCCTATATTGCTGAGATGATAGACTTTTAACAACTGGAGCAAGAATCCTTTGTGTTAAGTATGTCTCCAACCATGATGACTACTTGATCCATCCCCTTGATGACTACTGATATAATTATCACTAGGGCTCACTTGTCACACTTGGTCAAATGTTGCCTCGACGTCGAGGTCAGAAACTTATATCACGACTCTGAAATTCTGCTCTTTGGTTTCTGTTTGATGTCACTTCCAAAAGCACTTCGTTATTATTCACAGGTGTTGGGATGACAGTCAAATGAATTGGACTACTTTCCCATTTTGGAACAAGACATAGTGAGACATTTTTTTCTAAACTATATTGGACAACTTAGCTAGAACTGCTGCTTGATCTGGAGCGCAGATCTCCAGTGCTACCAACAGTAAATGATTTATTCCCATGGCTTCTGTTAAATCTAATATTTTTAGCCGTTTCGTGATATCACATGGAGTGAATCAGATTGGCTAAAGGTTCTTTTCTGCAAAGATAGGGAGGAAGTTGAGAGCCACTCAGCATTTTTGGCTTTTTGCTTATTTTGTCCTTGGTGCTAATGTGACCAAGACATCTTTGGAAATGTGAGATCTAACAGACTGGGATCAGCTTCAGAAAAGATAACAGAATTCCATGAGTAACTGACACATCAACCAATGTCAAATGTAAAATTATTGCAATTATTAGGTCAGCGGCAATCAACGTAATACTGATAATGGAAAGGATTCTCTCAACCAGACCTGCCACCCAATCCCTTAATCCCTTCCTAGCATGGCCTGTGCAACCATTGTTGCCTTCTGCAGCTTCCCTGTGTGTTCAGCCTGGAAGATTATGACCAGTGACAATCCTGCATGGCAATACAGACTGCTTGTAGTGCCCAGCCTTTGGACAGTGAATCCTGAGACTTGATCCCTGGGAAAATCCACATGGCTTTTGACATCATCTTAAAAAATATTTAAAATATATTTTTGAAAAAATTAAATTGTTGAAATGTATGAAATAAAATAATAAAAGATTCAAGATTCATGTTTGTTTATCACATGTACCTGGAAACATACAGTGAAATATTTAGTTTGCATTAGCAGCCAGCGCAACGTGAGGACGTGCTGGGGGCAATCTGCAAGTGTTGCCACATATTCCGGCACCAACCTAGCATGCCCATAATGCTTGGCAGAACAACACAGAACCCACAAAGCAACAACAGCAAAACAAGCACCATTCCTCCCTCCCACCCACGCTCAGTCCTCTAACCCCAAGTCAGGCCGGCTTCTTCGGCCTCCAACGTACTCTGATTCTGACTTGGACATGCAGACTACCCCAGCAGATTTGCAGGGTTTTACTGTGATTTAATTTGAACACTGAAATAAACTACTTCACAGCACTTTTTACTCGAGGGTGATGATCCAATTCAAATGAATGTGGTTGCTCTACTTAGGGAAGCCATCTTGTCATTTATTTCTGGATTGGTGCTTGTCAAATGTTCTGTGCAATTTCTCATGGCCCTGTGAAATGATGACTAAGGCAATTATTGATTGAAGAAACTACAGACATTAGCTGTGATAGAATCGTCTTTTTATTTTATTTCAGTCTTATCTGATCTTGTTCCCAGCTGAGAGGACTGTCAATGCCTGCTGTAAAATTTGTCCCAGTCCATGTTCTATCACCAGAACATTTGATGATGTGTTCCACTGCTGTATACACTTTCCCTCAAAGAGAAGTGATCTGGTCTTGCTCCAGATCACTTCTCTTTGCTCTTCTCAGAAAATATGGAATACAAATACCTCTTACTTTTTACTTAGTGCAAGCAATTTACCTTCATTTAATGGAATACCTATTCAATTGAAGACAAATATCAGAGTTGGATTGTGCATGCCTACTTTGACAATAAAATAAACATTGAATATTGAACCTATCAAATGTATCATCTTCATCTTAGATTCTGTTCCACTTTAAAAGACACTAAGCCTGGTGGTTCACAAAATAAAAATACTTGAGACTTTCTTATACACCACTTGGTTTATCCCATCCACCCCAACGCATATAGTGAGCCATTTCTTGCTGTGACATCATTGCAGGAGAGCAAACGTTCTCAATATTCAGCCCGAGGGCTCATCTTGGGGCAGACCAAGGCAGGACCACTATATCACTGACGTGTGATAGCGGCTTCTGCCTCCAGCACCAGGTACAGATCATCTCCACTATTTGCCTGAGAGAAAATAATCCCTTAATTTCCCTTAATCCTTCTGCCAAATCTGCTACCATTAGTTGGTGACACTTCTGTTGAGGGAAATAAGTCCTTCTTTTTGTCCCTGGTAGTTTTGTCTGCTTGTCTCAACCCCAGGCCTAACTCTCTTCAGTCAGAGCAACATCCATAAATTTTCTCTCTACTGCCTTATGATGCCGTCGCATCCTGCTTATAAATCTCAGTAAATCTCAGAAAATGAATCTCAAGATAGTATATGGTGACATATATATACTTTGATAATAAATTGAACTTTGAACTTTATGATGTGATAATAAGAACTCAATTGGTGCCCTCGCAAATGACTTAAGCAGTTTCATAATCATTTCTCTCATCTTGCTTCCTGTGCCTTCACCAACACCTAAACTATCTTGTTTACCGGTGCAGTTAGCTTCATTACAGGAACAATGGTTCACAAGACAAAGATCCAACAACAATGTTATATAGAACCATAGAACCATAGAAACTACAGCACAGAAACAGGCCTTTTGGCCCTTCTTGGCTGTGCCAAACCATTTTCTACCTAGTCCCACTGACCTGCACACGGACCATATCCCTCCATACACCTCCCATCCATGTATCTGCCCAATTTATTCTTAAATGTTAAAAAAGAACCCGCATTTACCACCTCGTCTGGCAGCTCATTCCATACTCCCACCACTCTCTGTGTGAAGAAGCCCCCCCTAATGTTCCCTATAAACTTTTCCCCCCCTCACCCTTAAACCATGTCCTCTGGTTTTTTTCTCCCTCGCCTCAGTGGAAAAAGCCTGCTTGCATTCACTCTATCTATACCCATCATAATTTTATATACCTCTATCAAATCTCCCCTCATTCTTCTACGCTCCAGGGAATAAAGTCCTAACCTATTCAACCTTTCCCTGTAACTGAGTTTCTCAAGTCCCGGCAACATCCTTGTAAACCTTCTCTGCACTCTTTCAACCTTATTTATATTCTTCCTGTAATTTGGTGACCAAAACTGAACACAATACTCCAGATTCGGTCTCACCAATGCCTTATACAACCTCATCATAACATTCCAGTTCTTATACTCAATACTTTGATTAATAAAGGCCAATGTACCAAAAGCTCTCTTTACGACCCTATCTACCTGTGACGCTACTTTTAGGGAATTTTGTATCTGTATTCCCAGATCCCTCTGTTCCACTGCACTCCTCAGTGCCTTACCATTAACCCTGTATGTTCTACCTTGGTTTGTCCTTCCAACGTGCAATACCTCACACTTGTCTGTATTAAACTCCATCTGCCATTTTTCAGCCCATTTTTCCAGCTGGTCCAAGTCCCTCTGCAGGCTCTGAAAACCTTCCTCACTGTGAGCCAATGTCTAATCCAATTTACCACCTCCCCATGTATACCCAGCGACTGAATTTTCCTAACTAACCTCCCATGCGGGACCTTGTCAAAGGCCTTACTGAAGTCCATGTAGACAATATCCACTGCCTTCCCTTCATCCACTTTCCTGGTAACCTCCTCAAAAAACTCCAATAGATTGGTCAAACATGACCTACCACGCACAAAGCAATGTTGACTCTCCCTAGTAAGTCTCTGTCTATCCAAATGCTTGTAGATTCTGTCTCTTAGTACTCCCTCCAATAACTTACCTACTACTGACATTAAACTTACTGGTCTATAATTTCCCGGATTACTTTTCGATCCTTTTTTAAACAACGCAACAACATGAGCCACTCTCCAATCCTCCGGCACCACACCTGTAGACAGCGACATTTTAAATATTTCTGCCAGGGCCCCTGCAATTTCAACACTAGTCTCCTTCAAGGTCCGAGGGAACACCCTGTCAGGTCCCGGGGATTTATCCACTTTAATTTTCCTCAAGGCAGCAAGGACCTCCTCCTTTTCGATCTGTACAGTTTCCATGATCTCACTATTTGTTTCCCTTAATTCCATAGACTTCATGCCAGTTTCCTTAGTAAATACAGACGCAAAAAACCTATTTAAGATCTCAAACAACAGGAACTCTGCAGATGCTGGAAATTCAAGCAACACACATAAAAGTTGCTGGTGAACGCAGCAGGCCAGGCAGCATCTCTAGGAAGAGGTACAGTCGACGTTTCAGGCCGAGACCCTTCGTCAGGACTAACTGAAGGAAGAGTGAGTAAGGGATTTGAAAGTTGGAGGGGGAGGGGAAGATCCAAAATGATAGGAGAAGACAGGAGGAGGAGGGATGGAGCCAAGAGCTGGACAGGTGATAGGTAAAAGGGGTACGAGAGGATCATGGGACAGAAGGTCCAGGAAGAAAGACGGTGGGGGGTGGGGGTAACCCAGAGGATGGGCAAGGGGTATAGTCAGAGGGACAGAGGGAGAAAAAGGAGAGTAAGAGAAAGAATGTGTGTATAAAAATAAGTAACAGATGGGGTACGAGGGGGAGGTGGGGCATTAGCGGAAGTTAGAGAAGTCAATGTTCACGCCACCAGGTTGGAGGCTACCCAGACGGAATATAAGGTGTTGTTCCTCCAACCTGAGTGTGGCTTCATCTTTACAGTAGAGGAGGCCATGGATAGACATGTCAAAATGGGAATGGGATGTGGAATTAAAATGTGTGGCCACTGGGAGATCCTGCTTTCTCTGGCAGACAGAGCGTAGGTGTTCAGCAAAGCGGTCTCCCGGTCTGCGTCGGGTCTCGCCAATATATAAAAGGCCACATCGGGAGCACCGGACGCAGTATATCAACCCAGTCGACTCACAGGTGAAGTGTTGCCTCACCTGGAAGGACTGTTTGGGGCCCTGAATGGTGGCAAGGGAGGAAGTGTAAGGGCATGTGTAGCACTTGTTCCGCTTACACGGCTAAGTGCCAGGAGGGAGATCAGTGGGGAGGGATGGACAAGGGAGTTGCGTAGGGAGTGATCCCTGCGGAATGCAGAGAGGGTGGGGAGGGAAAGATGTGCTTAGTGGTGGGATCCCGTTGGAGGTGGCGGAAGTCTTAGTAGTGGGATCCCGTTGGAGGTGGCGGAAGTCTTAGTAGTGGGATCCCGTTGGAGGTGGCGGAAGTCTTAGTGGTGGGATCCCGTTGGAGGTGGTGGAAGTCTTCGTGGTGGGATCCCGTTGGAGGTGGCGGACTTAGTGGTGGGATCCCGTTGGAGGTGGCGGATCCCACCACTAAGCACATCTTTTCCTCCCCCCCGCCCCTGCATTCTGCAGGGATCGCTCCCTACGCAACTCCCTTGTCCATTCGTCCCCCCCATCCCTCCCCACTGATCTCCCTCCTGGCACTTATCCGTGTAAGCGGAGCAAGTGCTACACATGCCCTTACACTTCCTCCCTTACCACCATTCAGGGCCCCAAACAGTCCTTCCAGGTGAGGCAACACTTCACCTGTGAGTCGGCTGGGGTGATATACTGCGTCCGGTGCTCCCGATGTGGCCTTTTATATATTGGCGAGACCCGACACAGACTGGGAGCCCGCTTTGCTGAACACCTACGCTCTGTCCGCCAGAGAAAGCAGGATCTCCCAGTGGCCACACATTTTAATTCCCCATCCCATTCCCATTTTGACATGTCTATCCATGGCCTCCTCTACTGTAAAGATGAAGCCACACTCAGGTTGGAGGAACAACACCTTATATTCCGTCTGGGTAGCCTCCAACCTGATGGCATGAACATCGACTTCTCTAACTTCCGCTAATGCCCCACCTCCCCCTTGTACCCCATCTGTTACTTATTTTTATACACACATTCTTCCTCTCACTCTCCTTTTTCTCCCTCTGTCCCTCTGACTATACCCCTTGCCCATCCTCTGGGACACCCCCCCCCCCCGGTCTTTCTTCCTGGACCTCCTGTCCCATGATCCTCTCGTACCCCTTTTGCCTATCACCTGTCCAGCTCTTGGCTCTATCCCTCCCCCTCCTGTCTTCTCCTGTCATCTTGGATCTCCCCCTCCCCCTCCAACTTTCAAATCCCTTACTCACTCTTCCTTCAGTTAGTCCTGATGAAGGGTCTCGGCCTGAAACGTCGACTGTACCTCTTCCTAGAGATGCTGCCTGGCCTGCTGCGTTCACCAGCAACTTTTATGTGTGTTGTTATTTAAGATCTCCATTTCCTTTGGTTCCGCACATAGCCGACCACTCTGATCTTCAAGAGGACCAGTTTTATCCCTTACAATCCTTTTGCTCTTAATATACCTGTAAAAGCTCTTTGGATTATCCTTCACTTTGACTGCCAAGGCAACCTCATGTCTTCTTTTAGCCCTCCTGATTTCTTTCTGAAGTATTTTCTTGCACTTCTTATACTCCTCAAGCACCTTATTTACTCCCTGCTTCCTATACATGTCATACAACTCTCTCTTCTTCTTTATCAGAGTTGCAATATCCCTTGAGAACCAAGGTTCCTTATTCCTATTAGCTTTGCCTTTAATCCTGACAGGAACATACAAATTCTGCACTCTCAAAATTTCTCCTTTGAAGGCTTCCCACCTACCGATCACATCCTTGCCAGAGAACAACCTGTCCCAATCCACGGTTTTTAGATCCTTTCTCATTTCTTCAAATTTGGCCTTCTTCCAGTTAAGAACCTCAACCCTAGGACCAGATCTATCCTTGTCCATGATCAAATTGAAACTAATGGTGTTATGATCACTGGAACCAAAGTGTACCCCTACACAGACTTCTGTCACTTGTCCTAACTCGTTTCCTAACAGGAGATCCAATATTGCATCCCCTCTAGTTGGTCCCTCTATATATTGGTTTAGAAAACTTTCCTGAACACATTTTACAAACTCTAAACCATCTAGACCCCTAACAGTATGGGAGTCCCAATCAATATATGGAAAATTAAAATCCCCTACCACCACAACTGTATGTTTCCTGCAGTTGCCCGCTATCTCTCTGCAGATTTGCTCTTCCAGTTCACGTTGACTATTGGGTGGTCTGTAATACAATCCCACTAATGTGGCCATACCTTTCCTGTTTCTCAGCTCTACCCATAAGGACTCAGTAGACAAGCCCTCTAATCTGTCCTGCCTGAGCGCTGCTGTAATATTTTCCCTAACAAGCAATGCTACTCCCCCACCTTTCATTCCTCTGCTTCGATCACATCTGAAACATCGGAACCCTGGAATGTTAAGCTGCCAGCCCTGCCCCTCCTGTAGCCAAGTTTCACTAATTGCTATAACGTCATAATTCCACATGTCAATCCACGCCCTCAACTCATCCGCCTTCCCTGCAATACTCCTAGCATTGAAATATATACACCTCAGAAGATTTTTACCACCACTCAGCATATTGATTTATATTGGCATATAAATGCCAATACAGTAAAATTCCAATCAACTGACGCTGTTGGACATTGGCAGCGGGCTAGCACATTTTATGTTCTTGGGGATATTATTATTTCCATTTAGCCACACTTAAGTTGGCAGGACATTGAAAAGGCATTAACCTAATGAAGATAACGGGATTAGTGTAATTGGGCAAAAGGTTCTGCATAGACTTGGTAGGCCAAAGAAGTTGTTTTTGCATATGACTCCACTACAATATTGGAATTCATGGGTCATAATGCAAAGAGAAATATGCTCCAAATAATAAAAAAATATTTTCAGTAAACAATAGCAAAAGAACACTGATTGGAAATGGAAAACAATTATTTCACTCAGAACTCAATTTGAGAGCAGCAGCTAGCTCTTAAATATCTTTTATTGGCTGCAGACAGGTTTCATCGATACTTTGGTCGGGCAGAATGAGCAATTGAGGGACACAGCAGTGAATTTCGAGCCGTATTGATTGTTTTTTGGAGTATCTAACGAACCACTTTCATTTAATCTCAATAAAGCTATCCCAAAGGTTTCAAAACAGACCAGGGAATTACAAATTTGATCATGAGAAATTATGTTTCAGTAAGCCACAGACTGCACAGCAGCAGATTCTGACTTAGATACTGTGCTTACCGACCTTAGTCCCCGTCCCGTAACTCTCCAGTCAGTCAAGGGAATGTTACTAAAGATGAGGAGCACTCTGTATCTGCCTCCTCTGATTTATGCTGGCCATCTGCAATGGACATTCATTTTTGAATGTAATCATTAATCTTCATTTAACTGGTAAATTTAGGAAATATTTTCTGTTTCTCAATGTATATTTTAATCTGTTTCAAAAATTTGCAATTATTTTTATGTTAGCAGAATGGTTTTTCAGTTCCACGCTGTGCTGTTCTGTGTTCTATTTTCTTATCTCCAAGCACATGTTGTAAACAGTGAAAAGGTTTTGCTAACACGAGCCATCAGAGTGTCATCAGGGCGGAATGAAGGCAGGATCTTGATGAACACTGCCTGTTGCTTGGTCATTGCTCGAAGCCCACTATGTCTGAAAATGTGGAAATGTATGGGCCCAGAACTGCACAATGTGGTCCATTTGCAAATTGACAGTGTGATGAACTTTGGGATCGATCACAGTGACAGAACGACATTTCATTTTGAACTGTTGAGGTGTTTCTTCGTTTCTACTAGCAGGCCATCATAATGTTTAGCTTTGTTTTTCCATGGTTGAGTGGTGAACGGTGCTAGCAATGTCCTAAAGTTCTCCTTTTCAAAAGTATGGCAAACAAGAAAGGAACACACAACTTCCTGGCTGCAGTATTGAAAATTTGCAGCCCTGACCTAGCCGTGTCTTTATCCAGGCAGCTCCAGTATATTTACAACACCAGTCCATTAGCAGTGTGGAAAAATTTCCAAGTGTATCCTGTCTCCCGGAGGGAACAAATCAGATCTGCTTAAGTACAGCTCAAACCACACTCTATCATCAATAATATATGTGAAGGTATCAATACTGCTGGTAGGTGACATCTGTCATTCATAACCTGTTCATTGATGGTTAATAACACAGAAAAAATGCTGAAGATACTCAAAGTTCAAAGTAAATTTATCATCGAAGTACATCTATGTCACCATATACAACCCTGAGAGTCGTTTTCTTACGGGCATACACAGTAAATGCAAGAACCAATAGAGTCAAATGTAAGACCACACCCTTTAGGATGGACAGACAATCAATGTGCAAAAAACAACAAACTGCCAACTGTGACAAAAGAAAGAAAAAAAATAATAATAAAAAACAAGCAATAGATATTGACAACATGAGATGAAGAGTCCTTGAAGGGAGTTCATAGGTTGTGAGAACAGTTCAGTGATGGGGTGAGTGAAGTTATCCCTTCTGGTTCAGGAGTCTGATGGTTGAGGGATAATAACTGTTGCTGAACCTGGTGGTGTGGGTCCTGAGGCTCCTGTACCACCTTCCTGATGGCAGCATTGAGAAGAGAGCATGCCTGGATGGTGGGGAAGACTTTATCTATAATGGACTGGGCCATATTCACTACTTTTTGTAGGCTATTCCATTCAAAGGCTTTGGTGTTTCCATACCAGGCCATGATGCAACCAGTCAGTATACTCTCCACCATGCATCTGCAGAAGTTTGTCAAAGTTAGGGATGACATACCAGATCTTTGCAAACCTCGAAGAAAGCAGAGGTACTACCATGCTTTTTTCATAATCGCTCTTACATGCTAGAACCAGGACAGATCCTCTGAAATGATAACACCAAGGAATTTAAAGTTGCTGACTAGCTCCACCTCTGATCCCCTAATGATGACTGGCTCGTGGACCTCTGGTTTCTTCCTCTTGAAGTCAATAATCATCTCTGTGGTCTTGAAGACATTGAGTAAGAGATTGTTGTGGCACCACTTGCCCGACGCTGGCCCCCGAGGCCTGAGTTGACGTAGTAGTAATGTGGCACCATACTGACAAGTTTTCAATCTCCCTTCTATATGGTGATTCATCATCACCTTTGATTCAGCCAATGACTGGTGTTGTCAGCAAACTTAATTATGGCTTTGGAGTTTTGCTTAGTCTCAGGGTCATAAGTGTAAAGCGAGGAGAGCAGGAAGCTAAGCACACAGTCTTGTAGTGTACCTGTGCTGATCGAGATTGTGGAGGAGATGCTGCCAATCCAAGCTGATTGGAGTCTCTATGTGAGGAAATTGAGGATCCAGTTGCACACGGAGATTATTGAGGCCAACTTCTTTAAGCTTATTGATTAGTTTAGAATGGATGATAGTATTAAGTGGTGAGCTGTAGTCAATGAAGAGCATCCTGATGCGTGATGTATATAAGAGCAACACGCAGAAAATGCTGGAGGAACTCAGCAGGCCAGGCAGCATCTATGGAAAAAGTACAGTCGACATTTCAGGCCAAAACCCTTTGGCAGGGCTGGAGAAAAAATGCTGAGGAGGAGATTTAACTAGTGGGAGGGGGGAGAGAGAAACACAAGGTGATAGGTGAAACCTGGAGGGGGAGAGATGAAGTAAAGAGTGGGAAGTTGATTGGTGAAAGAGACAGAAGGCCATGGAATAACAAAAAGGTGGGAGGAGCACCAGAGAGAGGCGATGGGTGGGCAATAGAAGGTGGGAAATGGTGAAGGCGGGGTGGGAGGCATTACTGAAAGTTTGAGAAATCGATGTTCATGCCATCATGTTGGAGGCTACCCAGACAGAATACAAAGTGTTGTTCCTCCAACCTAAGTGTGACCTCATCACGATAGTGGAGGAGGCCATGGATGGACATATTGGAATGGGAGTGGGAAGTGGAAATAAAATGGGTGGCCACTGGGAGATCCTGCTTTTTCTGATGCTCGGGTCTCACCGATATACAGGAGGCCACACCAGGAGCACTGAACACCGTATATGACACCGACAGACTCACAGATGAATTGTTGCCTCACCTGGAAGAACTGTTTAGGGCCCTGAATGGTCGTGAGGGAAAAGGTGTAGCACTTGTTCCGCTTGCAAGGATAAGTGCCAGGAGGGATATCAGTGGTGGGGGGAGGAAGACATGCATGGTGGTGGGATCCCGTTCGAGGTGGCAGAAGTTTCGGAGAGTTATGTGCTAGACACGGAGGGTGGTAGGTTATCCTGGCACGCCTTCACCATTTCCCATCCCCCTTTCCCCCTCTCCCCCTCTCACCTTATCTCCTTGCCCGCCCATCGCCTCCCTCTGGTGCTTCCCCCACCTCCTTTCTTTCATGGCCTTCTGTCTCTTTCACCAATCAACTTCCCAGCTCTTTACTTCATCCCTTTCCTTCCAGGTTTCACCTATCATCTTGTGTTTCTCCCTCCCCTCCCCCTACTTTTAAAAATCTAGTCCTCAGCACTTTTTCTCCAGTCCTGCCGATGGGTTTCGGCCCGAAACATCGACTGTATTCTTTTCCATAGATGCTGCCTGGCCTGCTGAGTTCCTCCAGCACTTTGTGTGTGTTGCTCGGATTTCCAGCATCTGCTGATTTCCTCTTGTTTGTGATTGGATGTATACAAGAGACTCACTTCCTGTCACCTCAAACCTTTACCATTATCTGTAGACCGTAGTCCAGGACCACACTGAAATAACTCTATTTGTTTGAGTGAGGGTAAGTCTAGCAATACTCAAGAGACTTGACATCATCCAGGAGAAATCTATCCATGCCCTGAATATTTCGTCTCATCACCAACAGTTTGGCTTGGCTGACTTAATTCCCCTCCATAAAATGCACTGCAGCAGCTTATTTTAACATCATCACATGAATCTGCATTTGCTGGTGGATGTAACATAGGAAGCCCTTCATCTGCAAGTTCTGTTCCAGGTTGGCGAGGTTCTGACAATAGACTTGGGCAATACATTCTGGCCTTTACATCAATGGCTGTAATCTTAAAAAAAGTATAAAATGATCTTCCATTGATGGATAAGTCTGAAAAATACATGCTGGATATTAAATAATGGATTCAAGAGATGTAGTTTAGTGTAGTTAATTAGACGTCCCAACTTCATTTATAGATGTGTGGTGGAGAGTATGTTGACTGGTTGCATAACAGCCTGGTATGGATACACCAATACCCTTGAATGGAAAATCCTACAAAAAGTAGTGGTTACAGCCCAATCTGTCCCCACATTGAGCACATCTCTATGGAGTGTTACAGCATCCATCATCAGAGACCCCACCACCCAGGACATGCTCTCTTCTCACTGCTGCCATCAGTAAGAAGGTACAGGAGCCTTAGGACTCACACCACCAGGTTCAGGAATAGATATTAACCCTAAGCCATCAGGTTCTTGAACCAAAGAGAGTAACTTCACTTAGCTTCACTTGCTCCGTCGTTGAAATGTACCCACAACCTATGGACTCATTTTCAAGGACAGTTCATCTCCTGGTCTTGACAATAATTGTTAATTATTTTTTTTTTTTGCCTTTGCATAGTTTGTTTTCTTAAGCACACTGGTTGAACACCCAAGTTGTGTGGTCTTCCATTGATTTGATTCTGGATTTATTGAGTATGCCTGCAAGAAAATGAATCTCAGGGTTGTACTTGAAGGCATACATGTACTTTGATAATAAATTCACTGAGCTTTGAAGTACCACCATCAAGAATTAAAGAATCAAGCACATGGGAGAATCACCGATTATAAGCTTCTTTCCGATTATGAGTTTGCTGCTGGATGCTAATATGGGAAATCCAGACATTTCTGTGCATACCTTACACATAAGAAAGATGATAACTACCAGTTATATGCACCACTCATAGTAAAATAAAAATGTTTATTCGTAATCCTGTCATTGATTCTCTGGTAGTACTCAAACAGTGCAATTTTTCTTTACTCCAGAAGCCATTTAACACTTTCCTAAGTGCTGGTTTGTTATTGCATTCTTGATCTTTTTTTTTAACAAGATGGTGCCCAGCTTCAGTCTCAGTGGAGAATTAGTTGACTTTTAGGTTCATAGAGATGGTGTTGGGGACAGAGAGGGGAACTGGAGATCAGGTTATGTTTTAGGGACCAGGTTTTGGAGGAGTTAGAGGTCAGGCCTCTGCTCCAAGTTCCACGCTTGAGGGCCAGCAATGCTAGAGTTACAAAGGACACCTGTGTCTCTTGAGCTGTTCCAGTCAGTGTGTCCCCTGACTGGATGTCCGTATGAGCAGGATTCACGAGGAGGCAGAGGGCCGGTCATTCAGAGCGCTCACAATTCTGAGTCACGTCACCAGTTAGTCTGGGGATTGATGGGGTAGATCGGAGCCCGAAGTCAGATCAGTAGCCGGAAGTCGAAGCCCAATGGCAGAGGCTTTGCGGCTGGAGGCCTGGCTTGGACTGACCGTGTGTGTTGGTGGGGGGACGGAGGAAAACAGGCATGTTTTGCCGTTGTTATTTTGTTGCTTGTTGGGTTCCGTGTTGTTCCGTCAAGTATTGTGGGCATGCTCTGTTGGTGCCAGAATCTGTGGCGACATTTGTGGGCTGTGCCAGCACATCCTGAGGTTGTGTTGGTTGCTAACACATTTCACTGTACATTTCATGTTCATTTGATAAAACTGAACCTGAACCTGTCCTCCAATCTGAATGTCTGTGTGTAAATAACCCTGTACTTTTTTATACAAGATGTCATCCGCCTCCGCTGTGTACTGCTTGTCCTGGAAGCTGGTTCCATTCCCTGCTCTGCAGACGTTGTGAGCTACAGCGCTAGGGACCCGAAAGCCTGTAACCATGGACATCACGGTGACAACAGGTTTGCTGCCGTCCAGCAGCACCTTCCCTTGTGTTGACAGACTGCCTGGATCCTGCTATCCAACCTGTTGGATGTGATGGAATCTGCTGTCCTCTCCTCTGTGTTCAGTGGCACCTCTCTCCCTGGCCTGGAGATTTATGTGTAGCGACAAGCTCAGCAGTAATCACTGGCTGTTCAGCTTCAGACTATTGAACAATCCCTGTGCTGTGTCGGCAAAGAGAAGGGGAGTGAGCAACTCTCATCACATCTAACAGATAATGAGAGAGTGACTAAAAGATCTGGATGGTCTGTCATAACGTGGGGTAGCTGCTGCTGCTCCCAGCATTCTCCTGCACTTGAAGTACCAACCAGCATGCAGTTCTGAGCCTTGTATTGCTGGGTAGAGTAGCCTTACCGCGTACCCCAACCGCATCAGTACCACTCATTGCACTGAGGCGCGAACAATCCATTGCTCGCAAAGGAACTTGTGCCATATTCCTGATCTTGAGGTACCCAGAAGCGGAGAGGGCAGGGATCTGCACTAACACACACAAACTGTTGGAGGAACTCAGCAGGCCAGGCAGCATTTTGTGTGTGTTGCTTGGATTTCCAGCATCTGCATATTTTCTGTTGTTCGGGATATGTGCCAGGTGGTTGTCACCAATGTGCTGTCAAGAACACTCACCAAATGGGTTTGTTCAGCACTGATTCCATTGGTGACCTGATTCCTGGCGAAGAATCTGCATCTTAAGTGAGATGTCAATGTATGTGAACTTCGATACAATGCATATCGAAGATTTACATTCGACAGAGAACTAATTATCTCTGAAGAGGACAGTAAACTTTTCTGATGAAAATTGCAGTTTGAGCAGAGTAGACTAAAGTTTAAAAGGTATATGGTAACTTTACTTTTATACTCGATTAGGAGGTTGTTGGCCAAGAAGTAGGCCTTTGCCGGAACCACTTTTGGAGTAGTTTTGATTTCTGAATATTTAAATTAAAATGAGTTTTACAGCTTCAATGAGAGTGCAAAGGATAGCAAGGATAGGAGGAGGTTAGAAGTTGACACAAGGCGAATTTTGTCTTGTCCCCTTGAAAGAAACGTCGAAGGAGATCTATGTTATCTCAAAATTACCTTAGCAAGTCAGGTAGCATCTGCAGAAAAGGGTCAAAATCAAAAATATAGTTTCCATTGAAATTGAGTCATAACTTAGTCCTTAAAGAATGAAGGAAGAAGTTGCACAATATTGTTCATGTTAAGTGGTTAAAAGGGGAAATCAGTGAGCATGTGAGAAAGATGAACTTTCAGGGAAATGAAGCGAGGGGGAAATGAGACTGATAGAATTGTTCTGCTCGGAGGCAGCATGGACTTAGTGGATTAACTGGCTTCCTGCTCTATTATACTAAGTATATTACTGCAACGGGAGTGGATAAACATTTCACAAAAAAGCAACACACAGAATGCTGGAGGAACTCAACAGGTCAGGTAGCATCTATGGGAAAAAAAGTAAACAGTTGAAGTTTCAGGCCAAGACCCTTCTTCAGGACTGGTAAGGAAGGGGGAGATGCCTGAATAAAAAGGTGGGAGGAGGGGAAGTAGCTAGCTGGAAGGTGATAGGGGAAACCAGGTGGGTGGGAAAGGTCAAGGACACAAACAGCAATAATCTCATGCAAGAAGGGAGCAGACATTGGAGAAAGGGAAGGAGGAGGGGAAGTAAAAGGGAGGTGAGAAGAAATAGAATGTCAGAGTGCGGAATAAGATCATAAGACATAGGAGCAGAATTAGGCCATTTGGGCCACCAAGTCTGCTCTGCCTTTCAATCATAGCTGATCTTTTTTTTCCCCTTCTCAACCCCATTCCCCATCCTTCTGTCCGTAACCTTTGATGCCGTGTCCAATCAATCTCTGCCTTAAATACACCCAACGACCTGGTCTCCACAGCTACCTGTGGTAACAAATTCCACAAATTCACCACTCTCTGGCTAAAGAAATTTCTCTACATCTCTGTTTTAAATGGTTGACTCTGTATCCTGAGGCTGTGCCCTCTTGTCCTAGACTCTCCAACTAGGGTATCATCCTTTCCACATCTACTCTGTCTAGGTCTTTCAATATTTGAAAGGTTTCAATGAGATTCCACCACCCCTCCCCATCCTTCTACAAACGTTTGTAAATTTGAGCGAGTACAGACCAAGTGGCGTCAAACATTCCTCGTATGATAACCCTTTCATTCCTGGAATCATCCTTGTGAGCCTCTTCTGGAGCATCCCCAATGCCAGCACGTCTTTTCTTAGATGAGGAACCCAAACTGTTCACAGTACTCAAGGTGAGGCCTTAACAGTACCTTATCACATCCCTGCTCTTGTATTCAAGACTTCTTGAAATGAATGCTATCACGGCATTTACCTTCCTCACTACCCACTCATCCTGCAAGTTAACCTTTAGGGTGTTCTGCACAAGGACTCCCAAGTCTCTTGACATCTCAGATTTTTGGATTTTTTCCCTGTTTAGAAAATAGCCTGCACATTTATTTCTGCTACTGAAGTGAATGACCATGCATTTTCCAACATTGTATTTCATTTGCCACTTTCTTGCCCATTCTCCTAATCTGTCTAAGTCCTTCTGCATTCTGCCTGTTTCCTCAACACTACCTGGTCCTCAACCAATGTTTGTATCATCTGCAAGTTTGGCAACAAAGCCATCTATTCCATCATCAAAATCATTGATACACAGCACAGAAAGAAGCGGTCCCAACACTGAGCCCTGTGGAACACCAACTGGTAGTCAACCAAAAAAGGATCCTTTTATTCCCATTCACTGTCTCCTATCAATCAGCCAGTGATCTAACCATGCCAGTAACTTTCCTGTAACACCATGGGCTCTTAACTTGGTAAACAGCCTCATGTGTGGCACCTTGTCAAAGGCCTTCTGGAAGTCCAAATATGCAACATTCACTGCATCCCCTTTATCTATCCTACATGTTATCTCCTGAAAAAATTTCAACAGGTTCATCGGGCAAGACTTTCCCTTAAGGAAACCATGCTGACTGTGTCCTATCTTGTCCTGTATCACCAAGTACTCCATAACCTCATCCTTAATAATTAACTCCAACATCTTCCCAACCATTGAGGTCAGGCTAACTAGTTTCCTTTCTGCTGCCTTCCTCCTTTTTTAACAAATGGAGTGACATTTGCAATTTTCCAGTCCTCTGGCACCATGCCGGAGTCCAATGATTTTTGAAAGACCATTGCCAATGCCTCCACAATTTCTAATGCTACCTCTTTCAGAACCCTAGGGTGCAGTTCATCTGGTCTGGGTGACTTGTGTACCCTTAGGTCTTTCAGCTTTTTGAGCACCTTCTCCCTTGTAACAGTAACTGCACCCACTTCTCTTCCTTCACACACTACAACATCAGGCATACTGCTAGTGTCTTTTACAATGAAGACTGATGCAAAATACTCATTTAGTTTATCTGCCACCTTCTTGTCCCCTGTTATTATTTCTCCAGCCTAATCTTCTTGGAGCCCTATATCCACTCTCATCTCTCTTTTACTTTTTACACACTTGAAAAAGCTTTTACTATCCACTTTGATATTATTTGCTAGCTTGCTTTCATGTTTCATCTTTTCCCTTCTAATGATTCTTTCATTTGCTCTCTGTAGGCTTTTAAAAGCTTCTCAGTCCTCCACCTTCCTGCTAATTTTTGCTTTGTTGAATGCACTCTCTTTTGTTTTTACATTAGCAGTGAATAGAGGAAGGGAGGGGTGGAATTTAGTTTACCAAAGGGAGAAATCTATATTCATACCATCAGGTTGGAGGCTACCCAGGTGGAATATAAAATGTTGCTCCTCCACCTTGAGGGTGGCCTCATCTTGGCACAAGAGGAGGCCATGGAACAACACATTGGAATGGGAATTAAGATATGTGGCTGCCAGTAAGTCCCACTGGTGGTGGATGTTGCAGAGCTGCTCAACAAAGTGGTCTCTCAATTTATGACGGGTCTCAACAATGTAGAGGAGGCTGCATCGGGAGTACCGGATACAATAGATGACCCCAACAAGTGTAGTGTTGCCTCTCCTGGAAGGACTGTTTGGAGCATTAAAAAAAAACTTAGAAGAATGTATAAATGTTTGAGTGATGTTTAAGAAATAGCTTCTTTAGAAATTTGGCCCAGGCATAGTGGGCTAATTGGTCTCCAGGTTCTGTAAAATGTTGAGTTTTTCTCATGTATTTTGAAAATACAGACATTGAAAAAAGCTCAGAAGATATAGGAGCAGCTTTAAGCCATTCGGCCCATCTTGGCTCCCTCTGCCTTCTCCCCTTAACCTTGACACCCTGACTGATCAAGAAGCTTTAAATATACTCAATGACTTGGCTTCCATAGTCACCTGTGGCAATGAATTCAACGGATTCACTAACTTCAGGCTAAAGAAATTTTTCCTCATCTCTGTTCTAAACGGACACCCCTCTATCCTGAGGCTATGCCCTTTGGTCTTTGAGTTACCCACTATAAGAAACAACCTTCCTACTTCCACTCTGTCCAGACCTTTCAATATTCGATAGCCTTCAATGAGATCCCCTTCTCATTCTTCTAAACTCCAGCGAGTACACGGTCAGAGCCATCAAATACTACTCATAAATTCTCGTGAACCTCCTCTGGACCCTGTCCAGTATCAGCGCACCTTTTCATTGATAAGAGACTCAGAACTGCTCACAATGCTCCAAGTTCAGTCTGACCAATCACTTATAAAGCCTCAGCATCACATCATTGCTCTTGTATTCTAATCCTCTCAAAATGAATGCTAACATTGCATTTGCCTTCCTTACCATTGACTCAATGTGCAAGTTAAGCTTTCGGCAATCCTGCACAAGGACTCCCAAGTCCCTTTTTTGAACCTGAGTTTTGAATTTTCTCCCCATTTAGAAAATATTCTATGCCTTTATTCCTTCTGCCAAAGTGCATGACCATACACTTCCCTACACTACATTCCATCTGCTGCTTCTTTGCCCATTCTCCGAATCTGTCCAAATCCTTCTGCAGACTCCCTGCTTCCTCAACACTACTTGCCCCTCCACTTATCCTACCCAATACCAGCCCCTGTGGAACACGCTGGTCACTGGCAGCCAACCAGAAAAGGTCCCCTTTGTTCCCATTCTTTGCCTACTGCCAGTTGCATCTTCTATCCATGCTAGTATCTTTCCTGTAATGCTACGGGCTCTTATTCAGCAGCCTCATGTGCAGCACCTTGTCAAAGGCCTCTGCAAATCCAAGTAAACAAAATCTACTGACTCTGCTTTGTCTATCCTGCCTGTTGTTTCCTCAAAGAATTGCAACAGATTTCTCAGGCAATATTTGCCCTTAGAAAACCATGTTGACTTTGGCCTATTTTATTATGTGAAACCTCATCCTTAATAATGGACTCTAATGTCTTTCCAACCACTGATGACAGGCTACCTGGCCTATAATTTCCTTTCATCTGCCTCCCTCCCTTTATTAAGAGTGACTTGACATTTGCAACTTTCTAGTCCTATGGAACCAGTGCAGAATCTAGTGATTCTTGCCTGGTGTGTAGTTTATCTGGTACAGATTACTTATCTATCTTCAGACCTTTGTCTTCCCAGGCACCTTCTCCTTAGAAACAGCAACAACACTCATATTGTGATCACTGCTCCCTAGGGGTTCCTTTACCTTAAGCTCTGTGATCAAATTTGGTTCATTACACAACACCCAATCCAGAATTGCCTTTCCCCTGGTGAGCTCAAACACAAGATGCTCTATAAAGCCATCTCATAGGTATTCTATAAATCTTCTCTCTTGGGATCCAGCACCAACCTGATTTTCCCTGTCTTCCCTCATTTTGAAAGCAGTGTCCATCATCAGAGTTCCTCACCACCCAGTCCATGCTCTTTTCTTGCTGCTGCTGTCAGATATAAGGTACAAGAGCCTCAGCACAAGCATAACCAATTTCAAGAACAATTACTGCCCCTCAACCATCATGCTCTTGAACAAAAGGCAATAACTTCACTCATTTGCCCATTCATTGAGATGTTCCCACAATCAATGATCTCACTTTAAGGACTCTTTATCTTGTTATATCATGTTCTTATTATTTATTGTTATTTATTGATATTTACATTTGCACTGTTTGTTGTCTTCTGTGCTCTACTTGATTTTTCATTGATCCTGTTATTGTTATTACTGTATGGATTTACAGAGTATGCCCACAGGAAAATGAATTTTAGGGTTGCATGTGGTGACATATATGTATTCTGATAATATAATTTACTTTGAACTTTGAACTTTTGAAGTATCCATGCCATTGTCCTTTTTACATGCATTTTTTTTTTATCTCCTATTGTAACTTGTATCCCACATCCTGGCTGCTGTTTGGAGGCCTGTATATAACTCCTATCAGAGTCTTTTTACTCTTGTAGTTTCATAATTCTATTCGCAAGGAATCTACATCTTCTGGTTCTATGTCGCCTCTTTCTAAGACTCTGATTTCATTTTTTATTGAGGGAACCACTCCATCCCTCTGCCTACCTGCCTGTCCGTTCAATGCAAAGTGTATCCTTGGATGGTAAGCTCACAGCGATCACCTTTTTTCGGCCACGACACTGATGCTCAAAATGTCGTACCTGCCAGTCTCTAATTGTGCTAAAAGATCATCTACCTTATTCCATATACTGTGTGCATTCAAATATAGCTCCTTCAATCCTTATGTGAGGAAGTAAGATGTTAAATATTCTGATAGCAGTATAATTGAACATCAGGAGACAAGAATGTTTAGTCAGTCATCTGTAATGTGCTGCTCTCAGGTTAGAGTATAAACCATGGGTGGTTGGGATCATTGCATTGAAAACTTCTCTCAGGAGACATATGCTGCCAGCTTTCCATGTTATTTTTGCAGTGGGCAGGATGACACCTTTAGGAATTCTCGCAGCACAGTTTGCTGTCTTGTACTCAAAGCCAGAGTGGCATTTTCTTTTGCAATACAATATGTGTTTCAGCAAGAAAATGGACACATTTTGTATATTCCTATCAGTACCACATTATGTTCCAATGAATGCTGGCCTCATTAATATCTGATTTAACTGGAAAATGAGAACTTTGGGGTTGGAGAAGTGGTTGTTTGTTTTCTATGTTTTGTATACTGTGCTGAACTTGGGCTGATTCTTCCATTTCAACAGAACTTTGACCACATTCTGCAACCCCAAATGTAGCACCTTTAACGGTGTGAAAGAAGTAATCGGTAAAAGCTTTTGGAAGCCCCAGTGTTGCCCTGGTTCCTTGGTTTGTGTGAACTGTTGGATGAAAAACACAGCTTGTTGGATGTGAACATTCAAAAGGAGTCAGATTCTCGCAATGACTGTGGGAAGTGAGCAGCAAAGCCATTTGTGGTCATAAAAGGATGAAAGAAGGATCGATTTAATGAACAAATCATTGATTAGCTTTTCTTACTCTTATACAGTTAGTCAATAGCTGTGGCTGAACTTTGAGATCGGAATAACTTGGTCCTGAGATAAAACATAACACTTAAAAAAAAAAGGAATTTAAATATCAGTTGATTACTGTCCTCTTCACACAGATGGCATTTTGTATGTAATGCAGAGCCCTACACGGACAGTGCATGTCACTTTGAAATATGCAAGGGAAGCATCTGCACAGAAAAGGTCCCTGTGGTGACCACTGCCAGTACTGAGTTAATCAGACCATTGTTGCCCATCATTCTTGCACGTGGGTTGTGGACAACTGGTAAACATTTGATGTCAGGCTCTGCTGCCTGAACCTCAGTTGACAAGGTTATGCAGTAGAGAAATTTTCAGGCACTCTTCTACCAAAGGTTTATTCTGAGGACTATTATTATTGTTCCTGGACTGATATCAAAAGGTTGATCTGTTGATTCAGATTTACGAGTTCAGGCCCCATTACAGAATATTTCAATTCAACAAAATAGATCTTAAATAAATAGAGAGCTGGTCACATTTACGGTAAATATGAAGCTTCCAGATTGCTGTAAGGGATTCATCTAGGGTTGTAGATATCTGGAATTCTGTGTGCACAAAGAGCTGTGTATGTCCAGTTATTGACCATATTCGAGGCAAGATCTATAAGCCTTCTCTTGCATCCAATTACATTACTAGCCATTTCACTAACTTGTGGTTGCCAAGTTTTACTGACAGGTTGTTGTGGAGTAGCCCTCAAGAATGTGGCTAATGCTTAGTATAGTTTTAAATTGAGAACAATTGCACAGTTGATTAACCTATTCAATCTGCTGGTGGCTATCATAAATAATTGAGTGCACGAAGCCAGAATAGAGAACGGTGTGTGATTAGGCTCCTGAGTCCAGTAGATAGCCTATTTGTTGTAATTTTATCATACATTCATAAAATTACATTTTATTATGTAAACAAAAGCATTTTACCTTTCCTTTTCACCTTCCTTGCATCCAGATGATAATGATGTGAGTAAATAATTGTTAGCCAGGATATGGTGTGCAATTTGATATGGAGATAAATGTTTCCATTAATGAATAATGTGAAACAAATAGCTGGGTTTACTGTAAAAGTTGTAATAATAGTAAATGACTTCTTTCCTGAAATGAAGGGATTATTAAGATTTTTAAAAAAGAATTGGCTAGGGAATTTACAAGTGACTTGAATTTAGAAGCTGAAGACACATATTTTCATAACCTAATGCAACTTGATGAGAGTTAAGTGATTTTAAATTAATTCTTAATAGAAGCAACATTCAGAGATAACTTTGGAAAATGTAAGAAATTATTGCTTTGGCATTCTTATCATTTGGAAGCAAGAAAGTTATTAGTTTTAAAATTAGAATTAAAAATAGCCAAACATATTAAGTAATTAGTGAATGTATTTGATGACCACTTTTTCATGTATAATTTTCAATGCACAAGTTCATTCATTAATTTCTTGATGGAAACAGCTGCCTAAAATCAGCAAGCCTTTATGGTATATTCTCAGATTTTAGGCGATTTTGGTTTATTTGTGAATTTCAAAATGTTCTGCAATTATAATAAATTAGTTCCTATTTATAGATTCTGCATGGGTGATATCTGAAAGGGTCAAAGTTAATATAAATGAATAAACCATCTATTTGAATTTCTCACTTTCTTCACATTTCTGCTTACAAAGTTACAGTATATGGGCCAAATAGCCTAATTCTACTCCTATATCTTGTATGTATCCGTAGTGCTTTAACGTCTAACTATCATGGTATTCAGCTTAGCCGATTGACAATTATCAATACTTTTCCACTCTGATTTCAAGTTACTGTCAAATAAACCCATTACCTTTTTATCAAAAACCTTGGTGGTATAATTCCAAGTTAGTTCAATGTAAATGAGGCTTTCAACTTATTTTTGAGTGAAATTTTAATTTAAATGTATTTATATGTATGCAATGTACAAATAGAAGAAGAAGAAAGCCCTTAGCCCCGAGTGGAGTCATCGGGACGCCGTTTTTTTTTAGCAGGCTTTCTTATTTTTATGAGGCCGAGTTGCTAGCTTGACGCTCAACCCAGCACAGATGGAGAGCGTGCAAGGGAGCCGGCTGGATTCAAACTCAGGAGCCTTCGCTCCGAAGTCCGGCGCTGATGCCACTACACCACCACGCCATCAGTCGGCTAATGTACAAATAGCTTTGCATTTTTAAAAAATCATGTTTTTAATCGTGAGCCTTCCATTGTAATCCATTGAGACTCAAGAGCTGTTGAGAGAAACCTCTGTTTATTTTTATGCACAGTTTTATTACTCCCAGCGGAATACATTTGGCACTTGAGAATCATCATTTAGTCCATCTTAAAGACTGATAACACTACAATTTTATTTTGGGTGGAATGACTTTGATTTCTGCGCTAACTTTAGGAATAAATTGAACTGATCTGGGCTGTCTTTGGATTCCGTTTTGCAGTATTACAATATTCTAGTCAGACTGAAGAGTAAATATATCATATTAACAAATATATCATTAAGTTTTCAGGATCCATTAGGTTTCTAGACTCTAATTTCCCAAATCTATAAAAGCAGTTGGTCAAGTCCATTCATAGGAAGCGAGTTTCACTAGTAAGGTTTGTTCAAAATTGCCTCTGAATTGACTTTGCAAGATCATTTCATGTGACGGTGAATAAACATGGCATTTTGCTTAGAAATGGCTATTACTGTTATTCCACATTTTTTTTTTAGTTAGTGCACATTTTTTTTATTGCATATCATGTTGGGAAAACTAATCTGTGTGACCTGAAATATTCTATATACTGTAAAGTAATGGCTCCATCCAAATTAGTCATATACTTGAGTCATATGCTGTAAATTGCAATTAGCCATTACCATTTATGAAGCCTCTTGGTTAGATTAGTCCTGTGATTGTCTTCAAATCAGGGTAGACAAATACTATAATTATGTTCGTGGCAGGATTGTGGCGGTTAGCTTTCCTCCTAACTAGAGCAAGATCCAGAAATTGAAATGAGTGGTAAAGCCAAGGCAGTCAATAATTCAAAGGAATAAATAGTGAAGAAATGTTCGCTTTCTCTTCCCCATCCCCCACTTCCCCAACACAGAAGGTGCAGTAATAAGTGAATTTCATTATCTGTACAAAGACTAACCCATCAAGAAAAGATATTTTTCCCTGATGTATGCAACTGATCTTTTCTCTGTTCCTTTCTTACGACCGTACGCCTTGCATTGCTGTAAAATAACAAGACGTTTTCCAGTTTCTATTAAAGTGTGTTCTGTCATTTTTTTTTACTGCTTCTTTGTGTGGATAGCAACAGATTTGAATCAGTCTGCACTTCATGATGATGTTAAACCTAGTCTATTGTAGTGTGAAGCAATGTGAGCATTAGAGTGTAGAAGTACTAGCTGTGTACATACATCTATTGATGCTTCTGGACACATCTTCAGTGATGTTCCTGGAATCATCAGGTGTTTCGGGTCTTTCAACATCATACAACCTCCTCCAGGTGACCCAGCCGGGGCTGATCAGACCCCAGCTTGTGTCCAGATGGCTAGCTACTTATGACTCCATGGCTCCCCTCTTTTGAGCCACAGCCATCTTGAGGCCCTCTCTGCCGCATCGGTGGTACTGCGGATGGCTCTCCTCTTCCTCTTCCTCTTCCTCTCTCCCTGGAGGAATATTTTAAGTTCTAATTTGACAAATGGATCATGATTTTTGCAAGCAAAAGCTGCAGGAATTGAATATTTATTGAGATTTATTTTGGTTGACAAACCTCATCTATGTTGCTTTGACTTCTGGAATATATTGACAAAAATAATGTCAAGTATGGGACATTATTGTACTACCAATGCATTTTTTTTGTATTCTTCTAGCCTACTCACAAATGGAAAACCATATTACACCATCAAACTACTTAGGGAATACAGAATATAAACAGTCTCTCCCTCCATCGTCGCCGGGCAGATACTCCCCCATCACTAAAGTCGTGGGTGATGATGAAATGACCAGGTAAGAGTTCATGAATTTATAATCCAGTCATATCTTCTTAACAACAGTAAAATAGAAAATCTATTGATATAAAGACGCTGATTTATTTTCAGGGGGTACAGGGGTTAAAGGAATTCTCTTTCTGAAATGTAGTACCTTATTCTCACTTTCTCACTGAGTGGGAACTGTTGGTTTTGACGAATAACTATATTGTATACCAGTAACTTTTTCTCAGTACAAACATCTTCTTGTCTATCAGAACAAAATTAATATTTTCAGCCGATCAGAATTTGTTCCTTTTGGAGAGATTCTATAGGCAGATGAAGCTGTCAATGCACTGTTTGTCTGTTCATGAATGAACAGGCTCGTCAACCTGAAGTATACATAACTGTCCTGACAACTGATTGATTCTCCTGGTCCCTGCTCGCTATTTTATTTCTTTTAACACTGATCTATTGGTAACTAACTCCTATTAGTGTGTTACTGATGTTTCTACTACCTGGTTTATTTGACTGCTGGTAAATTGACTCATTTTTGCTGCATTCACAGTGACTGCACTGACTGTTATTTCCATAATCACAGGATTTCTGAAAAGCCTCGTGAATGATGAGCTGTACTTTTTTTTTGTGCTTTAACTTGCAACCACAGACCCAACTACTGCCTAAAATATTGGACATTCTTAGCAAGTATTTTGTCCCCAAATTTGTCCTTGTCTCCTACCCCGGTGATTACTGATACAGCACCCACTTCTGCATCCAAATCAGTGAGAGCTTTGAGATCAGATGGTCCTTTTTAGCTCAGTTGAATGCCAGAGATTAATTAGTCACTTTGAGCATTGCCTTACCCTCTCTGTATTATCCAAATGCCCTCAGAATGAAGCTGACAGTGTTAAATTTCTTTGTGTCATTATCAATGTTCCCTCTAAGGTGCGCGCACACAGCTTTTGCTACTAGCACTCAAAGGAATTTAAGCTATGCACAAAAGTTTGTCACCCTCTACCTTGTTAAGTATATTACGCAATCGTACACAATCACATTTCCTTTTCCGGTTTCTAATGCGGATGGTGTTGACAACATGGAGTTTGCGATGATTTGTCTGAAGATTTTAGAACTGGCTTATTTATACTGTTTTTATTGAAGGAATTATCGATTCACTATGTCGAATTCCAAAGAAGCAAAGCTCATTAGGTCAGGAACATGTAGCTACTAGAAAAATTTTATGTACAATACAGAAACTGGTATTACCTGTGTGTATTGTCATGAAGCAAAAGTTGCTAGAGAATTTGCAAGTGGGGAAAAAGTGGAGTGATATATGGAAACTTGACTCTTGAAAGTGTCATTAAGCAAGCACATCAGATATGGATGGTGTTCAAAAGCTCTAGCAAGAAAATCCTCCATTTCCCACTACAGGCCTGCTGCATATTTTGTGAGAGTGCAGCTGAACGAGAGTGAAAACAATCCAACCTAAAGTTCTTATCGACAGTGTTTTGCTAGCTGTTCAAATGAATACCTCTATATATAAAATTTAGTGCACACACATTGTTGCCACTGGGCAAAAAATTGCACAGCACAAGATTTTTGTGCACATTGATCTTTACAAATTAGAGGGAACATTGGTCACAAGTTGTGTTTATTATGTGACCTTTTCATCTTGATTTAAACAATTATCATGAATTTGTAGTTTTCTAAAATTTGGTTTCAGATCTTCAGTCTATCGAGCTTCATTCAGCGATTCCAGTTACTCCAATCTCCCCCTCCCCCATGTGTATTGCTTTAAAAATTAATCTTTCATTCAAATCCTCAGACACTCTAGGGCTTGTTAAACCTCAGGCATCTACTGTATTTGACAAAGCTCTCAGTTACTTTCTTAACTTGCATAATTACTGATTCCTTTTTTTCTTTTATGAAACATATATAGTAATATATTTTATTCAGTCTGTATTTTAAGATGCTGTATAATTGCTGTTATGATGGTGTTATTTTTCAGACAAGTATAATTACTGTATTCAAAATCCTTTTGAGCTTTATTCCAGATATATCTGGCCTACTTTTCTGGTGTTTACAATATGTCCTCAAGAAGCCCATGGAATAGATTTTTGCCTGAGCTAAGTAGTAATCTGGTGTAATACATTGTCAGCCCTTGGAGACTGTCTGATTTTCATTTCATTGATTTTGGTAGAATATCGACTGAATGATGTAATGGTTGTGAGATATTTCTTGTCAGATTACTGTGCAGGCAGTGAAAACAAATGGCTGCCCATGATGTTTTGACTGAGCAACTTAGAGAATGAGTTTGACTTCAAGAAATATCATGATTTAGTTAATACGATCTTTACATAACATTTATAAATGATGCACAGATTCCTTGATTCCATCACATAGTAATTGCTGATTGCCATCAGTACCCAGTGTAGAAATATGATTTTCATTTGTTTTAATATCTGTCCTTTATTATTTTTTAAATTTAACCCTTCTGTTAGGTTACCAAACAGTCTTTTGGAACGGCCATCAAAACTTTATTTATTTGTCTGTCTGTTCATTTAGAGCACGGAACGGATCCTTCTGGCCCACCAGGCCATGTTGTCCAACAACCAATTGTTTTAACATCAGCCAAATTTACAACGACCACTTAACCTCTTAACCAGTACTTCTTTGGACAGTCGAAGGAAACCCATGTGGTCACAGGGAGAACATATAGATTCCTAACAGATGAGGTCGGAATTGAACTGCAAAGCACCTAGCACCACTTTAAGCACAACACTACCGCGGCACCCCAATGCTATCACTTCAGGAAATTGGAGATATAAAAAACTGTAACACTGTCACCGTGGCTCGTATATAAACTTGGCTTGTTAGCTGACTCTGCTAACAGCCATGTGACTCGGCAATGAAAAGGCCACCTTATATAAGCAAAATATGTCTAGGGTCCATATGATTTGTTGTTCAACCAGACAGAAAAGTTGGGATGTTCTGATTAAGGAACATTGATTGCAGTGAATGCTGTGTAAATACTGCTCACACACAATTATCGGTCGCCAAGAAATGACATTGTCCACCAAATTGAAATTATTAAAAAAATATATTTACCAATTTTTCAACTTTATCAAACAGCTAACATGAAAAGAAAAAAAAGATAAAAGGGCTCATTACAGTTAGATCAGTCTAAATGTGCACATAAATGTTGGAGCTCATTTCTGGAGTAGTCGGGTGTATTGCTGTACTCACATGCAGAACCCATGTTCTACATGAAAGATACCAGTCACAGTTTGAACTTCCCTTGAAGACCATTTTGAACGAACTGGCTAACTCAGGAGTATTGGCACTCCCTCCCTTGAACCATTCATCTCCACAAAGCACTTCTTACAACAGGGTCTCTCCTTCGAATGGCATTTGGCAGGCATCTGCCCCCCTCCGCAGCTCCCTCCAAGGGACCCCAAACCAGCCTACTGTCCTTCATAGCTCTGATCCCACCCAGCTCTCTCACTAGCAGGACACATTGCTTTTTCAGGAAACTGCTGAAATAAAAACACCTCTCAGCATAGCAGTAAACATCTTAACCAGGCCATTACACAAAGTTACTTTGTTTTGATTTAATTTGAGTCAACAATTTGTATTAACTGGTATCTACTCTGCATAGGTCAGAAAAAAACTAACTTGAGCAAGGATCTGTGGAATTCCATTTCACAACAATCCTTAGCTTCAGTGAAAAGCTGCCTCTTGAACAACGATCTTCTGCAGTTCATAATTGGTGGCTTGGTTCATTATGTATTATAGGAAGTGTACAAGTTATTTATGGCTGTACTCAAGAGGTGCCAGAACAAAATTGAACCTTAATATTCCTGTGAAATAGAATTGAAAATTAATTCTGCATCTTTTTCTTATTGAATTTGCCTTTTAACATGAGCACTAATGAGTAATATTAATAATTTAAATAACATCAGCTCAGAATGTACATTGAATGCAGCAGACTTTAAAATAAACTTAATAGTTAACCATAACAATAAAAAACACAACTTGCTTCCTGTTCAGAATTCCCAGGGCATCATTATTATATCATCAGGAAATTTGTGCCTAAGGTTCCTTACAGCATATCTATTTAAAATCCCAGTGGTAAATAACAGAAAGCCAATAATTCAGTTCTCAATGGATTAGTAGATTTTTCTGTTTGTCTTGTATTAAACTGATCTGTTCAATGCAAGAAGTACTTCGCTTGAATTTGTTTCTTCGGTGCTCTTGAAATACTTATTTCCATATACTTTTTTTTTCAATTTCTTGTCAAGTGCAACTTCAAGGGCCAGTAAGTACACCCTTGCTAGTTTCCTCATAGGGTATTTTAGTCTTCTGTTTAGCAAAACCAATTGTTGGCATTGAAAACACACCATATTGAAAGGTGTTGAGGGCAGATCTTCATCTTTGAGTAAAATACTGAGTTTGTTTCACTTAAGCAAGTTTACTCTACACTCAGCCCACTTCATTAGATGCACCTGTACACCTTGTTAATGCAAATATCTAATCAGCCAATCATGTGGGAGCTGCTCAATGAATAAAATCATGCAGACGTGGTTAAGAGGTTTAGTTGTTGCTCAGTCGAAATATCAGAATGAGGAAAAATGTGATCTAAGTGATTTTAACTGTGGAATATTTGTTGGTGCCAGACAGGGTTGTTTGAGTATCTCAGAATCGGCTGATCTCCTAGGATTTTCATGCATAACAATCTCTAGAGCAGGGGTCTGTAACCTAGGTTCCATAGGGTCTGTCAATAGATTCCAGCGGGCCCATGAACTTGGATTTGCAGGGGGATGGGAACCAGAGTGCCAGAGCTGACAGTGTGGCTGGGGTGAAAATAAATGATGTTAAAAGTTCAAGCAAATCCACTAATAGAAAGGTTGTGAGTGGTGGAAAAAGTCTTCTGAGGTGTATATATTTCAATGCTAGGAGTATTGCGGGGAAGACGGATGAGTTGAGGGCGTGGATTGACACGTGGAATTATGACGTTATAGCAATTAGTGAAACTTGGCTACAGGAGGGGCAGGACTGGCAGCTTAATATTCCAGGGTTCCGATGTTTCAGATGTGATTGAGGCAGAGGAATGAAAGGTGGGGGAGTGGCATTGCTTGTTAGGGAAAATATTACAGCAGTGCTCAGGCAGGACAGATTAGAGGGCTTGTCTACTGAGTCCTTATGGGTGGAGCTGAGAAACAGGAAAGGTATGGCCACATTAGTGGGATTGTATTACAGACCACCCAATGGTCAATGAGAATTGGAAGAGCAAATCTGCAGAGAGATAGCAGGCAACTGCAGGAAACATAAAGTTGTGGTGGTAGGGGATTTTTAAATTTTCCATGTATTGATTGGGTCTCCCATACTGTTAGGGGTCTAGATGATTTAGAGTTTGTAAAATGTGTTCAGGAAAGTTTTCTAAATCAATATATAGAGGGTCCAACTAGAGAGGATGCAATATTGGGTCTCCTGTTAGGAAACGGGTTAGGACAAGTGACAGAAGTCTGTGTAGGGGAACACTTCGGTTCCAGTGATCATAACACCATTAGTTTCAACTTGATCATGGACAAGGATAGATCTGGTCCTAGGGTTGAGGTTCTTAACTGGAAGGCAGCCAAATTTGAAGAAATGAGAAAGGATCTAAAAACCGTGGATTGGGACAGGTTGTTCTCTGGCAAGGATATGATCGGTAGGTGGGAAGCCTTCAAAGGAGAAATTTTGAGAGTGCAGAATTTGTATGTTCCTGTCAGGATTAAAGGCAAAGTGAATAGGAATACGGAACCTTGGTTCTCAAGGGATATTGCAACTCTGATAAAGAAGAAGAGGGAGTTGTATGACATGTATAAGAAGCAGGGAGTAAATAAGGTGCTCGAGGAGTATAAAAAGTGCAAGAAAATACTTAAGAAAGAAATCAGGAGGGCTAAAAGAAGACATGAGGTTGCCTTGGCAGTCAAAGTGAAGGATAATTCAAAGAGCTTTTACAAATATATTAAGAGCAAAAGGATTGTAAGGGATAAAATTGGTCCTCTTGAAGATCAGAGTGGTCGGCTATGTGCGGAACCAAAGAAAATGGGGGAGATCTTAAATAGGTTTTTTGCATCTGTATTTACTAAGGAAACTGGCATGAAGTCTATGGAATTAAGGGAAACAAGTAGTGAGATCATGGAAACTGTACAGATCGAAAAGGAGGAGGTCCTTGCTGTCTTGAGGAAAATTAAAGTGGATAAATCCCCGGGACCTGACAGGGTGTTCCCTCGGACCTTGAAGAAGACTAGTGTTGAAATTGCAGGGGCCCTGGCAGAAATATTTAAAATGTCACTGTCTACAGGTGAGGTGCCGGAGGATTGGAGAGTGGCTCATGTTGTTCCGTTGTTTGAAAAAGGATCGAAAAGTAATCCGGGAAATTATAGGCCAGTAAGTTTAACGTCGATAGTAGGTAAGTTATTGGAGGGAGTACTAAGAGACAGAATCTACAAGCATTTGGATAGACAGGGACTTATAAGGGAGAGTCAACATTGCTTTGTGCGTGGTAGGTCATGTTTGACCAATCTATTGGAGTTTTTCGAGGAGGTTACCAGGAAAGTGGTTGAAAGGAAGGCAGTGGATATTGTCTACGTGGACTTCAGTAAGGCCTTTGACAAGGTCCCGCATGGGAGGTTAGTTAGGAAAATTCAGTTGCTAGGTATACATGGAGAGGTGGTAAATTGGGTTAGACATTGGCTCAATGGAAGAAGCTAAAGAGTGGTAGTAGAGAATTGCTTCTCTGAGTGGAGGCCTGTGACTAGTGGTGTGCCACAGGGATCAGTCCTGGGTCCATCGTTATTTGTCATCTATATCAATGATCTGGATGATAATGTGGTAAATTGGATCAGCAAATTTGCTGATGATACAAAGATTGGAGGTGTAGTAGACAGTGAGGAAGGTTTTCAGAGCCTGCAGAGGGACTTGGACCAGCTGGAAAAATGGGCTGAAAAATGGCAGATGGAGTTTAATTCAGACAAGTGTGAGGTATTGCACGTTGGAAGGACAAACCAAGGTAGAACATACAGGGTTAATGGTAAGGCACTGAGGAGTGCAGTGGAACAGAGGGATCTGGGAATACAGGTACAAAATTCCCTAAAAGTGGCGTCACAGGTAGATAGGGTTGTAAAGAGAGCTTTTGGTACATTGGTCTTTATTAATCAAAGTATTGAGTATAAGAACTGGAATGTTATGATGAGGTTGTATAAGGCATTGGTGAGGCCGAATCTGGAGTATTGTGTTCAGTTTTGGTCACCAAATTACAGGAAGGATATAAATAAGGTTGAAAGAGTGCAGAGAAGGTTTACAAGGATGTTGCCGGGACTTGAGAAACTCAGTCACAGAGAAAGGTTGAATTGGTTAGGACTTTATTCCCTGGAGCGTAGAAGAATGAGGGGAGATTTGATAGAGGTATATAAAATTATGATGGGTATAGATAGAGTGAATGCAAGCAGGCTTTTTCCACTGAGGCAAGGGGAGAAAAAAACCAGAGGACATGGGTTAAGGGTGAGGGGGGAAAAGTTTAAAGGGAACATTAGCGGGGGCTTCTTCACACAGAGAGTGGTGGGAGTATGGAATGAGCTGCCAGACGAGGTGGTAAATGCAGGTTCTTTTTTAACATTTAAGAATAAATTGGACAGATACGTGGATGGGAGGTGTATGGAGGGATATGGTCCGTGTGCAGGTCAGTGGGACTAGGCAGAAAATGGTTTGGCAGAGCCAAGGAGGGCCAAAAGGCCTGTTTCTGTGCTGTAGTTTCTATGGTTCTATGGATGGGAAAACATTTACTTCTTTATTTTTGCTAATCTCTAAATGAAATATAACATTTCCTTCAATTATGAATATAGGCAACAAACCACAGTAATAGTAGCAGTACCTGTGACTTTGTCACCAATAGAAATTACAGATATTTTCATATAACATTTCAGTTGTTACAAATATCTCAAAAAATTACTTACAGCCCGCTCTTCCTTACTTTGAAATTACAGTAGTCATTAGACCCACCAGCAGATCGAACATGATCACAGCCCTCCTGTCTGCAGACATTTGTGTGACATAGCTGGCCAATTATTGGGCAGCCCTGTGCCTAGTAGTCATTCATCTCTTTCAAAAGTTCTTTCCATCTTGATGGCATTAAAGTTGAACCATGCATCCACAATTCTTTTCTTTCTGATATAAACTGTATCAAAGATGTTGATCTAGCTAAAGATGAACTCGTTGATCTTGGGACAAAAAACTTATTACAAATGAAGTTTAACTCAAAAAGCTGTGGGGAATTCTGGTGTTCCTTCAGAGAAGCTTATCCTGGAATTGAAAAGTGAGCTACGGAAGCTTTAGTTCCTTTTGAAACAACATATCTTTGCAAATCAAGATTTTCAACACTTGTAAGCATTAAAACAAGATTGTGTGTGGCTTTGTCAAAGACAAAGTTTAGTGTTCTTATTCAAGCTAAGCAACAACACCCTTCACACTGATATGTGTTTAAAATAAAATTCAATTTCAACTTGACTATATTTAAAATGTATAGTTTTGTTATTTAATGCATTAATAAAGAAGCACATGTTATGATTTTGCAATTCTTTTAAATATTTTGATAACTTTATTTCAATATTATTGGTTTATTTTGTAATCCTATGTATTTTATTTAAGAAAAGGTTAAGATCCTGTGCTCTAGAGTTTATGGAGAATGGTGCAAAAAAAAACCAAAAAAGCATCCGGTGAGCAGCATACCTGTGGGAGAAAGTATCTTTTTAATAAGAGGGCTCAGAGGAGAACGGCCAGACAACTGGTTCAAGGAGACAGGAAAGTTGCAGTAACTCATATAGCCATAGGTTACAACTGTGGTGTGCAGAAGAGCATCTTTAAACGCACAACATGCCAAACTTTAAAGTAGATAGGCTATAATAGCAAAACACCACGAGCATGCACTCAGTGACCACTTTATTAGGTATCTAATAAAGCGGCCACAATGTGTATTATTCCCAAAATGAAATGCTGGCCTTAATTCCCCTTGCAAAAAAATACAGAACTAAGGTTGGCTGTAGCTGTTTTGGTCACACTGCATCAAAACTGCTCTTGGTCTCATTATTTTTAAAAGGGATATATTTGCCATTGATTCAATAGATTGATTTCCGGGGATCAAGCAGTAGCTATGAAGAATCATTAAGTAGATTAGACCTCAGTGGAGTTCAGGAGAACGAGATGTGATCTTATTGGAGAACATGGAATGTATTGAAACATTCTGGGCTGTCGATCCTGAGAGGTGTTTCCTTTGTTGTAGAAAGCTTGAAATGGTAATGGTATACCACCTTGCTGATATCCCTGGTAGGTGTGATGCAAGAATCTGAGACATTGCAAGTTGTGATTTTGTCCGTTGCTTGACTTATCTGTGAGACATCTGTCCCAAATAAAGCACAAGCCAACTTGCATTCAGGAAGGCTTTGCAGGATTGACAGTCCTGGGCATGCCTCGTTGTTTCTGAATTCAATAGTTGGATGAATGTTGGCTATCTCTCTGGATTTGCTGTCATTTAGTCATAAGTCGATTGCAATAAAGTGACTTGATTATTTCAGATGGCGATGAACAATAGCACAGCTGAATGTCTGAATGTAATCCCAGCCAAATCAGAGTGGTGGATTCCTTCATGAAAGACGTTTATGAACAAAATAGTGTTTCACATCAGATCAGTGTTGTGATTTGCCATTTGTGGTGATAGCTTTTTAACCTGGATTACTTAGATAACTGAAATTAAAATTTCCTCCTTCTGTGAATTGAACTTGTTTCTAAATCAGCACATAATCTGCTGGAAGATCTCAGCAGGTGAGGCAGGCAGCATCGTCGGGAGGAAAGAAATTGTCGAGGTTGCAGACCGAAACCCTGTATCAGGACTGATATTAGAAAGAGGAGATGGCCAGCAAAGAGAGGTGAAAGGAGTGGCAGGAAAAGACTCTGAGGTGATTGGTGGATTGACAGGAGGGGTAGAAGACAGGTTAGGGAAGGTGAGCAAGACTGGAGTTGGACAACTGGCAAATGATTGATGGAGGCAGACAGAGAGAGGAAAAAAGGTGGAGCAAGGTAGGGAGGGTGAAGATAGAAGATATGCTTGTTAGATCACTAATCTAATAATTAACAGCTCAGCAGATATTACCTGTGGTATGGGGGTTGGATTGGAGTAAGGAATGAAGAATTTTAAGCAAGTTTCCTCTGATTGCACATATATGAAAACAATAAATTTTTAATGGCATCCTCCTCCTTCAAAAGAGCTAGCATTACTAACTATCCCAAATTATTCCTCCCATCTTGGCTTCTTTTTAAAAACAAAATTGCATATGCTCCAGCTCCTGATCATGTATTCGTGTAGGGGAGATGTTGGCATTTCTGTGAAGAACAATTGGCATTTCTCCAAGTGCCAACAAGCAGGATTCCACTGAGAAAGTGGAAGTCCCAAACTTGCTTGGATGTTTTCACAGGCAATCTTATGTCTCCATTCTGATGCTGAGCTCCTTGTGCATTCCAGCAGCAGAGAGCAGACATGCAACGACATCACATCAGGATTGGCCCTGGGGAATCTGTTCGCTCAACCTGTAATTAGATTTGGCATAAAATGTACTATTTTTCTCACTTCAGTGGAGCGGAACAGCTGTGTAGGAGCAAGGTAAGTATTAGGAAACATGCAGCTTTTTTCAATTGAGCAAATTTATTTGAATTTTTAAAAATTCTACATCCATTCCACAATGTGAGGGAGTAAAAATCTTTGCATTGTGACTCCGTTGCAATGTACAGACATGTGAATATATAAGTCTAATAGCTGTTCCGTAGCCTGTTAGTCCTGGCTTTAATGCTGCAGAACTGTTTGCCAGACGCAAGCAGCTGAAACAGTTTGTGGTAGGGGTGACTTGTGTCCCCGATGATCTTCCAGGCCTTCTTTCTGCACCTGCTGCTGTAAGTGTCCTCAATGGAGGGAAGCTCGGGTCCACAGATGCACTGGGCTGTTCGTACCACTCTCTGCAGTGTCCAGCGATCAAGGTTGGTGCAGTTCCCATACCAGGCAGTGATACAGCCAGTCAGTATGCTCTCAATGGTGCCCCTGTAGAATGTCTTGAGGATTTGGGGGCTCATGCCACACTACTTCTGTTGCCTGAGGTGGAAGAGATGCTGTTGTGCTTTTTTTTGCCACACAGCCGGTGTGTACAGTCCAGGTAAGATCTTCGGTGATGTGTATACCGAGGAACTTGAAACTACTCACCCTCTCAAGTGCAGACCCATTGATATTGATTGGGCTGAGCCTATCTCTGTTCCTCCTGTAATCACAATCAGCTCTTGTTTTTGGGACACTGAGGTAGAGGTTGTTATCCTGGCACCACAGTGTCGTGGTGTTAACCTCATCCTCTGCAGGCTGTCTCATCGTCGCTAGAGACAAGGCCAACAAAAAATGTAGCATCTGGGAATTTGATCAACAGATTCGAGCTGTGTGTGACAGCACAGTCGTGGGTGTAAAGAGAGTAGAGGAGGGGAGGCACCTGTGTTGAGGGTCGCAGGGGCAGAGGTGAGAAAGTCCATCCTTACCACCTGTTGGTGATCCAATAGGAAGTCTCGGATCCAGCTGCACAAGGCGGGGTGCAGGCCAAGGTCTCTGAGCTTCTTGTCACATCTGGAGGAAATTATGGTGTTGAATGCTGAACTGTAGTCCAGGAACAGCATTCTAACGTATGCATCCTTCTTCTCCAGTTAAGTGAGGACGGTGTGTTGTGCTGTGGCATCACTGGTAGACCGGTAGGGGGTCCAGTGTGGGTGTTAGCATACTGCAGATTTAATCTTTAGCCTCTCGAAGCATTTGCTTATAACCAAGGTGAGTGCGACAGGGCACCAATCGTTTGGGCATGCTACCTTGGTTTTGTTAGGTACAGGGGCAATGATGAACGATTTGAAACAGGAGGGCACTACACACTAGGAAAAGGAGAGATTAAAAATGTCGATAAACACACCAGCCAGCTGTACCACACACACTTTGAGGATGTGCCCTGGGATTTTTTGACTCATTCAGAAGCAGAGTCTGACCAATTTAGCAAACAGCTAAGCCTGGGTCCAGTTCATCTGGTTGCTTTCTAAAGCTGTTTTACCTAATGTTCATTCCGGTTTTCCCATGGGATGGTGTTTTGTCTTGTAAGACCCTGCATTTTCATTGAGCGTCAGGCTGGCTTGGGAAAGCAAACTGAATAAAAATTTGTTCTCAAAAAATAATCTGTTACAATCACATCCAATCTTTTCAGCTTTATTGTGAGGTCTTTGAGGGGCCCATCTGCAATTTGAAGACCAGTGTTGAGTATATGACAGGAGGAAAGAAGACAAGAGTTGCAGAGAGATTTCAAATCCTGGAATTGGGAGGAACTGAAGTTTTTTTTAAAACCATACTATCGTATTTGGACATGATAGGGTTTTTTAAAGAGACTCTTAGGTAGGTACATAGAGCTTAGAAAAATAGAGGGCTATGGGTAACCATAGGTAACTTCTAGGATAAGGACATGTTTAGCACAGCTTTGTGGGCTGAAGGGCCTGTATTGTGCTGTAAGTTTTCTATGTTTGTTTCTATGTTTCTATCATCAAGAAAGATCATTTTCTTGTTTTGTCTTTTGTTGTTTCAAGCCAGCAGCGTACAATAATAAGTTGAATTAGAGGATGGTGCAAAGCAGTAGGAAAGCGAATTAGTGGCAATGGTGTAAAGAGTGAACATTATACAGTCTCCAGTACAGTCGCTTGTAACTTTGAGTGGTGATAGAAAACTGCAAAACTACACTAAACTAAGTTATCTATTAAATCTATCCATCATCCTGAAATTGGTTATAACAGATTTGTTATGAGGAACACTTGTGTGGGAGTGTAAATTTAGCAACAGGATATGTTAAAAATTCCAATATGTTAAACATTCCAGTAATGTAATCCAAAGGGGTAAAGCAAATGTTTTAAAACATATATTCAATAACCATATTTTAGCAGTTTTGGAAATATGAAGTACATAGTTCTACTTGGACTCAGACTTTCAAAAATGTGTTCATTCATCAGTATTTGCAGAAACTTATTCTAATATTCAAAGCTATTCAGCTTTTAGCAAATCTAAAATTTAAATTCATGAATTCCTTATTGGATACTCCTGAGTGTATTTGGAAGAGAAGAACACAATAGTGGATCATGAAAAAATAAGTTTTAGCATTTTGTAGTCCGTTACCATCAGCAATTGGTTATTTATGGCTAATGGTTTCTTCCCATCTGCATTTCAAAATAAATGTCTTGTTAAAATTGGTTTTGTTCTTGAACCATCAGCTTCATTGTGCTAATAATCCAATAAATCAGTAGAACTGGAATTGTACATGTGGATTGCAGTGTACTGACTGATTTTATTAGACATTTACAGACAAATGATAATTAAGGATGCTTTTTTGAGTAGACCAGTCAGTCACTTACAGCCTTCACATGACTGATATGTGCCTGGGTCCACAAGATTCCAGATTGTTTAATGTCGTTTCCTGTGCACAACTTTAAAGGAGAATGAAATAGTTGTTACTCCAGATCTGAAGCAGCACAAAAAAAACACTAAAGAAAACGGACACAATAATAAAAAAAACACAATAAATATAAAATCATAAGATAGCTTGTGTGCATAGACTGATTGTATGTCCGTGAAGTGACTCTGAGCACAGGAGTGTCTGTATATTAGGTGGCTGTAACAGGAAGTGATAAAATAGTGGTGGTTGGAGGTGCGGAGAGTTGGGTTAGTGGGTGGAGGTGTTAATCAGCCTTGCTGCTTGGGAAAGCTGACTGTTTCTGAGTCTGGTGGTACTGGCTTGGATGCTACATAGCCTCCTCCGTGATGGGAGTGCGACAAACAGTCCATGTGCAGGGTGGGTGGGATCCTTCATGATGTTACTGACACTTTTCCGGCACCTTTCTGTATAAATCCCTTGATGGTGGGTAGACTGATGCCGGTGATGCGTTGGGCAGTTTTGACTACCCGCTATAGAGCCTTCCTGTACCAAGTCATGATGCAGCTTGTCAGAATGCTTTCTGCTGTGCACCTGCAGAATGTGACGCAAGTATGGATGTGCAAGGTCCAGCCTCCTCAGAACGTAGAGGCACTGGTGAGCTTTCTTGACTGTGTTGGATGTTTTCTGGGACCATGAGAGGTTGTGTGTGATGTGCATTCCCAGGACTTTGAAACTGCTTATAGAGTTTCTACTGCTGTGACACCGATACAAAGGAGGGTGTGAGCAGTGCGAGTTCTCCTGAGTCGATACCTAATCCCCTTCTTTCTAACCACCTTCTTATCCTTCGACAATACTTCTAGAGTTCAGATAAAATCTCATTCGTCCTGACGATAGGGTCTCAGCCCAAAACATCAATTGTTTATTCCTCGCCATAGATGCTGCCCGACCTGCTTGTTCCTCCAGCATTTTGTGTGTGTTACTCTGAATTTCCAGCATCGGCAGAAGGTCTTGTGCTTAAAAAAATTCATTTAATCTAGTATGCATAGACATTTGGGAGTCTGCAATCAGCACTCTTCTACAGACTTTTATTAGTGATGTTGCTTCCTGGTCATAGTTAAAGTTTAAAAAAGTACACCAAAGACATTTCCTCCATTAGCCTATGTAAATATTAAGCTATTTACATTGCTATAGTACAGTTGCTTTGAAGCCAAACTAAACTTGAATCCAGATAATATAATCTGACAGTTCTTGGCTGAAATCCTAAAATTTGTTTGGTATTGGAAGACTTTTATCTGCATTTAATGTGAATGGAGAGCTTCAAATGTAGATTTTGGATGGGGTCTTAATCTGGAAAGCAGCTAAATACAAGGCAGAATATTCCATATTGAGTCACGAAACACATGAAGTGGTTGTGCAGTAAGCATGCTGGTTGAAAAGTAGCAAAGAGCAAGTGACCCAGGCAGATGAGGATTAGAAATTATCATGTGGGCATCAGATTTGACTTGACTCAGTCTACAAATCGGCACCCATTCTTGGATGCATTTGTTAATTTATTAAGATGCTTCTTTTTAATGCGATTATTCAATGTTACCAATAATTGCTTTCCAACAAAGCTTCTGAAATATACTTGCATTGTTGTTGTAGTAAATGGGAGCACGAGCAATGCAATTCAAGTTGTATCCAAGTTTCATTTTAATATGGTCTGCATTCATTTAACTACCTTTAGTGATGCTTCGTTATAAGGAGCATTTTTGCCCTGCCCCTTTTAAATATGTTGACATTTAATTAAACCGACAATATTTAAATATTACATACTTCTCTTTTCTGGTTCAACGAAAAGCTTTTGACATGAAACATAACTCTGTTTAAATTTATTTATTTTTTATTTATTTCAAGATACAGCACAGAACAGGCCCTTCCAGCCCAATGAACCGCACCAACCAGCAACCCACCTATTTAAAACTAGCCTAATCACAGGACAATTTACAATGACTAATTAACCTACTAACCAGTGCATCTTTGGACTGTGGGAGGAAAATGGAGCACCTGTGGGAAACGAAAACACACACACACACACACACACACACACACACACACAAGCATCCAGACTTGCTTACAGAGGATACCGGAATTGAACTCCAAACTCTTTTGCCCCAAGTTGTAATAGCATAGCGTTAACCACTAAGCTGCTGGGCCACCCCAGACTTCCACCGATGTTACGGAAAATCTACAACATTTTCTGCTTTTTCTTTAGAGTTTTGCTTTTGATTCTTAACTAATTTTCTTTGGCTGCTCCTCTCAGCTAGTTTGCTGTAATATATATTGCAAGTATAAAATTTAATATAAATTTTTTATAATGCATTAATGACCAAAGTGTAAAGTAAAACCTAAAAGGCCTGTGCCAGGTGGCAGGTTGATAACCACATGTTCAATAGGAAAGGGGGCAGGGGGAGATAAGAGCATGAGGAAAGCCTGCTAATATACGGAAGATGAAAGCTAAAGAATTCTGTAGGCATGTGATCAGCAAAATAGATCAGAAACCAAAAAGGAAGTTTACTCATGGAAGATGCTGCTCAAGACGCAGCAAAGGAAAATGTAATTGAGTTTCTGGATGATCTAAAAATTGATGAGTACAAGAACAGCTGGAGAAATACAAGAGACAGTAGATGCTGGAATCTCGTAAAGAAAAGACTGGTTTGGGGTGGCGCAGGACCATTGTGGTTAGCACAACGCTTTACAGTACAGGTAACTCAGGTTCAATTCCTCTAGCTGCCTGTAAGGAGTTAGTACGTTCTCCCCATGACCACATGGGTTTCCTCCCACAGTCTAAAGCTGTTTCGGTCGGTAGGCTAATTGGTCATTGTAAGTTGTCCCGTGATTGGGCTAGGATTAAATGGGGGGGGGGCGAGGTTGCTGGGCAGCGTGGCTTGAAGGGCCAGTTTCATGCTGTATCTACACAGTTTAAAAAGAAATAATAAAATAGCGCAAAAAGACAATTTGCTCGGTAATTCAGCAGGTCAGACATTATCTGTGAAGGCAATAGGTTGTTGGTGTTTCAGGTCGAATTCCTGCATCAGGACTGGGAGTAAAGGAGAGACTGTGGGAATATAAAGGTGAAGGAAGCAGGTAAGCCAGGACCTGTTAAGGTGGATCTATGTGATGAGGGGTTGATGGGCAGATGGAGGAGGGAAGGTTAGAGATAGCAACAGATGATGTGATGTCATCTTTGTTACGTTTACTTAAACAAAAGCTCATCATAATGGAATCTGATGATAACAGAAGGAATGGAACCAAATAAGAAAGGGATGATGGGTAGATAAGAGCAATAAGGGAAGGGGATAGGAACCCAGTGGATTGAGTGTGTGGGCAATAGGCAGATGGAACCAGGTGGAAAAGGAAATGAAACTGTGGCGGGATGCAGTGGAAAGAAATGGGTGTTTGAGAGGACCTGGGTTGATCAGAAGGAGAGAGAAAGGAACAGAGGAGGAGCAATTTATGATTATGAAGACACATAGTCTTCTTTTATTGTCATTTAGTAATGCATGCGTTAAGAAATGATACATTATTTCCTCCGGTGTGATATCACAAAACATAGGACAAACCAAGACTGAAAAAACGGACAAAACCACTTAGTTACAACATATAGTTACAAGCAGTGCAACAATACCATAACTTGATGAAGAAGTCCGTGAGCACAGTAAAGTTCAAAGTTTCTCAAATGTCCCGCCTCTCACACAGACGGCAGAAGGAAGAAAAGCTCTCCCTGCCATGCCGACCACAATCCGACTCTGAATCATCCAAAAGCTTTGAGCTCTGATCAGCTCTCTGACACCGAGTACTGAGCGCCATCTCTGTCCGAACGATTTGACCTCCTTCTTAGTCGCCAAAAGCAGGCAAGGCCGGGGATTTTGAGGCCTACCCTCCGAAAGATTCCCGACCACACAGTAATGACAGCAGCGAACGAGTGTTTCAGAAATTTCTCCAGATGTTCCTCTGTGCTTTCACGTCCATTCTCCATCAAATCAGAATTGTCCACAGCCCCTATTTAACAGATATGATATCATTTTTCACCGGAGGGCTGCGCACGTGCGGCACACCACCATCTTCTCCTCCCGCCATGGAGAATTTACCTGAAATTAGATAATTCACTGTTGGATTGAATACTACTCAGGCAGAAGATGAGGCCCTTTCTCTATTTTAGAGAGAGAAAGGAACAGCATTGAGCTGATTTTTATGTATTGTCTCCTTTTGTGCAATGTTCGTTGGAAACCAGCACATTTGAAAACCAGTCATAATTATGTCAAACAACGTTCAAAAAGGAATTTTACAAAAGGGGAGATGAATTAGTTAGCTGACTTTCTTAGACATTCATAGGACTATCCTGAGTGTTTAATTACCATCTTGGTTTAACTGTACTCTCACCTATTGTTAGATTGTGGAAAAAACCAATATATCATACTAATGGTAATGTCCATTTCTGTCTGCACAATGGAAAAAATGTGCATCTATTGACTGAATTGAACCCTTTGTTGCATTGTTTACTAACCTTGCTTGGCTGCAGTAATTGAGATCCTCAATAACACCATGTTATCAGACCTCTGTGGTGACAGTTCTTTTCAAGGCAAGGGAGTGATTAATTTCTCAGCTCTGTATTTCAGTCTTCTGATGTTACTGAGGTGAATTTGCATTAGTTGCTCTGGCAGTTGTTGCTGTTTTTATTTATACATTTGGATCTCTGGAGATTCTAAATTGTGGTTGATTTTATTTCAACATTATGACTGTTTAAAGATATTTTCCTTACAGCCAATACAGATATTGTTTGATGGCAGGAAGAGCCACTTATTACAGAATCAGAATTACCAGCATGTGACATGAAATTGGTTAACTTGGCAGCAGCAGTTCAATGCAATATATAACCTAGCAGAGAGAAAAAAAAATAAATAAAATAAAACATAATAAATAAACAAGTAAATCAATTATGTATATTGAATAGATTTTTTTTTAATGTGCAAAAACAGAAATACTGTATATTAAAAAAAGTGAGATAGTGTCCAAACCTTCAAGGTCCATTCAGGGAATCTGATGGCAGAGGGGAAGAAGCTGTTCCTGAATTGCTGAGTGTGTGCCTTTAGGCTTCTGTACCTCCTACTTGATAGTAGCAGTGAGAAAAGGGCATGCCCTGGGTGCTGGAGGTCCTTACTAATGGACACTGCCTTTCTCAGACACCGCTCCCTAAGGATGTCCTGGGTACTTTGTAGGCTAGTGCCCAAGATGGAGCTGACTAGATTTACAACTTTCTGCAGCTTCTTTCGGTCCTGTGCAGTAACCCCTCCATACCAGACAATGATGCAATCTGTCAGAATGCTCTCCACGGTACAACTATAGAGGTTTTTGAGTGTATTTATTAACATACCAAATCTCTTCAAACTCCTAATAAGGTATAGCCATTGTCTTGCCTTCTTTATGACTACATGGATATGTTCGGACCAGGTTAGATCCTCAAAGATCTTGACACCCAGGAACTTGAAGCTGCACACTCTCCACTTCTGATCCCTCTATGAAGATTGGTATGTGCTCCTTCATCTTACCCTTCCTGAAGTCCACAACCAGCTCTTTCGTCTTACTGACATTGAGTGCCAGGTTGTTGTTGCGGCACCATTCCACTATTTGGCATATCTCCCTCCTGTACACCCTCTCGTCACCATTTGAGATTCTACCAACAATGGTTGTATTGTCAGCAAATTTGTAGATGGTATTAGAGCTATGCCTAGCCACACAGTCATGTGTATACAGAGAGTAGAGCAGTGGGCTAAGCACACACCTCTGAGGTGCGCCAGTGTTGATCGTCAGCGAGGAGGATATGTTATCACCAATCCACACAGACTGTGGTCTTCCGGTTAGGAAGTCGAGGATCCAGTTGCAGAGGGAGGTACAGAGGGATGTGATATCAGGCATCTTTTTCTAACCTGTTTAGTTTAACCAGCTAGACCAGCCTGACTGTGAGAGCAGAAAGCTTCACCCAAAGGAGAAGAAGCTAAGATGGTACCTCTCTGAGGAACATCTGCTTTCTTGATTTTCTGTAATACAGTTTTGAGGCAAGTAATTGTGGTGTTGGGAAATTTAGTTCACAATTCCATTGTTCTGTTGATTATAGTTCATAGAAGAATATACAAACTTTACCGAATCCAAAGTTCTGTTAGCTGTGCCTCAGTTACTAGTACATTTGTCTTTGAGTCTGTAAGTTGTTGGAAAGAGTCTTTGAACAGTTAAATTCAGGTTGACATTCCAGTACAGTTCTGAGAAAAATACTACTCTATCTGAATAGTTTCTTTGGATGTGACATTAAACTGAGATCTTGTTTCTTTTCTCGGGTTGACTTTAACATTTCTGCATTACTATTTAGAAGTGGGCAATGGAAGAATTATCCCTACTGTCCTGGTTAATGTCCCTTCTCCCCTTGAATTGTGTTTAGTGGTTATGTGTTATTTACGGGAGGTTGCCAGGGTACAAACAGATTGCTCTGTTTCCAATATTACAACAGATTCTATGATTGTAAGGGTGCCTTAAAACATCTGAAAGAGAAACGAAATGTCCTAAGTAAGTGAAAGACTGTATTTATCTTGTTGTAGGAGCACTGCATCTGGAGACAATCAGGTATCCATCTGCCTGCTCTGAAAGATTATCTTTATGAATAAGTTAAGGTGTTCCTTTGTGAGCTCTCTGTGCACAGTTGTGAGTTGCAGTGTTTAAGAATTCTGCCCTGTACAACTGGCTGCATATGTGATTGTACTTAAGTAGTAAGTTATTTATTTATATGAAGGTGAAACTCGTCTCATTTACTCTGCTTTAATTTAATTGTGATGATTTTGAAATTTTGATTTAAGACTACTGGCAGAGAAGATGCCACAGCCAATTCTGTATGAAATGAATGTAACAAGTAAATATTCCAAGAGGATTATAGTGTAAATACTCCGGAAAGCAGCATTCCTTCGCAATTTGTGTTTGTTTAAATATTGCAGCAGGATAAATTTGAATTTACGCACACATTTAGATAAGTAGATGATTTTTGGTACTTTGTGTAATATTCTCAAATGCAAGCCTTTGTTGCCGCTACAAAACCACCGAACAACATATTGTATGTGCGGAGAATATAAGTTAAATTTAAGGTTATCATGCACACTTCATGAGGTAACGGAAGACTGTGTTTAATATTTTGGCTTGCTGCCAGATGTTTCCCTTGATGACAAGCACTGCTGTCGAGCGCCCTCGTATCTGACGAGTCCTAGTGTGACCTTAATCAAGGGCTCTAGAGAGATGACCATGGTTAGATTTGCTTTACGTTTATTTTAATTTACTCTCCTTCCGAAAAAAAATTGAGCTACTTTCTTTTCCCTAACTAACAGAAGAGTAATTATTTTATTAAACTATGGCGCACAGGCTTGTTAAAAGGCAGCAAGTTCTCAAAGTTTTTGCCTGTTTTAAATATTTGACTCCATTCATAAGAAAGATAAGTTTTTTTTTATTAGAAAGTATTATCTCAACATCAGTAATATAGGTTGCATGTGAATTTGGAGCAATGACATTAAATGTTGACTAGCCACAAGCTGAGGTAGAGTACATGCATTGAATAGGCCATCGTGAGATATGGCTAAATTTGGCAAGGCCAGTAGTTATTACCCTAGTGAATGGTGCACTCCAAGACACCTTCATTTACTAGAAGTAGTAGCGTCTCTACTTCCCAAGAAGTTTGCTCAGATTAAGCATGTCATCAAAAACTTAGACAAACTTCTATAGATGAATGCTGGAGAGTATACTGACTGGTTGTATCTCAGCTTGTTATGGGAACACCAATGCCCTTAAATGGACAACCCTACAAGAAGTAGTAGATACAGCCTAGTTCATCACAGGTGAAGCCCTCTCCACTACTGAAAATATTTACAAGGACCGCTGTTGCAGGCAAGCAGCATCCATTGTTAAGGACTCTCACGGTCCTAGCCATGCTCTCTTCTTGCTGCTGCCATCAAGAAGGAGCTTCAGGGTCTACAAGTCCCCCACCACAAGGCTCAGGAATAGTTATTACTCCTCAATGATAAGGCTCTTGAACCACAGGGGATAACTTCACTCACTTAATGGATTCCACAATCTATAGACTTTCTCTTAGGACTCTACAGCTTGTGTTCTAGATACCTATCGCTGATTTACTTTTTTTTTGTATTTACACAGTTTGTTGTCTTTTGCACATTGGTTGTTCGTCCGTCTTTGTTGTGTTCTTTGTTCATGTGTTTCTTTGTACTTACTATGAATGCCCACAAGAAAATGAATCTTGTGGTTGTATATGGTGACATGCAAGCACCTTGATATAAATTTACTTTGAACTTTTGAACTGGGCGATGAGGTTCCAGAACCTGGACTCAGCAGTTATGAGAAAACAAAGATTAATTTCCAGATCAGAGACACGTTCATTTAGAACAGATGTGAGGAGAAGGTGGTGAATATGTGGAATTCATTGCCGCAGTCAACTGTAGAGGCCAAGTCATTTGGTATGTGTAAAGCGAAAGGTGTTAGGTTATTGATTAGGCAAGGTGTCAACAGTTATGAGCAGAAAGCAGGAGAATGGGATAATAATAGAATAATCAATCAGCCATCATGGAATAGTAGAGCAGACTCAATGGGATGAATGGCCCAGTTTTGTTGCTGTATCTTATGATCTTATCAGGCAAGCGTTGCATCTTAGTAGTACCTTAAAAACAGTTGTTCTCTTTAGATGTAGCCTGGGGGAAAATACACACTCAGGACAACAGATGCTTTTTCAGGTCTTTAATTCCTTTATTTGTGTTAGATGTTTTAATGCAGAAAGAAGGTATCAAAATAAAAACAATGAAATGAATTTTTAAAAAACACAGTTCCCGCTGTTACAATCTCAGCTTCATTTCGGACCACACCTTTGTTACATATGCAGTATGAGAATAAGTAAAACAAAATATACAAAACTAATACAGTAGTGGCAATTCTAAAAAAAAACAAACAACATTAGAATCCCACCAACCCTGTACCTTATACACAACATCGAAAATGTGAATAAATACATCATACCTTAACTGAGAGAGATACTCATTTTGGCATACACGTGCTTAGCTTCCACATTTCGTCATGAAACAATAAAGAAAGACAAAAATAAAATGCTGCAAGAAATTTTACAATATATTGCCTTGTAATTGATTTACTAAAAAGACTAACCTATTAGGCTGATGAAGAAATTCACACATCCATGCTATTTCAGCGCTGATCAATTTTACTCGTGAAAAATTTTCCTCACCAGTCCTGGGGAAAGCACTTGAACGTCATTCTTTTTTGAACATGGCAACTCTTCTTTCTACTCCACATGCAAAATGGTCAGCACTTTCTCTTAAAGGCACAGGCAGCTATTTTAGCATTGCCCAGGTGAATACACAAATGTACTTTAACAATAAAAAATTATACTCAGCGGTCACCTAGTTACATAGAAATAACCTAATTGCCTCAATGAATGAAAGCACTACAAAGTTCAAGGTAAATCTATTATTAAAGTACATATATCTCACCTTATACAACCCTGAGATTTGTTTTCTTGTGGGTATACTCAGTAAATCCAAGAACCATAATAGGATCAATGAAAGACTGCACCCAACAGGATGGATAAATAATCAATGTGCAAAAAGACAACAAATTGTGCAAATTCAACAGAAAGAAAAATAAGCAATAAATATCGAAAACGTGAGATAAAGGGTCCTTGAAAGTGACTCCATAGGTTGTGGTAACAGTTCAATTATGGGACAAGTGGAGTTGAGTGAAGTTATCCCCACCGGTTCAAGACCCTGATGGATGAAGAGTAATAACTATTCCTGAACCTCATGGTGTAAGCACTGAAGCTCCAGTACCACATCTAGATGGCAACGATGAGAAGAAAGCATGACCTGGATGGTGGGGCTTAATAGTGGGGAGGGCTTTACCCGTGATAGACTAAACCGTATCCACTACCTTTTTTGTTGGATTTTCTATTCATGGGCATTGGGATTCGAATACCTGGTTCTGATGCAACCAGTCAATGTCCTCTCTAGCATACATCTATAGAAGTTCATCAAAGTTTTAGATGTCGTGCCGAATCTTCATAAAACCTGTAAGGAAATAGAGACGCTGCCGAGCTCTCTTTGAACAAACACAGAACAATCCCCATAGAGGGATCAGAAGTGGAGAGAGTGAGCATCTTCAAGTTCCTGGGTGTCAAGATCCCTGAGAATCTAACTTGCTCCCAGCATATCAATGTAGTTATAAAGAAGGCAAGACAGTGGCTATACTTCATTAGGAGTTTGTAGAGATTTGGCATGTCAACAAATACACTCAGAAACTTCTATAGTTGTACCGTTGAGAGCATTCTGACAGGCTGCATCGCTGTCTGTCTGGAGGGACGACTGCACATGACCGAAAGAAGCTGCAGAAGGTTGTAAATCTAGTCTGTTCCACCTTGGGCACTAGCCTACAAAGTACCCAGGGCATCTCTAGGGAGCGGTGTCTCAGAAAGACAGTGTCCATTACTAAGGACCTCCAGCACCCAGGGCATGCCCTTTTCTCACTGTTACCATCTGGTAGGAGGTACAGACGCCTGAAGTCACACACTCAGCGATTCAGGAACAGCTTCTTCCCCTCTGCCATCCGACTCCTAAATGGACATTGAAGCTTTGGACACTACCTCACTTTTTTAAAAATATAATATTTCTGTTTTTGCATGTTTTTTAAATCTATTCAATACATGTAATAGATTTTATTTATTACTTTTTTTCTCTCTGCTAGATTATGTATTGCATTGAACTGCTGCTGCTAAGTTAACAAATCTCACATCACATGCCGGTGCTAATAAACCTGATTCTGATAATTGCACTTACATGCTAGTCCCAAGTCAGGTCCTCTGAGTGATAACATTTCAGCATCTTTAGCATGAACATACTTCCCCTGATTCTGACTTCTGCCTTTAAATGCTATTATGGGAAAATTAGAAAACACAATAATTTTAAGAAATTCGGAGTCAGCAGTCAGACAGCTCATCGTGACCATGTTAACCATTAAATATCTATCTTCAAAGATCGTGATTGCTTCACGTGGCTGAAGCCTTATGCCATGAATGTCCTCAAAAATTCCATTTTATTCTCCCCAGATTCCTTTCTGGGGAGAATAATGAGTGCAGAGGAGACTTACAAGGATGTTGCCTGGATTGGAGAGCATGCCTTTTGAGAATAGATTGAGTGAGCTTGGCCTTTTCTCCTTGGAGCATCGAAGGATGAGAGGTGAGCTGACAGAGGTGTATAAAATAATGAGAGGCGTTGATCGTGTGGATAGCTAGAGGCTTTTTCCCAGGCTGAAGTGGCTAACCTGAGGGGGCATAGTATTAAGGTGCTTGGAAGTAGGTACAGACGGGATGTCAGGGGTAAGTTTTCCACATAAAGAGTGGTGGGTGCGTAGAATGTACTGCCGGCAATGGTAGTGGAGGCAAATACAATAGTGCTTTTTAAGAGACTCTTAGATAGATATATGGAGCTTAGAAAAATAGAGAGCTATGTACATTACATTGTCGGCTCAATATTGTGGGCCGAATGGCCTGTAACGTGGTGTAGATTTCTATGTTCTATGTTCTTTCAACTCACCTGAGATACTCCCACTTACGAGCAATACAAAGTGGCCAATTAACAATTCCATGTGATTGTCACATGGAAAAGAAATCAGAGCAACCATAGGAAATTCGTGCCGTTACAAAGAGAGAATGCAAACTCAATAGAGACAGCACCAGAGGTTCGCATTGAACCTGGGTCACTAGGGCTGTCACTGCTTCATCGATCTTCAAACTAGTTTTTCCAAATATGTTGAAGTGCAGACTGGATTTTACTCCATTGGATATAACTAATTTGACCTTTTTTTTTGGAAGACAATCTTTTGACTACAAAGATGCCAAGGAACCTTGCTTACTGTACCTAACTTGGTTCATATGAAAGCATGAGCACCCCCATCAGAAATTGAGCCCTTCAGTGCATTGCAGATTGGAACCTCTGTGCTGGAAGTGTACATTTGGGAAATCATGCCTATGTTGTGTTAGCTGTGGTCCATCGACAGGCAATTACGTCTTCATAAGCAACACATCTTTCAATACTATATTTAGTAACCCTATATATGTAAACAAATTCCCAAAAGTAGTTAATCAGTGCTGCAGTGAAAAGACTTAACTGATTATTCCGGATTAACCCCAAGACCAGGATTTTCTGGGGTTTTTTTATTCCTGTTTGTTTTATTTTTAATGCGGACATGAACTAAAAAGCTTTGGGAATAATTCAGATCATGCAATCTACTTGATGGAAAATGTAGAAGATTAGATTTAGTGCACTTTAAAGATAGAACCACCTTTTAAGAAGAGTGGTGAGTGCATGGAATGCACTGCCTATGCTGGTGATAGACAGATACATTAGGTATTTTTAAAAGATGTTTTGATAGGCACAGAAATGTGAGGGAAATGGAAGAATATGGATATTGTGTAGGCAGAAGGGAATAGTTTAGTTGGACATTTGATTACTGAATTTATTGCTTTGGTGCAACGTTGTAGGCTGAAGGGCCTGTTCTTCTGTACTGTCCTATTTAAACATACTTGGAATCAGTTGGTATACCATTGCTTGTAATTTATTATCTCTAAATCAAAACCCTTATTTGGTTGCTGTAAAGAACTGAACTATAGTTGTCAAAGTCAGATGTTCTATTGAGTAAAGGGAATCACAGAGGCCTGTGAGAGGAGTTGGCCGGAATTGATTGGAAAACAACACTGGCAGGGATGATGGCAGAGCAGCAATGGCTGGAAGTTCTGGAAGCAGTTCGGGAGGCACAGGATATATACATCCCAAAGAGGAAGAAGTATTCTAAAGGCAGGATGACACCACCGTGATTAACAAAAGATATGAAATCCAACATAAAAGCCAAAAAGAGGACATATATTAGAGCAAAAATTAGTGGGAAGTTAGGGGATTGGGAGGCCAATAATATTCAAGAGGATACCAAAAGTTTCTTCAGATACATAGAGTGTAAAAGAGAGGCAAGTGTGGATATCAGAACGCTGGGAAATGATGCTGAAGAGGTAATAATGGGGGACAAGGAAATGGTGGATAAACTGAGTAAGTATTTTGCATCAGTCTTCACTGTGGAAGACACTTGAAATGTGGTGCAAGTTCCAGGTGTCAGGGATCATGAAGTGTGTGAAGTTACCATTAATAGGGAAAAGGTTCTTGGGGAAACTAAAAGGCCTGAAGGTAGATAAGTCACCCGAACCAAATGGTGTATACCCCAGGGTTCTGAAAGAGGTGGCTGAAGAGATTGTGGAGGCATGAGTAATGATCTTTCAAGAATCACTAGATTCTGGAATAGTTGCAGAAGACTGGAAAATTGCAAATGATACTGCACTCCTCAAGAACAGATGGAGGCAGAAGAAAGGTAACTATTGGCCAGTTAATCTGACCTCAGTGGGTGGAAAGATGTTGGAGTCGATTGTTAAGGATATGATTTCAGGGTATTGAAGGCACATGATAAGATAGGCTGTAGTCAGCATGGTTTCCTCAGGGGAAAACCTCGCCTGACAAATCTGTTGGAATTCTTTGAAGAAGTAATGAGCAGGATAGACAAAGGAGAATCATTTAATGTTGTGTATTTGGATTTTCAAAAGGCCTTTAACAAGGTGCCATGCATGAGGCCACTAAACAAGCTATGAGCCAATGGTATTGCAAGAAAGATTCTAGCTTGGATAAAGCAGTGGCTGACTGGCAGAAGGCAAAGAGTGGGAATTAAGGGAGACTTTTTTGACTGGCTGTCGGTGACTATTGGTGTTCCACAGAGGTCTGTGTTGGGACTGATACTTTTTATGTTATATGCTAATGATTTGGATGGTGGAATTGATGGCTTTATTGCAAAGTTTGCAGATCATATGAAGATAGGTCAAGGGGCAAGTAGTTTTGAGGAAGGACTTAGACAGATTAGGAGAATGGGCAAAGGAGTGTCAGATGGACTATACTGACTGGAAGTGTATGGTCATGCACTTTGGTAGAAGAAATGAAAGGGTTGACTATATTCTAAATGGTGGGAAAATACAAAAAAAAGGCACAAAGGGACTCGGGACTGGATGAAGGGTCTTGGCCCAAAACGTCAGCTGTTCATTCCCATTCATAGATGCTGCCTGACCTGCTGAGCTCCTCCAGCACATTTTGTGAATCGCATTGAGCATTATGTTCATGGTCTTCTGCTGCTGTCGCCCATCCACTTCAAGGTTTGACGTGTTGTGTGTTCAGAGATGCTCTTCTGTGCACCACTGTTATAATGCATGGTTATTTGAATTACTGTTACCTTTTTGCCAGCTCAGACCAGTCTGGCCATTGTCCTCTGACCTCTCTCATTAACAAGGCATTTTTGCCCACAGAACTGCTGCTCTCTGGATATTTAAAAAAAAAATTGCACAGTTTGCTTTAATTCCAGAGACTGTTGTGCATGAACATCCCAGGAGATGAGCAGTTTCTGCAAAATTCAAACCACCTCATCTGGAACCAACAATCATTCAATCAAGTGTTGATCAAAGTCACTTAAGATCACATTTCTTGCCCATTCTGATATTTAGTCTGAACAACAACTGAACCTCTTGACCATGTCTGCATGCTTTTATGCATTGGGTTGCTGCCACATAATTGGCTGATCAGGTATTTGCATTAACAAGGAGGTGGACCTAATAGAGTGGCCACTGAGTGTATGTGGTTGAATAGGATTGACTCTTGTGCTCCATATTGTTGAGTAGCCTCTTGGCAGGAGTATTATTAACCCTCCTACTGTATTTCATTGGTTTTCACAAACTATGGTGTGTTTGAATTTGGAGAAAATTAGAAGTGTGGTTTATGACCCTTCCATTAAGTTTGAAAAAACTTGGAGGCCATTCATTCAGCATTTTCATTTGATGTAATTTGATCATTTCCAAACTTGTTTTATCTCTCTGTACTGTTGTTGGAGGGGAGTGGAGTCGTCAACACTAAGGTTTTCTTCTTTTCTATTTTTAAGTTGTTAGTTTTGCCCAAGTCTTTTAGTTTAGTTGATTAATTTTGTTTTTCTTTGGGGATGGGGTTTGCTTTTTTTTGTTTTTTTTCTTTTTCATGATTTTTTTTTCCAGTTTTTTTTTGCTTTGTATTATCCGTGGTTAGTTCTACATGTTTGGGAGCTTTGTTAATTTACACTATTTGGTTTTGCAATTACTTTTTTTAAGTGTAACAATATATCTCCTACTATTTGTATTATTGCTATGTTTTGTTTCTATATTTTGAAATTAATAAAAAGATTGAAAAAGAAAGGAGTATTGTTAAACCATAGGGGTAATACAAATTGTACTAGCTACCCAAAGAAGTCCTTCCAATGACATCTAAAACCAAAGTCTCATTCATCATGTCAGGAAAAAGATCCCACGGTGCAATGTGAAGTGAATTTTGTGCCTTTTGAATACACAGAAAAAACCCAGATCAAATATTACTCACTGGCTGAGTAAATTGCTAATCCCAGAGTAGATGATACATGCATTGACAGCTCTGACACATTCCCTTTAGGTGCCAGGGTACATGTCCTTTGCACTCAATAGAGTTAATTTGTTAAGGCATCTGTCCTTGTAACTTTTACCTGCATAATGACATCAGAATTATGCAGAGATTGTTTAAGTGAAGGTGACACGAAATATTTATGCCTTGCAGATGTAGAAATAACTGCAAAATAAATGTTAGTTCTAACACCCGGCAAATAGCGTTTGGCAGATTGCTACAGTTTACTGCTGCATTGGCTTTGCAGTTGTGATTTATGTTGAGTAAAGTGTAGGGTTTTACTCTGTTTGGCAGCCTGCATGTTTTCAGCGAAGCACATGTACATCGTATATTCAGTCTGAGCTGCCTGGTGTGTTCATGTGTATTGCTGTTTGATTGCTTAAAGTGTGTATGTACAAATGAAATACAGACCGTAAGTATCATCAAAACCCGCATCTTGTACTAAGCATGTGTTATGGTGGATGAAGTGCATTGTTGGAGTTTGTTGGGTTACACTCAGTAGTGTAGTGAAAGATAAGCTCGGAGATGAGCCCATTGTCAGGTTAACTCACTTACTGACAGAAATCAATAATTTTTATCCATTTATGGGTTTACAATTGATTTTATGCAGGACTGTACTGTTGTTTGTTTTTGTCCTCTGTGTAGCTACAAAGCCTCTTGGCCATTTCAAGGCATTTTCAAATTGGTAGGGTTAACTTTCCTGGTTTTGAACAGTCACGTAAATGAGAAATGCACTCAACCTTTCGCAAATGCAGACTGCTGAATTTATAACCCCACGGCAATATCTGTAGCCCTGGGCAATCACCAATGAGCATCACAAGGGGACATTTCTCGACTGGATCCAGCTGTTAGAATATCCTCGTCTGAAGGCCTGAACAGATAATGCATCTGTGGCAGAACAGACTTATAAAGGAAGACTTTACATTAAATAAAAACCTTTTAAATGGCAGGCACCTTCTTTTTGCCACATTTCAACCATATAAACATGATGAATGTTGCAGAGTTTGACCGAAATGGTAAGTCTTTGAGCAACGTTAAGATAGAAAAATACATATTGATGGCCGCTGTGAATGTACATTGTTTGTCCTTAGTCATAGTATGCTTGTCCTAAGTAAAATTCTTGTTTATTTTAATAAAGTTTATATCTGTTGCTGTTGAATGGGGAGACACAAACCTTGATAGCTTGTTTGCTTATGCTTACTGAAATAATATTTATACTTTAAGAACATTACAGCACAGTACAGGCCCTTCAGCCCACAATATTGCGCAGAGCTTAACCTCTAAGATCATTCTAACCCTTTCCTATATTTTCTATCATCCATGTGCCTGTATAAGAGTTTCTTAAAAGCCCCTACCACCACCCCTGGCAGGGCATTCCACGCAACCACCAATCTCTGTGTAAAGAACTTACCTCTGACACCTCCCCTATACTTCCATTCAATCACCCTAAAATCATGCCCCCTTATATTAGCCATTTCCACCCTGCAAAAATGCCTCTGGCTATCCATTCAATCTATGCCCCTTATCATTTGGTACACCTCTATCAAGTCACCTCTCATCTTTCTTCGTTTCAAAGTGAAAATCCCTGGCTTGCTCAGCCTGTCTTCATAAAACATGTCCTCTGGTCCAGACTGCATCCTGGTAAATCTCCTCTGCACCCTCTCTAATGCTTCGCCTCCTTCCTATAAAGAGGTGACCAGAACTGAACACAATATTCCTGGGGTGGTCTAACAAGGGTATTATACAGCTGCAACATTACTTTGTGGCTCTAGAGCACAATCCTCCAACTTAAAGGCCAACACACTCTACATCTTCTTAACAACCTTATCAACTTGTGTGGCAGCTTTGAAAGCTCTATAGATGTGGACACCAAGATTCCCTTGTTTCTGCACACTTGTAAGAATCCTGCCATTAACCCTGTATTCTGCATTCAAATTCGACCTTCCGAAATGAATTACTTCACATGTTTCTGAGCAGAAATCTTCCACTTCTCAGCTCAGTTCTGCTTCCTGTCAATGTCCCGTTTGGGGTTTGGGTATCTGATCCTCCACAATATTCCACGTGGGAATTTAAACTGGAGGTGGCAGTGTTCTTTTTTACAAGGTCGGGTTGTGAGCTCGATATCAACCAGGCACGGATGGAGAGCGCGCTCGGGAGCGGTCTGTCACTGGATCGAACTCGGGAACCTCCATTCTCGAGCCCAGCGCTGATCTCACTGTGCCACCGGCCAACCCGTTGAATCCTACAACGACCTCCACACTATCCACAACTCCACTAACTGTTGTATCATCTGCAAGCTTACTACCTCCTGCCAGGGGTAGTGGTAGGGGCTTTTAAGAAACTCTTAGATAGGCACATGGATGATAGAAAATGTAGGAAAGGGTAAGAATGATCTTAAGAGGTTAAGCTCAGCACAATATTGTGGGCCGAGGGGCCTGTACTGTGCTGTAATGTTCTTAAAGTATAAATATTATTTCAGTTAGCATAACCAAACAAGCTATCAAGCTCCCTTCCATTTCCTCAACCACGTCATTTATAAAAATCATGAAGTGTAGCGTTCCCTGTGGGACATCGCTGGTCATGGATCTCCAGGCCGAATACTCTCTATCTACTACCACCCTCTACCTTCTAAGGGCAAGCCAATTTATGTCCATTCAAAAGTTCTAGCACATCCTCTTTCTTAACATCAATATGTTTTCCGTCCGTCCGAGATATTCATCAGGAGAGCAGCATATGCAGGGCCTTTAACAATGTCAACAACCCTTCCCATCCGTCCAACAGTGTCTTTGATACTTGACCATCAGGCGGGAGATGCCACAGCATTAGGACAAGGGCTGTTAGGATGAGAAATAGCTTCTTCCCCCAGGTCATGAGACTCCTGAACTCCCAGCCACCGCCCAGGACTCATCACAAAAGAAGCTCCAGTAGCGTATGCTGTTCATTTTTTGACTTGTCTCATAAATGCACCTTACTATTTGTTAATTTATTTGTAGTAATATTACCTTGTGTGATGTGTGTGAGTTACATGCAGTATTGTGCACCGAAGTCCAGAAGAATGTTGTTCATTTGGCCATATACTTGAACATGGTTGAATGAAAATAAACTTGAACAATATATTTGGCCATCTTGGACCCTAATTATTTTTTCCTATCATTTGATTGCTTTGGATCTACAAACGTAGATGTCCATGCTACATAATTGAGGATATGATATCAAACCATTTCAAAATTAGGGCGCCACGGTGGCAGAGCAGTTAGTGTGATGCTATTACAGCTTGATGCATTCTGGAGTTCAGAGTTCAGTTCCAGTGCCGTTCTGTAAAGAGTCTTTGTACGTCCTCTCCATGGAATGCGTGTGTTTTCTCCTGGTCTTCCAGTTTCCTCGCAAATCCAAAGATGCACTGGGTAGGTTAATTGGTCATAAATTGTCCTGTGATTAGATTAGGATAAATTGGATTTTTGTTGGGGGGTTTCTGGGGCAGCATGGCGCAGAAGGGCCTACCCCACACTCTATTGCTAAATAATAATGATAACATGAATTATTCAAAATAACTTCAGGTTCTCAAATTGATATCATAAATGGCAATATTTACACTTATTTTCCATGTATTGTACCCCACACCACCATGAAAATTGCAAAGCCTCATTTCTTAGCAGAGAGGGCATGGATTTAGGTCTACCATTTTCTGGGGGGAAGAAATGCTTCGTATCCTACATCAACTATTGGTTCTGTAATGAACCATCAGCTATTTCCTCTGGTTTGTCAGCTTGTTTCTTCCTCAAGCACTTATCAATTGAAATGCACAAACAGAGGCGAGCTGGACTCAAATGCTGTGCCTCAGAGCTCCCACCCTACCACTGAGTCCAAGCCTGGACCAAGGATGTGCTGAGCTAAGGGATGTACTTCCTTTGGGTGGGTTCACTGACCTGGAGCAAGAGGGCAAGTTATTTCTTTAGTCTTCCTTACTTTTCTTTCTATTAATGCTTTAAATTTATGTCATGGTTCTCATAAAATTAATTTTATTTTTCAATTTGCTAAGATTATATTGGTTAGAAGTGCATTTGGAATATTTTTGCCACACAACAAGAAGGATGTGGTAGCAACAGAGAGTGCAGATGAGATTCACCAGGACTTTGCCTGGAATGGAGGGCTATAATTATAAGGAGATTAAATAAGTTAGATTGATTTTCACTGGAACATGGGGATAATTTTGTAGAAGAGTTTTAAAGCTTTGAGGTGTATAGATTGGATACTTGGTCTTTTTCACAGGATAGGGGAGCCAAGAACTAGAAGGCATACATGTGAGGTGAGAAGGGAGAAATTTAAAGAAGATCTGAGGGGTAAACTTTTCCCACTCTGGAATGAGCCAGGAGGTGTAGAGGCAGATAAAATTAGAACATTTGAAAGGCATTTGGACTGATACTTGGATAAGATTCACATAGATTAGGCTTTGTGGTTGGCATGGAAGCAGTGTGTCAAAAGGGCCCATTTCTGTGATGCATAATTCCATGAACTGTTTTCAGATGTCTGTTAAAAGCAATCAAATCCCTTTGAGAGCAGTGAGCTGTTTAAAGACTATCACTAAATTTGCGGGGAGGGTTTTGGGATCCCTTGCTTGAGACCGTGTTGCTGCTGGTGGCCTGCTCTTTGTCAGCGGATCTTCGGATACAGAGAGCAGCTTGCTTGACCGACCCTTTGTGTCAATGTAGATTAGCTCTGTGTAAAGTAACACTAAAAGATGATGAGGCGTCCATCGGACAGGGTCAACTACGGATATTGTGTCCCAGCTATCTAGGTACACAAGCCTGGGCAGTACGATATGGAGAGTAAGCTGTTGCCCATGCAGCAGGCTTCCCCCCTCCATGGATCTGATGAACCCAAAGGAACAGCAGAAACCAATATCGTTTGGCACCAGCAGCATCGCAAGAGGTGCCAGTCTGTGTTGAACTCAACATAGGACTGCCTTGGGGATTTCAGCTCTGGATTTTTCCCTCAGGGTTTACTCCCAAAGCCTTCCCCATGAGTGGGTATAGCTGCAAGGCAGCAGAGGTTTGAGATTAGAGTTTTCCTTCTCCTAGATAAGCTGTTGTCCACAGATGACAAACCCCATTTGCCCGAGGCCACTGGTTTTAAGGCGTCAGTAACCTGCCTTTGCCCCTTCTCCTGTCAATAGAAATGGTTCCGCCAGGCTTAGTGTTAGTAGCAAAGTCACATGTGAAGGCCCGGAGCTGTACTTAGTTGTCAGAGGCTATTTGAGCCACATGCTATTGGGAGCATTTAATAGGTAGAGGGAGCTTGTCCCCATTACCACCCCCGGCTATAACAACCTTAAGGAACCAAAACTAGATTTTGTGGAAACACCATGAGTAAGTAGGGCATGCTCTGTAGGTAACCTTCCTTGTGGTTCAAATGCCTTAAAAATCACTCCTTCCTTTCTAAAGAGATGCAAAGTACTCAATTAATAATTTAACCACATCTTGTTGTACATCAGTTGTTTTTAGAGTCCTTAAAAGGCTTAACATATTTCCTAGTTTTTGGCACGTATTTCGCTTAACATATTTCCTAGTTTTTGGCACGTTGTGTGTTGAGGAATAAGTTTAATGCTGCCTCCTAATCTTCAAACCACCTCGTGTCTCATGCTGACCTAGCAGTAGTGGAAGAAGGAATATGAAAGATAGTAATAGACAAATTGTCCCCTCAAGCCTGCTCTATCATTCAAAAAGATCATGATTGATCATTTAGCTCTGCAGCAACTTCAGTCAAAGTGCTTGGGAAGCTGCTGATGAATGTGGAATAAGTGTTTGTGTTTCAAAACACAAACCAATTAAGGGATGATTATTGTTTCATCATATCATCAATGTTTATTCCCCATTCAAATAAAACAAGTATTACCTATGTAAAAAAGGATCTAGTGCTTTCCCTGCATATATGACCAATAATCTCTTGGGCTTCCAGCTGGGTACAGGTATCGATTATAACCGATGTTCTGATGACAAATCTGCCATCTTCATCAGGGATGATGCCTGGGCATGTCTAATCTGGTTGTATTTATGCCCCTGTAGTCCGTCCCTCCTGACCGGTAAGTCCTCATCCAATCAGGGATTCGATTGTAAACAAGGTGAGAGAGTGGAAACCTGATTGGTTGAGGACTACAGGGGTACAAATACCACCAAACTAGACGTGGTCAGGCATCATCCCTGATGATCACCTCACTATGGGAAGGATGTGGAAGCATTGGAAAGGGTACAGAGGAGATTTACCAGGATGATGCCTGGTTTAGAGAGTATGCATTATGATCAGAGATTAAGGGAGCTAGGGCTTTACTCTTTGGAGAGAAGGAGGATGAGAGGAGGCATGATAGAGGTGTACAAGGTAATAAGAGGAATAGATAGAGTGGATAGCTAGCGCCTCTTCCCCAGGGCACCACTGCTCAATACAAGAGGACATGGCTTTAAGGTAAGGGGTGGGAAGTTCAAGGGGAATATTAGAGGAAGGTTTTTAAATCAGAGAGTGGTTGGTGCGTGGAATGCACTGCCTGAGTCAGTGGTGGAGGCGGATACACTAGTGAAGTTTAAGAGACTACTAGACAGGTGTATGGAGGAATTTAAGGTTGGGGCTTATATGGGAGGCAGGGTTTGAGGGTTGGCACAACATTGTGGGCCGAAGGGCCTGTACTGTGCTGTACTATTCTATGTTCTATGTTCTAAGATGGCATTGAAACATTGGTTATAATTGATAACCTGTACCGGTTGGAAGCCCGAGAAGAGTTTATTACCTTTGCAGGTCAATTTAATCTGGGAGGTTGATTTTTGGAATCAAGGAGATAACAAATTGTTAACAAACATAAGAAAATTTGCAGATGCTGGAAATTGCAAAGCAACACACACAAAATGCTGGAGAAACTCAGCAGGCCAGGCAGCATCTATGGAAATGGATAAACAGTTGACATTTTGGGCCGAAACCCTTCATCAGGTCTGGAAAGGAAGGGGGAAGGAGTCAGACTAAGAAGGTGGGGGGAGGGGAGGAAGAGGGTGAGTGACAGGTGAAACCAGGGGAGGAGGAGGGGTGGATTAAAGATCTGGGAAGTTGATTGATGAAAGAGATAAAGGACTGGAGTAAGGAATTGTTTATCCATGCAGTTAAAGAGCAGTCAGTAATTTGGATGGTGGGGTTACTGAATGAAAGGGGGCGAAGACGGTGTTTGTTTGTTTATTTATTTATTTGGCGCTGTAGCATTGTGGGTCCTTCCAGCCCTCAAAGCCACACAGCCCCAGCAACCCTACACACTCCTGTTTAACCCTAATCTAATCACGGGACAATTTACAATGACCAATTATCCCACCCGGTACATCAGTGCAATTCATTCTCTTGCATCCTCTGTTCAGGTTTTGAAAACTTGTTCGCACACTGCTTAACAGTCCACAAGCTTTTGCACATTTTATTCCTACTTGTTCAGTGTTGAGTTAACTGATTCAACAGATTGTTATTGATCCTGCATGCTCCATGCAACCTGGGACACTTTCACGCTTCCTGTAGCCCAGAGTCTGTCAGTAGCTTTGCTACTGTGACCATCTTTCAACACAGAGCAATTTGTGAGTGGTTACTAGGCTTTGAGCAGAGGATCATGTACCATGGAGATCTTTCTGACTGTCTGGTATGGAGGCATCAAATGCAAAGGATCAGAAAAAGCTGCAGAGGGTTGTAAACTCATCCAGCTTCATCATGGGCACTAGCCTCCCCAGCATCGAGGACCTCTTCAATAGGCGATGCTTCAAGAAGGTGGTGTCCATCATTGAGGACCCTCGCCACCCAGGACATGCTCCTCCCTCAGCAGAGAGGAGAGGTACAGGAGCCTGAAGACACTCACTCAATGTTTTAGGAATATTTTCTCCCTCCACCCCCACCATCAACTCTCTAAACAAAATGTAAACTCAAGAACACTACCTCACTTTTGCTCTCATTTTGCATTACTTATTTATGTTTTCATATATCTCTTGTTGTAACTTACAGTTTTCTAATGTGTTGCCATGTACTTCTGTCACAAAACAACAAACTTCACAACATGTCAGCGAGGGGGTTTGGGGGGTCGATGTTCTTGTTATGTTTTGTGCAGGGGAAGGGGAGTGTGGGGGTTTATGATCACAATGCCATTCTTTTTTGTGTGGGGAGATGTGTTTGATGTTTCTCTAAATGACTTCCATGTACTTTCTTTATTTTATGGCTGTCTGGAGAAGACAAATCTCAGAGCTGCGTGCGGAAACATACCTTGATAATAAATGAACCTTTGAACCTTTGGTAGTTAACCTGTCTCTCATTATGATTCCATGGCCAAGTAAGTCCCTGGACCAATCTGATGCTCTTGTGATTGTTTGCTGCTCTCAATAGAACATGAATAGAGCATTGGATAAAGGACAGCAAAACAACAATGTTGGAATAAATAAGTTGTTTTCAATTAGTGAACCATTACCAATGGATGGCCATGAGATCAGCTGACCCTAACGTTTTGCTGTTGAATTTTGAAGAGCACACAACATTGATCAATATGATATAACATGTGTGAATTGACTTTGGAAAGGCATTCAATAATTACTACGCAGGATTCTCCCTGAGAGAATGGAACATCAAAAGTATTAAGAGAAACTGGTGGTATAGATATAAAATTGACTTTTTGACAATTTTGTCAAAGTGCATGGTGTTGGATGTTTATCAGATGGATGGCAGTTTGCTGCAGTGTTTCCTCTGGGTATGTATGTAACTCTGCAATTATTATGTGACCTTGATGTGGATACTATGAGTAATATAAAATTCAAATTCAAATTTTGCAAGGTAGTGTAATGGTAAGGTTGTTTCAGGATGAAGCAGAGAAGAAGGTGAAATGGGCAGAAAAATGGCAGCTAGAGTTTAATGTGCAGAATTGAATTGACGTTATTACTTGCATCCTTCATATACATGAGGAATAAAAATCTTTACATTACGTCTCCGTTTAAATGTGCAATGTGATGTGCAATTTATAGTAATTTGTAATAAATAGTATGTACAACAGGACAGTCAATATAACAGAAATACAGTTGTGTCAGCATGAATTAATCAGTCTAGTGGCCTGGTGGAAGAAGCTGTCACGGAGCCTGTTGGTCCTGGCTTTTATGCTGCAGTACCGTTTCCCAGATGGTAGCAGCTGAAACAGTTTGTGGTTGGGGAGACTCGGGTCCTCAATGATCCTTTGGGCCTTTTTTACACACCTGTCCTTGTAAATGTTCTGAATAGTGGGAAGCTCACATCTACAGATGTGAGATTTTGATTTTAGGATTAATGTTGTGGAAGATGGAATGCTATAAATAGCATGAACTAAGTGGTGTGTCATGCTTGTTCTTAAAAATGGTAGGTAAAAGTTTAATTTTTTTTTGAGTTCGCAAATAAAAAATGTAAACATCTCAGACAGCAACTTCAGAAGTGACTAGTTAGATGTCATCTGAAGGGTTGTGACAATTTAAGACACTGTAGTTAAGGAAAGATGCCAAGAAAAGTGACAGGGAAGAGAAATGGGTATAAAAACGTTTACCAAGCTGTTATTAAGAACTCTTATTTTGCATCACTGGGTGTGTATAATATGGCATCTGGGGTTTGAAATAGGATGACGTGACACATTGCGGTGGAGATTTGATTTTAGTTTGGAGGATTGATGCAACTTGTCAAAGTAACACTTTTTTTTAAAATTAGCCATTATTTCTTGTACAAAAGATCAGTGTAGAATATCAGACTCATTATTACAACCAGCAAGTGACTCATCATTGCCAGAAATGATCTGCTGAAGGAACTTAGCTGGTTGAGCAGCATTTGCGGGGAGGAAAGGAATTATTTCCATTGCAGGTTGAAACCCTTCAATTCATGATGTAGTGTTTCACCCCAAAACATTGAAAACTGTTTTCCCCCACAGATCCAGCAGATTGCTGTTGTAGGTTTCAGCATCTGCAGTCACTTGTTTCTCATCATTCCAAATGGCGTACATTGTTTGGTTATATAAGCATTGCTGATTATGTGTAGAACCAGAGGACTTAATTTGTTAGGTCACTAACACTGCTGTAAATGATTGCAGCACCCACCAGAATCAATGAGTGTGGTAACTTAGGTGGTGCTTCAATGGAAGCCCATTATGTCATGCTCCACCTTGTCAAATTGGATTTCAGTTGCAGCTTCCAGAAACATAATAACAGATGAAAATTTATGTATTGTAATTAAGTTGTAGTGATTTCACATTTGCCAAAAATATCTTCACTGCCCCTTTATTGGAGATCAAACATTGTGACGCTGCTACGTCATTTTCAGCATGGCATTCTGTATTGATCTATCGCAAATTCTTGCAGCCTATTGCCTTTGCAGGTACTGGGTCTCTAGGTAGTTGTTAAACTAACGTACCATGCATGCACCACTCTTCCAGGTATTAGAGAGTGTTGCTACAGAATGGATGTTGCAGTGACAGGAAACGGGAAAGATGATGCTCCTTGGGATGAGAGGGGTCAGAATGGGCGGCTGACGAACAGTACCTTGACGACTCATCAGATATAGGTCAAGGGTACTCCTGGCAGAAGTGTGTTCGGGAGATAGGTAAGGGAGTAATATTATTGAATGCAGTCCATGAATAATGGCCCATGCTTTTTCTATGAGTTTAATATTAAATAAATGAAGCTTTTTGTCCTGTTTCAGTATAGACTTAAGGTGAATTCCCTAAAGCAGCAGTAAGCAGCAACCTGTGGGATGTTGCAAAGATCCAGGAAGCTAAGTGGAGCACTAATATGATCTTGACCAACTCGGACAAAGTGCGATGGCTGCATTTGGTTTACAGATCATAGTGAAAGCAAAAATGCAATTTGATTTTGGCCTTTTAAGTAGCATGGTTTTAGCTTGAAACTACCTCCAACACAATAACATGAACAAAAATTTCTCTAACCCAGTAATTCCTCCCCCAGCTTCTTCCAGTGTCCACTCTGGTTTTCCTCTCATCTCTTCTCTTCCCCTGCCTGTCACCTTCCACTGATGCCCCTTCTCCTTCCTTTTCTCCTATGGCCCACTCTACTCTCCTATCAGACTCCTTCATCAGCCTTTACCTTTTCCACCTATGACCTTCCAGCCTCTCACTTCATCCCCGCCCCTCACCCACCAAGCTTCACCAATCACCTTGTAGCTTGTACTCCTTCTTATCCCTTCACCGTCTCATTCTGGCTTCCTCCCTCTTCTTTTCCAGACCTAATGAAGGGACTTGGCCCAAAAAGTTGACTGTATTTTTTCCAGAGATGCTGCCTGTCCAGCTCCTCCAGCAGTCAGTATGTGTTACTTTGGATTTACAACATCTGCAGAATCTCTTGTGTTTATGCTAGTGAAACCTGTACTTCTCACACTGTGAGTTGCTCTTGTAGCAAATTTTATGTATTGCATTACTGTTAACCTCATTTGGAGGAACTGTGCACTGGAAGAAAGATATCACGTGGAAAGGGAATCTCCTGATGGGCACTAAGATGTCCAGAAGCAGATGTAATATTTTTGCACTGGATTTTTCAACTTCATTTTTTTGAAAAAGGGCAAATGAATTTCAAGGCATCTTTGCCTGTTGTGGTTTTAAAAATTCTGATGTCAACTGTGCCGTTGGAGGCAGCATCTAATTGGAAATGGACATAATTCAACACTTCCTCTAGAGGTCTGGACACATGTTCTAGGCAGATGTTCCAAGACCAGTAGCGAGGGAGTGCTGTATTGACAATGCTGCTATATTCTTCTGAAACATTAAGCGAAAGTCAGTAATTAGACATGTATCATTCCTCTGCAGTGGACACAAATAAAAGACATTGCTCTTTTGAAAGAAAGAAATGGGTTTTCCTGGTGTCATGGCCATTATTATTCCTCAGCCTTCATACTAAAAATAGATTTCTTCAATTGTTCTTACTGTTTCAGGAATCTTGCTAATCAATTGATTGCAATTTCTTACACCGCTGACCTACAGGACTTACTACAGAAGCTGCTGCATTTCTACACCACTGACTACCATGTAGCACCATTAAAAGTAATATTAAATAATACACACAAGATGTCAGAGGAACTCAGCAGGTAAGGCAGTAGCCATAGAAAGGAATAAACAGTCGCTGTTTCAGGCTGAGTCCCTTCATCAGGGTGTCTCAGCCTGAAACATTGACTGTTTACTCCTCTCCATCGATGTTGCTTCACCAGCTGAGTTCCTCCAGCATTTTGTGTGTGTTACTCCAGATTTCCAGCATCTGCAGAATCTCTTGTGTTTATAAAGAAATATTAAGGTATAGATTTAGGGAAAATAGGAGGGGTTGACTTTTTCAAACTTCAAAAGTACATTTATTTTCAAAGTATCTTAATGTTATACAACCTTGAGATTTGTCTCCTTACAGGCAGCCACTAAACAAAGAAACTCAAAAAGAATCCATAAAAAAGACCAACATGCCAGGAGAAGGAAAAAAAAACAATTGCACAAATAATAGAAGTAAGCAAATAGCATCCAGAACAAAGAGTCCCCTGACTTAATGCTTGGTTGGAAAATTAGATTTTAAGGATGTTTTAAAGGAGGAAAGAGGTAAGGAAGCAGATAGGTAGAGGTAGAAAATTTAGGGTAGGAATTTAAAGTTGTAGTCCTGTTCGAAAGATGTAGTAGAAATCCCACATTTTAGCTATTTCTGGAGAGCTCGTTAGACTGTTGTTAAATTTTCTAAAGCTGCTTTTGATTAATATGGGCAGAGATTTGCTGCCCTCTGATGTTGTTTAGTCCTAACAACAACCTTGACTAGAAAGATGAGAAAAGGTTCTGTGCAACAATAATTGTTGCCTTTTTGGAAAGCATGAGCGTTCCAATAAAAAAAACCGTTGTTTCCCGATAATCCCTGATTTGAGACCACCACTTGATCTGAGTTCCCCTGATGAAATTATATGGGCAGATGATACCTGCTACAAAAATGGCAAGCATTTCTATCTGCTTCTTTTTTGGTTCAGAAATTGGTGATACCATTCCCCTTCTTTTTAATGCATGTGAAAAGAATTGATATTTTAATTGAGAGCATAAATTTTGCTGCACTTAATTTCATCTCAGCTTTATTATCTCATCCTTCTGAGTAATCAATTAGATTTGTGGATTCATTTTTATGCCCAAGAAAAGCTAATGAACTAATCCAGTTAAGGTAAATGCATTTTTTTTTGTCTAAAACAAATAATCAATAGTAAAAAAGGCAGTGGTTTTCAAGCTTTTGAGATAGAGTAGAAAGGCATGTGAGAACTTTATCGTAGTTCAGAATCAGGTTTCTTAACACTGACATGTCGGGAGGTTTGTTGTTTTGTGGCAGCAGTACAGTGCAATAGATTTTAAAAAACGTAACTTACAATAAGAAATATTAAAAAATAATGCAAAAACAGCGAAGTAGTGAGTTAGTCTTCATGGACTGTTCAGAAGTATGATGGCAGATAGGAAGAAGCTGTTCCTAAAACATTGACTGCTCATCTTCAGGCTCCTGTACCTCCTCCCTGATGGTAGTAATGAGAAGTGGGCATGTCCTGCGTGGTGAGGTGATGGTTAACGAAGTAATACTTAACAAAGTAGGAATCAGATTTATTATCACTGTCTTAGATGACTTGAAGTTTGATGCTTTGTGGTACCAGTGCACTGCATAGACAAAAATTTACTACAAATTACACAAATAAACAGTCCAGATACTAATTCAGAGATCTGATGGCAGACGGGAAGAAGCTGTTTCTGAATTGTTGAATACAGATCTTTAGATTCCGATACCAACTCCCTGCTGGTAGTGATGAAAAGGAGGCATGTCCCAGATCATGAGGCTCCTTGGTGATGGATGCCACCTTCTTGAGGCACCACCTTTTGAAGATGGCGGACAGGATTGTGCTCAGGATGGAGCTGTCTGAGTCCACAACCTTCTGCAGCCTCTTGTGATCCTGTGCACTGGAGGCTCCATGCCAGGCTGTGATGCACTAGTCACAATGCTCTCTGCTGTACATCTGTAGAAATTTGTAAGAGCCTTTGGAGACATACCAAATCTGCTCGAACTCTGAACGAATACAGCCTCTGCTGTGCCTCCTTCATGATTGCACCAGTGTGTTGAGTTCAGGATAGATATTTCCAAGATATTGGCACCAAGGAACTTGAAGCTGCCCACTCATTCCACCACTGACCACTCAATGAAGATTGTTGTGTGTTCTTCTGACTTTCCCCTCCCTTATTTGATTTTATGAACTGAATTGTCTTGTTCTTTACTTTGAATGCTTTTGGCTGTCTGTGGCAGGACAAATCTCAGGGACAAATACTTAATACAGAGTTTGCTAAGAAATGTTCTTTGAATCTTTCTCCTTCCCTTTGTCAATGTGGCAAAAACGTACTGCATCTGATATTCCATCCAAATGTGATGTTCTGCAGTGTTGTAAAAGGGCCAGTAAACCTGAGAAGAATAGACCCACACAGCAATTGCTTGATTTCTGGAACTTGCTGTCAGAGGAGGTGGCGAAATCAGATACATTTAAGCATATATTTAAGCATATATTTAGAAAGGCTGTCGAACAGGCCAGGCACTGAAGGGTGCAAAGCTGATGTGAGCAAATAGAACTGGTGTTGGGTAACCAAAAAGGTCAGTGTGGGCGTGATGGGCAGAAGGGCCTGTTTCTGTACTGTAATATCATGGCACTGTTAAATATCCAGAACCAATGTACAGTCATGGTAAGAATGATTCACTGGTTTGTGTTTCCTCTGATTCCTTAAAACTGTGTGAAAATCCCCTGTGATTTTGATGTTCTGTCTAATAACATGTACCTAGAGCAGTCTTTGGTTTTCCCAGTAGCCATCGTTGGTCACTGCAAGCATTTGACTTCATCCACTTATAGCACCACCTTTACAGATGGATTAAACCAGAAATGGATGTACTTCTGGTATTTTGTTCCCAAAATGGTCAACAGTGAATCATTAATTCAAAATATGTCTTTGTCCAGCAAGCTTTTTACTTTAATTTTGAGATTATATTTCTCTTTTCTCTCTATTTGCTAAATATGAAATAAAACAAAAAAGGCTGGAAATTCAGCAAGTCAATCAGCATCTGTGGAAAAGAAACGATCATTATTTCTGTTTTTGTTTCAGGTTTGCACATTGGCATTTTCTTCTTTATTTTCATAGTTGAATGTGATTTAGACAGACAAAAGCAGGGGGATCCCAACCTGCCATTTGCAAAAATCCAAAAGCCCTTCCGCAGATACTTTATCAAATTGACTTTAAAATATTTTGAAGAGTAAATCACATCAAGCTTTTTTAATTATCCCAACTTCCTTCTGTTCTCACTTCATTCTGGTTCAAAAATTCCAAGTATAGATGGAAAACAGCCTACTGAATTAATTTCTTTGTCACTTTATAATGTTGTCTGCATGGAGCAATCACTGTGGTCATTAATCATCTGTTCATCTTTCTCCTGCAGATTTCTACTGACAGATTTCCCTTTGCTGGAGTGCAAATCTTGTCTGGTGTATTAATTAGAATGATGTTTGGAAACTCCTGTTGTGTTTTGTCATTGTAGGGAGCCCAGAAAAGTGGTTTTGCATCGAGGATCAACAGGACTAGGCTTTAACATTGTTGGCGGTGAAGATGGAGAAGGAATCTTTATTTCCTTCATATTAGCAGGAGGCCCAGCTGACCTGAGTGGTGAACTAAGAAAAGGCGACAGGATCATTTCGGTACAGTGCCTTGTATTTTGATTTATCTTTTTATAATTTCCCTCTTTCATTTTGAATGTAATTGTAGTTTCTCTTGGAAGTACCAGTTTCCACAAACTCCTATGTATAATCTTTCTTGATTTATTAATCTTTCTCAAATCAATCAAAATATTGTATTTGCATTCACATATTTTTTATAGGCAAACCTTAGTCTCATGAGACCATGGATTTGCGCCTTGGAAGGTTTCCAGGGCGCAGGCCTAGGCAAGGTTGTATGGAAGACCAGCAGTTGCCCATGCTGCAAGTCTCCCCTCTCCACGACACCAATATTGTCCAAGGGAAGGGCAGTAGGACCCATACAGCTTGGCACCAGTGTTGTTGCAGAGCAATGTGTGATTAAGTGCCTCGCTCAAGGACACAACACACTGCCTCAGCCAAGGCTCGAACTAGCGACCTTCAAATCACTAGACAAACACCTTAACCACTTGGCCACGTGCCAACATGTTTATTAGAATTCAATTAATTATAACTTTTATAGAGAATTTGGTTTGGCTTGAGTAGAAAACTAATACAGTGCAATGGGATGTGTCTGAGGATCTGAAACATTAATAAAAAAATTAACATTAAGTCACTGCCTTCAATCTCTTTTTAACCTTAAACTTCGCAAAGCAATGCAGTGAAGTGGTCCCTGGGATTAATGGTAATTTATTGGCAGTAAATAGGGTGTCAAGAAGTAAGACATATGCCAACTTAACAAAAGAAAATTAAAAATTGCCATGAGCAGTAAGTACTGCTTGATTATTACAGGACTTGGCACTTGTCTGAATCAAATAAAATTGAGTAAGCACCATGCACTTAATAATTCTTCTGTTTAGGATAACATTAGGATTAGTAAGTTTCTGTTGATTTTCAATGAATAAATAATAAAAGTACAAAGGGGACAGTGTGTTTTCACTCTTGATCACATACCTTCTCCTTTTCTACTTTTTCAACCAACTTGATGATCCTGAACATAATATTTATGATTTCATTCTTTCCTCTAAGGAGCTCAGGTATTTAGGGTCTTTTGCTGAAATCCATATTTTCAAACAATAGAACCCTGCAGATCACTTTCAGTGTCAAGTGACCTTTCGGAAGTTTGCAAATAGAGTCACTAAAATATTCTTATTCCACAATTTTTTCCCATCCAACATTTCTTTTCTCCCTTTTGCTCTCAACTTCTGGACAGCTGTGAACTCGAGTAAATTTAGGATTTAAAGCTTTATAGTCGTGTGTAAAAGAATTTTTTCGTCACTTCAACATTGGAATTTTATAACTGCAATATTTTCTAGATTTTTTATTAAAAACAAGATGCTTCCTGAGACTTGAAAGAACTTAGGGAATGTAGAGAAACTTTCAAGTGTTCACTTCTAACTATGGATTGCCTTTGATATTTGAAATAGGTGAATAGTATTGACCTGCGGAGCGCCACCCACGAGCAGGCAGCGGCAGCGCTGAAAAATGCTGGCCAAGCGGTCACTATTGTAGCACAATATAGGCCAGAAGGTGAGTAGGTTGAATCAGTTACTCAGCAATCAGAAACAAATGTCTTGTTTTTTACTTTTATTTCTGTAGATGCTGTTATCCTACAGTTAATCACAAGGTTATTAAAATAAATGAATTTTGAATAACCTTGTTTTATTAAATATTTGGCTATCTCCCATTTCATACCTAATTCATGAATATTTCATTTCATTTCTAGTACATAAGTGTAAAGGGGAATGAAAAATTGTTACTCTGGATCTGATGCAGTGTAAATGAAGCACAATAAGATAAAGAACAATAAAACAACACACAATAAATATAAATAAGATAGCTTATGTACATAAAGTGACACTAGGTACAGCAGTGTCTGTACATAAGGAGATTGACAGGAAATGATAAAGTGCTGGTGGTTGGGGTTGTGGAGTGTTTGAGTAGTGACTGGAGGTGTTGATCAGCCTTACTGCTTCAGGAAATAAACTGTTTTAGAATCTGGTGGTCCTGGAGTGGATGCTCGGCAGTCTCCTCCCTGATGGGAGTGGGCCAAACTCTCCATGCGCAGGGTTTGTTTGTTTCTGTATTTAAGCTTCACTTAAGCAACCTAGAGATCTTCCTGAGCTGACGAGAAAGGAATCTGGTGTCGATGGGTTGGTGTGGAATATCTGAAGTACAGGTGCAAGTATTGTAAAATTATCATCTCACAAGGAAAGCAACCATCATGAAGTTCATGAGCTTTATTGTAGCCGCCTTTCCATTAAGTTTCACTGTTACATTAATGCTGCTCTTGGCTGAGGCAGTGTGTGTGTCCTTGAGCAAGGCACTTCCAAGGCGCAAATCCATGGTGTCATGAGACTAACGGATGTGTGTGTGTGTATATATGTAATGGCTAGATGCCATGTAATCAGATAAAGTGTATAATCCCAACCTCTGCTTCTTAACTGTTGTGATTTATTTTAACTCAGTTCACACTTGAAATGGCAGATTTGAGGGAAGTGGTAAATGAAACACGATGCTTCTAAAATCATGTGAATTAAAACAAAGTGCAAGTATTCATATATCATATGATGTCCATCATATTCTAATGTGTCACTGCTGGGTGATTTCTTGGTATCTTGCCAATTTAATGAATCGGTAATCTATGTTAACTCCTGCAGTGAAGCACACTTGCTGTTACTCAACAGATGATACAAATAACTTGAGAAATCACTTCATCCTTTTTTTTCTATTTTAAAAGCCTGCCTCCCCCTCTGTTTTCACATAATTCAGTTGCAAAACCTGCAGGAATCACATTAATATCTATGTCATATTCCCAATGAGAAGTTAAAATGTGCTTGTACTTGAGCCAAGAATAAGCCCGTGAGTCATAGCTTTTTAAACATTCCATCTGATCCAATGAGTTCAATGGACCGAGGCAAAGACATCATCAGAATGATGGTTTAAAAATACCTTACCTCCCCTAATGATATGAAGGTTTTTTTTTAAGTTTGCAAAGGTTTAGTTGAAGTCTATCTTTGACAGTCGCTGCTGTACTCGTGACTAATGATTAAATCAAATGGCAGCTGCTCTGGATATTTACATTACACAGATTAGCCTAGTAATTATTCTTTACAAATTACTGCTGTGACAGTGCTCAGTGAAAGCACTCCTTACACACAAGCATTCACATACACACACAAACATTGCCTTGTCTTTCTCCTGTCATTGAGCTGAGTGTACGAATTCAGTATCTTCCCCGGTATATTCTGAGAATGGGTCCTAAACTGAGTAGATGAGCTCAGGTTGGCTTTACGGCGTCTTTCCCACCATACATGGAAGGATATTCCATTTCTTTAGTAATGAGGATGTGTAAATGCGTATGTGTTTGTATACAGTATTTAATGTAGATACGTCAGTTTACTTTGTAATATAATTGTAACTACATTGTGGGATGCATCTTATTTTTTGTTGGCGCATGCGTGCGTGTGCGTCTGCATGCGTGCGTCCGTGCGTGTGCGATGTTGGGGGGACAATGTCTTTTTCATGCCTTTACAAGGCGCGGAGTGAGAGAGAGACTGTGTGGCGTGCCGCTTCTCACGCAGATACCTCACGGTACTTTTCCCTTTGTTTTACGAGGTCGAATTGCGATCTCGATACTCAACCCGGCACAGATGGAAAGCATACTCGGGAGCGGACCCGACTGGGTTCGAACCCGGGAACCTCCGTTCCAGAGTCCGGCGCTGATGTCATTGCGCCACCAGCCGGCCCAACGGGGTGCATCATATTCTAATTCATGTGCAGTTTTAAGTTAATTTTGTTGGTAATTGAAGACGGTATGCCCTGTGCCAAAAAAAAAGGAGCTCTTCACCCTCAGTAGGGGAGAGAGGCAGGGGCTGCCAGGAGTTCACACTGGACAACAAAAAGTACAGAGTTATGATTGTGTTTTCTGAGATATATCTTTTTGTAAATATTGGCTATTTTTGCAAGTTTGATTTTTGACCCATCGAATTAAAGACTCATGCACTAAAATGCTAAGTGACTCCAGGCATTTTTCCTCTAGTTGTAACCCACATATCTAACATATGATGGCAGTGGTGGGATGGCCAGTGAAAAAGGAGTGTGTTTAACTCAGGGAAGTGTGGAATTGTGGTCCCAAGTCAGGAAACTCCCTGAGGCTAAAAGTGAAGTAGATGCCTGGGAGGCAATGGAGACCTCAGAGGAGGAGGAACTTCAGCTCAAGACCATACTCAGGCCAGAAGAAGAAGGGCCTTCAAGCGGCACCGTCTCCGAATCCTCCCTGGAAAGTCTGTACCGAGACTTGTTTCTTTGCCCAGCAGAGGAGAGAGGATGCTTTTAGGAAGGAACTCCAAAGCCTGCAGAAGGGTCCCAAATTACCTTCTATCAACAAGGTGACGATAATTGGAATCCATCTCCTCGGGTTCGACAGGATAGCCCAGATATGGCAATAGCCAGAGGAGGTACGAGCCTTCCAGCTCGTGTCACTACTGACAGGTGAAGCTCTCAAAGCCTACACAGCATTGGATGAAGAGCAGTCCAACAACTCTCCTGACCCGAAGGAGGCGCTGCTCTCTAAATCTGGTATCTCGGCAGAAGCATCGCCAACGCTTCCATTCCAATATTTTACCACTAGGGGAATCGCCTAGTGAGATGTATCATCATCTGAGGGGTCTTTACCACCAATGGATTTAACCACAGCAGAAATCCAAGGAAGAGATTGGTGAGGCCATTGTTCTGGAGCAGCTGCTGCAGGTTCTTCTGGCCACCAGAACATGGGTCTGAGAGCATGGGCCAGTGGATAGACTCACCGCGGCCCAACTTGCACTGCAGTACCTTAATGCCCACAAGGGGGCACCATCACAACCACCATTCTGAAGAAACAGATACCCCAACCCTCCAAGGTGCTTCGTGGAATTGGGAAGTAGGAGAAAAGAGGGCAAAGACCCTTTCATGGTTTCCTCTGAGACTTTTACTTGCTACCGTTGTCAGCAGCAAGGTCATAAGTCCTCTTTGTGTTCTCTCAAGAAGCCCAGATTGTCAGGTATGTGCTGTATACCAAGAGAAGGAGAATGTGACGATGAAGAAAATGACTGTAATGATTGGGAGTACGGTCATGGAAACCAAGCAGAATGTGAGGAGAAAGAGCCTGGTAAAGCTCTTTTAGATTCTGGTAGCTCACTGTCCTTTATTTAGAAAAATCATGCCCCTGCCTTTGTTGTCAACTGCTGTCACCGAACATCTGTCCAATGTGTCCATGGTGACTGGAAGTCTGAGCCACTGGCAGAACTCACTACTGGAGCTGTATGACCAAGTGGGGTTGCTGGAGAAACTATCAGTTGTCATGATTCTGGGGAGAGAGTTGTCTGTGTCCCATGAGTTACGGAGGAAGGGAAATAGCCAATCACATCGCTGGGTTAATCCAGGCGTAGATGGTGCTGTTTCATATTTTGGCATGACTCGTGCTAAAACCAAAGTCTCTGCCTCATTTGAATGCTAGTTTGTGCGAGGGAGGAACCAAAAGGCCTAGAAAGCCACACCAGCAATGGCATCGTGAGAAACATGCTGGCTCTCCTGCCTCTGTTGATATTTGTATAGTTGAAGTACTCATTGAGGATGGCTTGTAAGGTGCCTGGGAAAGTTGACTTCTCCCATCTCGATGGCCTGTGGAGGGTGTTTGCTGATTTTCCACAGCTGTGCCAGCACAGACCGGGGTTGACAAAGATCCTAAAGCATTTCATCAGAATCAGAACTGACCAGGGTTCAGTCTGCCAAAAATGCAGACTGCCTGTCTCGGCGACCAAGCATCATCACTCAAGAGAGGAGGGTGGTGGTGTGACGGAGAGCACTTGGTAATTGCACTCCTCATACACGCACGCACGCCCGTCTTGTCATTCTGCTGTTGTTGCAGTGCATGTACGCACTTTCATGTCTTCGCCACTATATTCCCATAATTGGTTCTGAACCGAGCTAATGTGCTCGAGTTGGCTTTCCAGTGCCTTTCCCACCACGCACTGGAATGTTCAATTTCTTCAGTAATGGGGATATGTAAATGTGTATATGTTGTGTGCATACTGAAATAAAACACTAATTTATTCTTGTAGAACATCCCATACTAATGGAGTAGGAGTTCTTATGGATGAAAACATGGCAAAAAGTGTTTTAGGACATTGGGCAATACCAGAAAGAGTGCTCCTTGTTAGATTCAGAGGACAACAATTTGACTTAGCAATTATACAGGTATATGCAGCAACAACAGATGGAACAAATGAGGATATAGATAAATTCTATGAAGAGCTTGAACAAGCAAAGAATGGATGCAAATCTCAAGATATTGTTATTGTCAAGGGAGATCTAAATGCTAAAGTAGGACAAGGTGCTGATGGAAATGCCATAGGAAAATTTGGATGAGGGGAAAGAAATGAAAGAGCTGAGAAATGGGTAGAATGGTGCAAGATGAGTAATCAGGTCATTATGAATAGCAACTTTAAAAACCATCCAAGACACTTGTGGAGCTGGAAAAGTCCAGGTGATAACTCGAGAAATCAAATTGACTTTATCATTATAAACCAAAGACTTAGAAACTCAGTGACTCAATGCAAAACTTATCCAGGTGCAGACTGTAATAGTGCCCATAACCCAGTAGTATGTCTTGTGAAAGTAAAACTTAAAAATCTAAAGAGGCAAATTCCTGAACAATTCCTTGACTACTTGCAATTAATTAAAGAAAACTTAAGACAAAAATTCACAATTGAAGTAAGGAATAGATTTCAAAGTCTAGAAATAGAATCTGTTGAAGATGATAGCAATCATGTAGAAATGAAATTTAACTCTCTAAAGGACGCCTTGGTAGAATCAGCAAAGTCAGTGATTCCTAAAGAAGAAAGGACAAAGAATAATTGGATGACAGATGAAATCAAAAATCTAATTGAAGAAAGGAGACGGAAGAAAGCAAATCCTATGGAATATAAGTCCTTAGACAAAAAAGTTAAAAGCTTGTGTCAAAAAGCCAAAGAAGAATGGTTAAACCAGGAATGTGAGCAAATAGAAAAGAATCCCTATTACTGATCCAAAAAGGGTACATCAACAAATCAAGAATATCACTGGTATAAAGCTCCTCTGTTCTTCAGGTGGATGTTTGAAAGCAAAGGACAGTACCATTATCATGGAAAAAGATGAGATTATGAACAGATGGACTGAGTATATTCAGGAATTGTTGAAAGACGATCGAGGCGAAAAACCAAAAATTAAGAATAACATTGAAGGTCTATGTATTTTAAAATCTAAAGTTTGTAACGCAGTAAATAAGATGAAGAAAGGAAAGGCAGCAGGTCCTGAAATGAATTATTAATAGAACAGATTATTGCCCTTGAAGATTATGGAATTGAAAAACTTACTGATTTAATCAATGACATGAGACTGGAATAATACCAGAAGAGGTGAAAATATCAGTATTTATCACTTTTCTTAAGAAATCTGGAGCAATAGAATGTGAATTACATAGGACCATAAGTTTAATGAGTCATATCACCAAGATACTTCTAAGAATTTTAATGAGAAGAGCTAAAAGTAAGATACAAGCTGAAATAGGTAAAGAACAATGTGGTTTTGTGAAAGACAAAGGTACAAGAAATGCAATATTGATGTTAAGGATACTATCAGAACGAAATATTCAAGTACAAAAAGATTTGTTTGTTTGTTTTATCAACTACACAAAAGCACTTGATAATGTGAAGCACAATAAGTTGTTTGAAATATTACAGAAAACTCTAGATCTAGATTCGAAAGACCTCCGCCTAATCAGAAATCTGTACTGGGAACAAACTGCTGCTGTAAGAATAGATGGAGAAGTGAGTCAGTTTACGAAAATCAAGAGAGGCGTTAGACAAGGGTGTGTTTTCTCCCCTGATTTACTTAATGTGTACAGTGAAACAATATTACAAAAAATAAGAGACATCTTGGGAATCAAAGTTGGCAGTGAAAATATCAATAATTTCAGATGTGCAGATGACACTGTGTTCATTGCAAGTACGGAGGAAGAACTACAAAACCTAATTGATATAATTGTTGAAGAAAGTGCAAAAATGGGTCTATCTATCAATTGCAAAAAGACAGAATGGATGGTGATATCCAAAAAGAAGGAGAATCCTATCTGCAGGCTGAGAATAAATGGGGCAGACATAAAACAAGTACAGAACTTTTGCTACTTAGGAAGCTGGGTGACATCAGATGGCAGGTGTGACATGGACATCAAAAGAAGAATAGGTATGACAAAAGACACCTTTACGAGAATGAAGAGTATACTGACCAATTGTTCGTCCATCATTGTTGTCAATGAAGACCTCAACACCATTGATGGTGTCAAGACTAGCGCATGATTTGGATTTAAGTGAGGGTGAGTTGCACAGTGTCAGCCTCACTCTCTCTTCCCAATTCTCATCTGGATCCAGTGGCAAGACAGTTGAGACGGCTGGAGATGGGACTAGGCGCAGTGGATGACCAGGCCGTCTTCTGTGGCTTGTCGTGCTCTGCATGTTCCATGACACTTGCAGAGACCGCCTTCTTGACCATTGGACCTTCCATTGGTCTCGTCCGCTCAATCCACCGGAGTCTGCCTTCGCGTGCTGGGATAGACATCTCCCTATCTCACTGAGGGGTTGAGATCTGTCGGCTACCCTCACCTGGTTTAGCCGGCTTGTCGAAGCCGGGGTGTGGCCCCTGTCGCAAGCAAACAGCTACGAGGAGCCACAGGTGAGAGCTGAGTGCCAGGTGGGGACCAGAGGTGTACTAACTGCCTTGAAAAGGACGCGACATGTTCCCCCACCTGCTATCCCTCCCTGACACCCCATACTGACCAATACTAAACTAGGCATGACAACCCGCCTCAGAGTACTGAAATGTTATGTTTATCCAGTTATGCTATATGGCTCAGAATGTTGGACAATATCTAGTAACATGAGGAAACAAATTGTAGCAGCAGAAATGTGTTTTTTGAGGAGGATACAAAGAATATCATGGATGAAACGAATATCTAACGAGGATGTCATTAACAGAGCAAACACAACAAAGAGAAATAATGTATGAAGTTATGAAAAGGCAACGTAACTTCATTGAACATGTGATTAGGAAAGAGGAGTTAGAATGCATGGTAATTATGGGAAAGATTGAAGGGAAGAAAGCAAGAGGAAGACAAAGACAAATGATGATGGAGACAGCAGCCAGAGAACTGGAAATGAATACCAATGAGTTGATCCAGTTGACCCAAAACAGGAGTGTGTGGGCCATGGCAGTCAAAGCTGAAACTGGGCACGGCACCTGATGATGATGATGATACTGTATTTAATATAGATACTTCTGTATTTTGTAATATAATTGTAACTACATTGTGGGGCGCATCATATTCTAATTTATATCTAGTCTTAAGTTAACATTGTTGGTAATTAAAGATGGTATGTCCTAGTGCCTAAAAAATGGGAGCTCTTCACCCTCAGTAAGGGAGAGAGATGGGTTCACACTGGACAACAACAAGTATGTAGCTATTGTGTTTGTTTTTGGTGGATATCCTTCTGTAAATATTAGCAGTTTTCTTTTCACTATTTTCGCAAGTTTGATTTTTCATGCATCAATAAGCACCCTTTTACTAACGTGCTGAACAACTCCAGCCATTTTTCTTTGGTCATAATCTACGTACCTAACAACTGCCAATTGTGTTGACAGTTTGTAGCTTGTGTACATTTCTGTTTGTTCCTGTTCAATTTGTGATGCTTTTCTCCCATGCCCCATTGATGCCAGAGTGCTTGAGCACCAGAGCCAATATGTCCGTCTTTTTCTTTCTGTTCTGTGAGGCAGCATTCTTCCTTGAGTTTTAACTTGTAAGCTCCATATAAATGTGCTGCATGCAGTGAGGGATCTGTGAAATGCAAATCTCCCCCTGTTGTCACTTTCCTGTGTAAACCTTTCTTAGCGCCTTGAGTTAAACAGTGCCTCAAGACCTTGAGTAATAAAAGTTTAACTTTTGAGTCAATGACTGATGAAGAGGATGAGCGGTGTATTCAACAACTTGCACTACATTTTATTAATGTGCTTGAAGATTATAATGTTATCATAAAGATCTACTTGATGAATCTGAGCTGCTGAGGTCATAAATAATTCATCTTTGAAATGCAGAGGTATGAGTTGTACAATGATTGGAGAAGTGTCTTTACCTTTTCGGAGTAGAGGTGTATGCGGTAGAGCTCCCTAAAGGATTTACAGACGGGTGGCTAAAAGTTCTGAAAATTTTGTAGGAAGATTATCTAAAGGCAAATTTATCTGCAGTATGGGAGGTTAGGGACGTGAACTAAAAAAAATCTTTCCATCTTTTATATCTTCCAGCAAGTAGAAATCTGAAGGTATACTTTATGATCCTGCATCCCATTCTCATTGAGGCCTCATGCCAATGGTTTTGTAAATCATTTGAAACAAAGCTGATAAATTTTCCTCAAGAGAAAACATGTTAATCTTAATATCACATTATCTTTAGCTCAGCTGCATTGCTTTGAGGAATGTTAAGGAATGGAAATAAAGCTTTTCCCAGCATGCTGCTGTGACCCTGATACAGAATATACCGTGTGGCATGCGAGGGAGAAATAAATATTAACATGCACAGTTGGTTAAATTGGTTTTGCTTAATTGGAAATGGCGTTTAAGTTTGCACTGCGGTTAAAGCAGCTGTCTGTTCTCACTAAAGATAAAGTAGCAACTCTGAGCCATCTGTTCTCAATGGTCCAAATGTTACCTCCTTTACGGCTATGAGCCAATCAAGTATCATTAACCACTTAGAGTAGTGGAAATAAATGTTATAATTTCCTTGACAATTCTAAAAAGGTGTATTGTACTTAGTGGTGGATATTCATTATACTCAATTACTTTATTGTCCACTATGACGAGATTGCTCATGCACTTGGTTTGTGATGACAGTAAAATTGTACGAAACACCCTGAACCTAGAGTTGGAGCATATGTCGAGGTCTATAATGCTGGCAGGGGAGAGGATATGATCTGCCAGAGTTCGTATAGTTTTCTTTGAAAGAGCTGTTAACGTGGCAGGAAAGGGATTGTCATCTTGCCCTGGCAGTGCGAGCATTCTACCTAAGCAGGGTGTCTTGTTTTCGTGTGAATTCTGCGGAAGCGACATCACCTTGGGAGAGATGAAGGTGTTGCTTTAGGTGTGCAGATTCCAGCAGGTCTTGATATTGTGAGATTTCCTTCGCTGCGAGTATTTCAATGTACCCTTTGGTGGGGTGGGAGGGGGGCAGCGGACAAGAACGGCCTCTTGAAGATCCTGAAACTCTTAGAGGTATTGGGTAAGGAAACCCCTTTGTCACTGCTAAGTGCAGAGGATAGCCACTCTCTCAAGGGGCCAACCATGCTTCATGCATTCAGCACACATATGCCTGTTGTTGATGGCCTTGAGGTCTTTAAAATATATAACGGCGGCTTCAGCACAATAACGTATTGGTTAGTGTTACACTGTTGCAGCAACAGTGACCCTGGTTAAATTCCATCGCTGTAAGGAGTTTGTACATTCTCGCCATGACCACATGGGTTTCTTCTGGGTGCTCTGGTTTCCTCCCACATTCCAAAGACACACGGGTTAGTTGGCTAATTGGTCACAAATTTGTAATTGGACAGCAGGGGCTTCTTGGGCCGGAAGGGCCTTTTGTGTGCTGTATCTCTAAATAAAAAACAAAACTGTGTGTCAAGAATATACATGATGTGCTGTGTGGACAACAAAGAAACATTAAAGCCATGTTGGGGTAAGGCAAGGTTGGCCACAACATTCACCTGCCATTGTTTTCTTCATTGATGCAGGTCAGAGCTGCACGTTCTTTGTTGATACACATCACAGATCATAGTACGGTACAATTCACCCTGCAGTTTGAGAGGGAGAAGCTGAAGTCAGATGTATCAGTATTACATCGGAGTAAAGGGAGCTACAGAGGCATGAGAGCCAAGCTGGGTAGAGTTGATCGATATAGAGCAATAGTGAGGAAGTTGGCAAAGCAGCATTGGCTGGAGTTTTTGAGCGTAATTCGGAAGGTGCAGGCTTAGTTTATCCCAAAAAGAAGTAGTATTGTAAAGGATCGATGGAAAAAAAACTTTGATTGACAAGGGAAGTCAAAAACAGCAAGAAAACAAAAGAGAGCATAAGATATAGCAAAAATTAGTGGGAAGCTAGAGGATTGGGAAGCTTTCAACTGAAGGCAATTAATAGGCAATAAGGAGAGGAAAGATGGAACATGAAGATAAGGTAGCCAATAATATAAAAGCTTTTCTCAGATATATAAAGATTAAAAGAGCAACTAGAGTGGATATTGGACCACTGGAAAATGATGATGCAGGGATAGTAATGGGGGACAAATATATAGCGGATGAACTTAGTAAGTTCACTTTTGGAAGACACCAGCAGTATGCCAGGATTTCAAGGAAGTCGGAGCAAAAGTGAGTTGGTCACTATCACAAAGGAGAAGGTGCTAGAGGAGCTAATTAGATTTTCGGAAAGGCCTGTTACAGGGTGCCGCACGTGAAGCTGCTGACAAGATAAGAGTGCATGGTGTTAAAGGGAAGATATCACCATGGACAGAAGATAGGCTGACTGACAGAAGGCAGTGAGAGGGAATAAAGTGGGCCTTCCTGCTTAGCTGCCGGTGACTAGTGGTCTTTCGCAGGGATTTCTGTTGGGACAGCTTCTTTTCATGTTGTACGTCAGTGTTCTGGATGATGAAGTTGGCAGCTTTGTGGCCAAGTTTGCAGTCGATACAAAGGCAGGTGGAGGGACAGGTAGTGTTAAGGAAGCAGGAATAAAGGTGTAGACTATTTTCTAAATGGTGAGCAAATTCTCCGGAGTTATTATTTCAGAGGACATGTCCTAGACCCAGCACATAAGTGCAATTATGAAGAAAGCACGGCTGCGCCATTACTTCCTTAGGAGTTTGTGAAGATTTGGCATGACATATAAAACTTCGGCAAACTTCTATAGATGTGTTGTGGTGAGTATATTAACTGGCTACATCACAGCCTGGTATGGAAATACCAATGCCCTTGGACGGAAAATCCTACACAAAGTAGTGGATACGGCGCCGTCCATCACGATGAAGCCCTCCCCACCATTGAGTACATCTACATGAAGAGTTGTCATAGAAAAGCAGCATCCACCATCAGAGACTCCCAACACCCAGGGCATGCTCTCTTCTTACTGCTGCCTTCAGGAAGAACGTACAGGAGCCTCAGGACTCGCACCACCAGGTTTAGGAATAGTTATTACCCCTCAAGCACCAGACTCTTGAACCAAAGGGGATAACTGCATTCCACTTTGCCCATCACTGAAATATTCCCACAACCTATGAACTCACGTTCAAGGACTCTTCATCTCATGTTCTCTACTTATTGCTTATTTATTTATTATTATCATTTCTTTCTTTTTGTGTTTGCACAGTCTGTTGTCTTTTGCACATTGGTTGGTGTGGTCTTTCATTTATTTTATTATGGTTATTATTCTATTATGTATTTATGGAGCATGCCTGCAAGGAAATGAATCTCAGGGTGAGATCTATGTACTTTGACAATAAATTTACTTTGAACTTTTGAACTGAGAAATTCAGGATCAGGTGCAAAGGGGCTTGGGAGACCTAGTGTAGCAATCTTGCAACAATATCATAAGAACAAAGTAGTCTAGATCTAGGAATCTGACAAGTGCATCATATAAAACGATATATTCCAGGTTCCAGAACTGCATCATGACAAGGGAGGTAGGCCTGCTCCGGGTACCTAGGAACGGCACACTGAAAGTGGATTCAGCCTCGTTCCACAAATCTGTGAACAGCAGCACTTCAAATCCAGAAATCTGGAAACAGCATCATGAAGAATGAGGCACTCCAGCTGTGAGAATGCAAGAGCAGCGTCTTCAACATCCCTATTGTGGGGATCTGGCAACAAAAATCACGAAGAAATCTCAAACGTCAATTAAATGGATCATCATCCCCACAACATAAATCAACAGAGGGGTGGATCAAGAACCAAACTTTAGCCTCGGGTGAATGCAGCAATTCACATAAGCATGATGGAATAAAGAAATGAGCTGTGATGTGACTTCAGACGATGTATTTTATCATGAATTGAATTGACTCCTGTAGTCCTTCACATACATAAGGAGTAAAAATCTTTACATTGCATCTCTGTCTAAATGTTCAATTTATAGTAACTTGTAATAGATTGACTGTCCTGTTGGACATACTATATAGCATAGAAATACAAATGTATCAGCATGAATTAATCAGTCTGATGGCCTGGTGGAAGAAGCTGACCTGGAGCTGGCTTTTATGCTATGGTTCCGTTTCCCGGATGGCAGCAGCTGGAACAGTTTGTGGTTGGGGTGACTCGAGCCCTTTGGGCCCATTTTATACACCTGTCTCTGTAATTGTCCTGAATAGTGGGAAGTTCCCATCTACAGATGCACTGGGCTGTCCGCACCACTCTCTGCAGAGTCCTGTGATTGAGAGAAGTACAGTTCCCATACCAGGCAGTGATGTTCCCCTGTAGAAAGTCCTTCGGATCTGTGGGGGCTCATGCCAAACTTCTTCAACTGTCTGAGGTGAAAGAGCCGCTGTTGTGCTTTTCTCACCACCCAGCCAGTATGTACGGACCATGTGAAATCATCGGTGTATGCCGAGGAACTTAAAGCTGTTCATCCTCTCAACACCAGATCCATTGATGTCAATAGGTATTAGCCTGTCTCATTTCCTCCTGCAGTCCACAACTAACTCCTTTGTTTTTGCGACATTGAGGGAGAGGTTGTTTTCTTGACACCACTGTGGCAGGGTGATGACTTCTTTTCTGTAGGCTGCCTCATTATTATTTGAGATTAAGCCAATCAATGTAGTGTCATCAACAAGTTTAATTAGCAGATTGGAGCTGAGGGTGGCGACACAGTCATGAGTATACAGAGAGTAAAGGAGGGGGCTTAGGATACAGCCCTGAGGGGCACTTGTGTTGAGAGTCAGAGGTGAGGGAGCCCACTCTTACCACCTGCTGGCGATCTGACTGTCCAGGATCCAACTGCAAAAGGCAGGGTGAAAGCCAAGGTCTCTGAGCTTCTTGTCGAGCCTGGAGGGAATTATGGTGTTGAATGTTGAACTGTAGTCCAAGAACAGCATTCTCACAAAAGCATCCTTCTTCTCCAGACGTGTAAGGGTGGTGTGTGGAGCTGTGGCTATTGCTTCATCTGTCGATCGGTTATGTGGTAGGTGAATTGTAGGGGATCCAGTGTGGGTGGTAGCATGCTGCAGATGTAGTCCCCGACCAGCCTCTCAAAGCATTTGCTTATTATTATAACATAGAAAAGGATTAAATATTGCATCTATCATTGTGTACAGTGTTTGAAGCACTACACAACACAAAGTACACAACAGTTTGCCCATCATGTTCACCTCAAGTTTTTGAAAGAGCTGTTCAATTACTGAATATACCCTAGCTTAAGTATGACTGAGTATCAAGAGTAAATGGAGAAGTACTTCAACATAAATTGTTGGAAAACAAGGTTGAAGATGAAGTTCTGAAACAGAAATGTTTCCTCCAGCAAATGATTTTTTTTTTAGTGAAATTGCCCTTTGTGAAAATTGTTCATTCTTTAAAAGTGCCGCCATTTCACAGCTACCTAATCTCAAATGGCACTGCTGCTCTTGTGGAGTGAGTTGACATGTAGCAAAATAGTTTGTGTGAGACAGAATAAAGCACTAAAATAAAAGCATCCTGGTCCAGATTAAAATTAGGGCTGTTCTATTTCAGCCATGTGATTTTATTTATGCACTTTACAGAATCTTACCCTTTTTAGAATACCTTGTAATCTTGTTTTCATTCAATCTGTTCTGAAAGTGGCAAACCAAACCTGCCATGGTTCAAGAACATCTTCATTTCTCTTCCACAGTCTCACCAAAACCCCACAGATTCCAGCAAAGAATTGAAGAATGGGAAAGAAGTTCCTTTTTAAAAAATATATCAGTTGCATATTTTATTGTCTTTATTTTAACATCCTAGCACATGTTAATAATGCAAGGTATGCATGAAATATTACAAAAAATTAAGAGGCAAAAGTAGGCGATCACCACTGATCTTTTATTTGAGTGCCTCTAATATACAAAATGATGTTGAATTACTGAATGTACATACTGTGGGTGCCTCCACAGAATTCCCTTGGCTAGAGAATTCCAAAGATGAGTCATTTCCTCAGTTGAATGGCGAAGTGCTTAATGTCAGGCTTTGAGCTTTGTTTCTGCACACACTGAACTAGATGAAACACTCTCTTGGTATCTCCCTCTCAAGCCATGTGTAACAGTTCTTTATATTTCAAGGAGGTGACCCTTCACTCTTCATTCTTCTGTTAGCTCAATCTACCTATTTTCATTGGACCTAACATAACATCTCAGCAGTCAATTTTGTGAACTTTTGCCTCCCACCCCCATACCATTAAATATAGTTGTATTCTTTTGTTCATTTGCTCAACACGATATTCTCTGCCTATACATAATATTCCAGATGCAGTAGTACAATGGAATGTGTTACCTGCAGCAAGCTGTTTTAATTCATATAATCAGATGCCCTTGCAATGCAGGCCAATGTACTGTCCTCCTAGTTGTGCAATTGGATCCCGGATTTCTTCACTTGCAAGATCCCAGTCAGTTCGGATTGGCAACATCTCCTCCACAATCTCCACCAGCACAGTTGCAGCACAAGGCTGTGTGCTTAGCCCCCTGTTCTTCTCTCTTTATGCTTATGACTGTGTGGCTAAGCCTAGCTCCAATACCATATTTAAATTAACTGACACAACCACGATCATAGGCCAAATGAAAGGTGGTGATATATCAGCATATAGGGGGGAGACTGAAAATCTGGCTGAATGGTGCCACAACATCAACCTCTCACTCAATGTCAGCAAGACCAAGGAGCTGATTGTTGACTTCAGGAGGAGGAATCCAGAAGTCCATGAGCCAGTCCTCATCGGGGCATCAGGGCTGGAGGGGGTCAGCAACTCTAAATTCCTCGGTGTTATTATCACTTCCGAGGGTCTGTCCTGGGACCAGCACATAAGTGCAATTACAAAGAAAGCACGACAGTGCCTGTACTTCCTTAGGACTTTGTGAAGATTTGGCAAGACATCTATAACTTTAACAAACTTCTGTAGATGTGTATTAGAGAATACATTGCCTGCACCACAGCCTGGTAAGGAAACTACAATGCCCTTGAATGGAGAATCCTGCAAAAGTAATGGATATGGGGCAGTCCATCACAGGTAAAGCCATTGAGCACATCTACATAGAGCATTGTCACAGGAATGCAGCATCCATCATCAGGGAACCCCTCTACTCAAATCATACTTTCTTCTCTCTGCTGCCAACAGGAAAAAGGTACAGGAGCCTCAGGACTTGAACCAGCGGGTTCAGGAATAGATATTACCCCTAAACCATCAGGCTCCTGAACCAGAGGCAATAACTCCTCTCAAACTCACTTGTCCCATCTCTCTACTGTTTCTACAATCTGTGGGGTCACTTTCAAGGACTCTTCATCTCATCTTATTTATTTTTTATTTTTTCTTTCTTTTTGTGTTTGCACTATTATCATCTCTTGCATAGTGGTTGTCCGCCCTGTTGGTGCAGTCTTTCAGTGATTCCGTTATGGTTATTGGAGTTATTCGGTACGTATATCCATCTCAGGGTTGTATATGGTGATATGTATGTACTTTGATAATAAAATTACTTTGAACTTTGCTTTCTAGGGCTGTGTAATAAGACTATAAGACACAGGAACAATATGAGGACATTCAGCCCATTCACTCTGTGCTGCCATTCAATCCTGGCTGATCCTCAGGTTCTTGTGAGCATGCCTAACTTCCTGTGCATAGAACATGGATTATGCTTAAATTAACTAATATTAATCCATTTTTCATTATGTATATTAATACATGTAGTTTGTTTCCAAATAGCTGACTAAATTTTGTTTGTTATTAGCCACTTAAGAGGCTTACATGAATCTTTTCTGCAAACTAATTAGCAGCAACATATTAATATTTTATTTTTCTGTCTTATCTATTCAAGGTGTCAAACAATAATAGATAAACCAGCTGTAAAGTGGGTAATGAAATGAGGCCACTCTGAGTCTGGTTGCTTCCGATAATGATTTTTGTTTGCAGTGTGTGACCTATATCTTTGCTAATCACAGCACATAAGAAACCTGGTTGTAACTCCAAGTGTGATAATTGGATGCCCTGATTAAATGTGGAGCGGAGAGGGGAAATGGGTGGAATGAGTTGAAAATAGAAACTTCTTGTAGGTGGTTTAATATTTTTGTTGCTGCTGTGTCTTGAATTTGCTGCTACAGAAAGCAACTGAAGTTGTCAATGTGAGATTTCTACTGAAGAAATCCTATCTCAAAACTGGAAACATTTGCACAGAATATGTGCACTTAATAATATAATGGAACTACAATATTCACCCTTTAGAAATGGACTTCATAATGTTTTAAGAAAGAAGGGGTTCGAGACACCTCAAAAAAACTAATGGTGCTACACAAACAGTAATTTCAAAATTTGAATAAGTAGAAGGTTCTATGGATCACAAGTAAAATATCAATGAGTACTGGTAAGTATTTAAAATATTTTTGCCTCTAATTGAGACTTCTTCTTGAATAAGCTTTTAAATTATTTGATGTACTGTTATTAATTTCATATGAACAAATACTAAAGCTGGAAAATTAGTAGCAGTTAATTTCTGATATAAACCTTCAACATTTTCAGTTATTGGTGATTTGGTTTTATCTTTGGTTTGAAATGTAGAGATTCATTGTTAATTGTGAAGAGATTGTGAGGTGAGATCATTTGCACACAGTGCTAATTTCTAATTACAGAACAGTAACAGAATTCAGCATGGCACTTTGTTCTGTCCCCTTCTGTGCAGTTTATAATCTAATATGTAGTCATTATTTAAAACTTGTTTCTTCATTTTCCCTTCTGTTTACTCTGGTTCTGTCATTTAAATAATGCTGTCCCTCAAGAATTGTGCACTGTTTGAAAGATCTGACAAATATGGAATAAGACATTTCTTTCAGAAACACGGTTAACTAAATTGGTAAGCTGGTTTATTGACATTATTTTCACATTACTGAGGTTCAATGAGAAACTTTGTTTTGCATGCCATCCGTGCAGATCATTTGATCACATCATTGCATTGAGGTAGTACAAGGGAAAGCAATAGCAAAGTGCAGAATATTGCAACAGAGTAAGTGCAGTACAGGCAGACAAAAGGTGCAAGGCTGTGACAAAGTATATTGTGAGGTCAAGAGTCTATCTTATCATACTTGAGAATTGTTTAATAGTTGTATAATAGCCGGGCAGAAACTGTTCTTGAGACCAATGGTGTGTGCTTTCAAGCCTTTGTATCTCCCGCCTGATTGGCAGGGAGTGGTGGGAGAGAACAGACAATGTCTGAGGTGGGTGCGGTCTTCGGTTGTGTTGGCCACTTTACCAGGTAGCAAGAAGTATAGACAGAGTCCATGGAAGGATGACTAGTTCCTGTGATGTGCTGAGCTGTGTCCAGAGTTATCTGCATTTTCTTCCAGTCTTGGGCAGAGCTACCATATCAAGCCTTGATGCATTCTGATAGGATGATTTCTGTGGTGCATCGATAAAAGTTAGTGAAGGTTAAACTGATCTAAGCCTCGGAATTTATATTTGGCCTCTTTATTACTTGTACTAATTAGTTTTACATGGGATTTGTTATTATGTCAATTGTCACATTTGATTTAAAGGCGTCAGTGTATGTCTTACCGCTGAAAATTTTCCACATAGGAATTAAATCACTATCTTTACAGCATTTAGTTTTCCATTCCATCTTTCAAATTAATGTCTGGATCTAACAGATTTCCAGGTACTCTTATCAGCAATGATGAGTTTGTTTAAAAGGATTTGTAATTATGAGCAACGTGCACTAAATGTTAGAGGAACTCAGCAGGTCAGGCAGCATGTCTGGAAATGAATGGACAGTCGATGTTTTGGGCAGAGTCTCTTCTGCAGGACTGGAAAGGAGGAGGCAAGATGCCAGAAAAAGAAATGTTTATTCATTTCTATAGATGCTGCTGGCCTGCTGAGTTCCTCCAGCATTTTGTGTGTGTTGTTCTGGATTTCCAGCATCTGCAGAATCTCTTGTATTAATAATGATGAATGGTTTCTGTTTATTAAGAGCACAAGATGGTCTAACTTGCAATCATTGATAGATGATTCTGTTTTTATTCACTGTTGTACCTAAGTAGAACAACGCTGAATTAATGCAGTGGCTGCTTGCGTAAGTGTAAAAGCCAGAATGATATCTTAGAATGATTGGCTTGTAGTGGTGATTCACAAATTAAACTGTTATCTTAGATTAGTGGTTTTGTCTATCACTTAACATTAACAATTGCTTTTATTTGTAAGGGGTTTTTTGATGTGCTTATTCATTACTTAGGTAGTAAATGTAAAAGAAATACATTAAGATTTAAGAAACCTTTTTTTTTAACCAGAATACAGCAGATTTGAAGCCAAAATCCATGACTTGCGGGAGCAGATGATGAACAGCAGTATCAGCTCAGGATCAGGGTCACTGCGCACCAGCCAGAAGCGGTCCCTCTATGTCAGGTAAAAACAAATCAGTGACAATTTAACAGTAGGCCTTTGCATCTTGTGCTCTTCTTGCTACAAATTATTTTGTGCTGCTGCACAGTTCCCAAATGTCTTTAATCCTCTGTGCATGGAGTATTTAGATAATTTGACATCTGCAGATGTCATACACTTAAAGTAGAGGTCCTGCTTCAAATCAGTTCAGATTTATTCATGTAATCTTTCTAGTCTTACGTTCCTTTTAGTGGTACCCCATTGATAATGAATTTTTCATTTTACCCTGTGAAATTGTATACCCTTTACGTAAACGCTTCATGAAAAGATTTATCGTGATCATTGACTTGTTAGTATACTGTTAGTATTGAGTTTTATATGAGACGAAGTATTAAAAGTCTCATTTTAGAATCAGTTCCTGGTTTTGAGAAGAAATTTGTCACAAATTTAACGGCTGCAGTAATGGCTTTAAATTTAAAGCCCCTGGTCTTTATTGTAACCCGCAAGTGATTAATATTTTCCTAAAACACCCTAATTAAGTCATTTCTTTGGCAGTTTGAACGGGGCACGACTGCGCAAGCGCATGAAGGTCGGCCTGTGAGACAGCGGGAGAGTTTAGAAAGGGAATAGATTGAGAAGGAGAAGGTCATTTCTTTGGCAGTTTGAACGGGGCACGACTGCGCAAGCGCATGAAGGTCGGCCTGTGAGACAGCGGGAGAGTTTAAAAAGCGAGCAGATTAACGGAGTGGGCGACGGAATAGTGGGAGACAGAGTAGGAAGGCTTTGGCTCGAGAGGCTTTGGCAAGCAGAGGTTCAGGATGACCCTGCTCCCAGTGAGGTAAGGCTGGGTAAGTTCCTTTAATTAATCTAATTAAATTAGGAGTAGGTAATGGAGGCAGCAGTTAGGGCAGTCCAGTGCTCCGTTTGCAGTATGTGGGAAGTCAGGGACAGCACAATTGTCCCTGATGACTACACCTGTAAAAGGTGCATCCAGCTGCAGCTCCTGACAAACCGAGTTAGGGAACTGGAGCTGGAGCTGGATGAACTTCGGATCACTCGTGAGGCAGAGGCAGAAATAGACAGGAGTTACAGGGAGATAGTCACCCCTAAAAGTCAGGAGATAGGTAGCTGGGTGACTGTCAGGAGAGGGAAGGGGAATAGACAGAATAAGCAGAGCACCCCTGTGGCCATTCCCATCAACAATAAGTATACCGTTTTGGATACTGTTGATGGGGACGACCTACCAGGGACAAGTTGCAGTGGTCGTGTCTCTGGCACCGAGACTGGACCCTCAGCCCAGAAAGGAAGGAGGGAAAAGAGGAGAGCAGTAGTGATAGGGGATTTGATAGTTAGGGGGACAGATAAGAGGTTCTGTGGGAGAGATCAAGAATCTCGGATGGCCTGTTGCCTTCCTGGCGCCAGGGTCCACCAAATCTCGGATGGAGTTCTCAGTATTCTCAAGAGGGAGGGTGAGCAGCTAGATGTTGTGGTCCATGTAGGGACCAATGACATGGATAGGAAGAAGGAGGAGGTCCTGCCAAGAGAGTTCAGGGAGTTTGGTGCAAAGTTGAAGGACCTCCAGGGTTGCAATCTCAGGATTGGTACCCGTGTCATGTGCTAGTGAGGCTAGAAATAGGAAGATAATGCAGCTGAATACGTGGCTAAGGAGTTGGTGCAGGAGGGAGGGCTTCATGTTTCTGGACAGTTGGGCCTTGTTCCAGGGATGGTGGGACCTGTTCTGACGGGACGGGTTGCACCTGAACTGGAGGGGGACTAACATCCTTGCGGGAAGGTTTGCAAGTGCTGCTCCGGGGAGTTGGGGGTTTAAACTAGATTTGCAGGGGGAGGGGAACCAGGGTGTTAGAGCAGATAGTGAGGCGGAGGAGGATAAAGGTCATGCGAGAACTGCAAGTATAGTGCATGGAGTAAAGCCAGATCTAACATATAAAGAGGCTTTGAGGAAAGAGAAGCAGAATAAAGGGTGTAAAGGTAGAAGGGCTAAAGTGCGTGTACTTCAATGCAAGAAGCATCAGGAACAAAGGTGATGAACTGAGCACTTGGATACATACATGGAATTATGATGTGGTGGCCATTACAGAGACTTGGCTGGCACCAGGGCAGGAATGGATTCTCAATATTCCTGGATTTCAGTGCTTTAAAAGGGATGGGGAGGGAGGAAGGGGAGGAGGGGTGGCATTACTGGTCAGGGATACTATTACAGCTACAGAAAGGGTGGGTAATGTAGCAGGTTCGTCTTTTGAGTCAGTATGGGTAGAAGTCAGGAACTGGAAGGGAGCAGTTATTCTATTCGGAGTATTCTGTTGACCCCCTGGTAGCAGCAGAGATACTGAGGAGCAGATTGGGAGGCAGAATTTGGAGAGGTGCAAAAATAATAGGGTTGTTATCATGAGTGACTTTAACTTCCCTAATATTGATTGGCAGCTGTTCCAATGGTTGAGACGGGGCAGAGTTTGCTAAGTGTGTCCAGGATGGATTCCTGTCACCGTATGTGGACAGGCCAACTAGGGGGAATACCATACTAGATCTAGTATTAGGTAATGAACCAGGTCAGGTAACAGATCTCTAGGTGGGTGAGCATCTGGGGGACAGTGACCACTGCTCCCTGGCCTTTAACGTTATCATGGAAAAGGATAGAATTAGAGAGGACAGGAAAATTTTTAATTGGGGAAGGGCGAATTATGAGGCTATAAGGCTAGAACTTGCAGGTGTGAATTGGGATGATGTTTTTGCAGGGAAATGTACTATGGACATGTGGTTGATGTTTAAGGATCTCTTGCAGGATATTAGGGATAAATTTGTCCTGGTGAGGAAGATAAACAATGGTAGGGTGAAGGAACCTGTCTTGTCTCCCTTTCTCTTCACCATTTACACCTCGGACTTCAACTACTGCACAGAGTCTTGTCATCTTCAGAAGTTTTCGGATGACTCTGCCATGTTGGATGCAACAGCAAGGGAAATGAGGCTGAGTACAGGGCTACGGTAGGAAACTTTGTCACATGACATGAGCAGAATTATCTGCAGCTTAATGTGAAAAAGACTAAGGAGCTGGTGGTAGACCTGAGGAGAGCTAAGGTACCGGTGACCTCTGTTTCCATCCGGGGGTCAGTGTGGACATGGTGGAGGATTACAACTACCTGGGGATACGAATTGACAATAAACTGGACTGGTCAAAGAACACTGAGGCTGTCTACAAGAAGGGTCAGAGCTGTCTCTATTTCCTGAGGAGACTGAGGTCCTTTAACATCTGCCGGACGATGCTGAGGATGTTCTACGAGTCTGTGGTGGCCAGTGCTATCATGTTTGCTGTTGTGTGCTGGGGCAGCAGGCTGAGGGTAGCAGACACCAACAGAATCAACAAACTCATTCGTAAGGCCAGTGATGTTGTGGGGATGGAACTGGACTCTCTGACGGTGGTGTCTGAAAAGAGGATGCTGTCTAAGTTGCATGTCATCTTGGACAATGTCTCCCATCCACTACATAATGTACTGGGTGGGCACAGGAGTACATTCAGCCAGAGACTCATTCCACCGAGATGCAGCACTGAGCGTCATAGGAAGTCATTCCTGCCTGTGGCCATCACACTTTACAACTCCTCCCTTGGAGGGTCAGACATCCTGAGCCAATAGGCTGGTCCTGGACTTATTTCATAATTTACTGGCATAATTTACATATTACTATTTAACTGTTTATGGTTCTATTACTATTTATTATTTATGGAGCAACTGTAACGAAAACCAATTTCCCCCGGGATTAATAAAGTATGACTATGACTATGTGACAAGTGAGGTGGATAATCTAGTCAGGTGGAAGAAGGCAGCATAAATGAGGTTTAGGAAGCAAGGATTAGATGGGTCTATTGAGGAATATAGGGTAGCAAGAAAGGAGCTTAAGAAGGGGCTGAGGAAAGCAAGAAGGGGGCATGAGAAGGCCTTGGCAAGTAGGGTAAAGGAAAACCCCAAGGCATTCTTCAATTATGTGAAGAACAAAAGGATGACAGGAGTGAAGATAGGACCGATTAGAGATAAAGGTGGGAAGATGTGCCTGGAGGCTGTGAAATGAGCGAGATCCTCAATGAATACTTCTCTTCGGTATTCACCAATGAGAGGGAACTTGAAGCCAGTGAGGACAATATGAGTGAGGTTGATGTTCTGGAGCATGTTGATATTAAGGGAGAGGAGGTGTTGGAGATTTTAAAATACATTAGGACGGATAAGACCCCGGGGCCTGACGGAATATTCCCCAGTCTCCTCCATTGGCGAGGGAAGAGATTGCTGAGCCTCTGGCTAGGATCTTTATGTCCTTGTTGTCCACGAGAATGGTACCGGAGGACTGGAGGGAGGCGAATGTTGTCCCCTTGTTCAAAAAAGGTAGTAGGGATAGTCCGGGTAATTATAGGCCAGTGAGCCTTATGCCTGTGGTGGGAAAGCTGTTGGAAAAGATTCTTCAAGATAGGATTTATGGGCATTTAGAGAATCATGGTCTGATCAGGGACAGTCAGCATGGCTTTGTGAAGGGCAGATCATGTCTAACAACCCTGATAGAGTTCTTTGAGGAGATGACCAGGCATAAGTATGAGGGTAGTGCAGTGGATGTGATCTACATGGACTTATTCAGAAAGTCAGAAGGCATGGGATCCAGGGAAGTTTGGCCAGGTGGATTCAGAATTGGCTTGCCTGCAGAAAGCAGAGGGTCGTGGTGGAGGGTGTACATTCGGATTGGAGGGTTGTGACTATTGGTGTCCCACAAGGATTGGTTCTGGGACCTCTACTTTTCGGGATTTTTATTAATGACCTGGATGTGGGGGTAGAAGGGTGGGTTGGCAAGTTTGCAGATAACACAAAGATTGGTGGTGGTGTGGATAGTGTAGAGGATTGTTGAAGATTGCAGAGAGACATTGAAGTGGGCTGAGAAGTGGCAGATGGAGTTCAACCCGGAGAAGTATGAGGTGGTACACTTTGGAAGGACAAGCTCCAAGGCAGAGTACAAAGTAAGTGGCAGGATACTTGGTAGTGTGGAAGAGCAGAGGGATCCCTGAAAGTTGCCTCCCAGGAAGATAGGGTAGTGTAGAAAGCTTATGGGGTGTTAGCTTTCATAATTCAAGGAATAGAGTGTAAGAGTCGCGAGGTAATGATTCAGCTCTATAAAACTCTGGTTAGGCCACACTTGGAGTACTGTGTCCAGTTCTGGTCACTTCACTATAGGAAGGATGTGGAAGCATTGAAAAGGGTACAGAGGAGATTTACCAGGATGCTGCCTGATTTAGAGAGTATGCATTATGATCAGAGATTAAGGGAGCTAGGGCTTTACTGTCTGGAGAGGAGGAGGATGAGAGGGGACATGATAGAGGTATACAAGATATTAAGAGGAATAGATAGAGTGGACAGCCAGCGCCTCTTCCCCAGGGCACTACTGCTCAATACAAGAGGACATGGCTTTAAGGTGAGGGGTGGGAAGTTCAAGGGGGATATTAGAGGAAGGTTTTTTACTCAGAGAGTGGTTGGTGCGTGGAATGCACTGCCTGAGTCAGTGGTGGAGGCAGATACACTAGTGAAATTTAAGAGACTACTAGACAGGTATATGGAGGAATTCAAGGTGGGAGATTATATGGGAGGCAGGGTTTAAGATCGGCACAACATTGTGGGCCAAAGGGCCTGTACTGTGCTGTACTAATCTATGTTCTATGTTCTAAAACTTTCCACTGGTTTCTTAGTGATGTGCAATCATTTGTATTGTACATCAGTTAATACAATATGTAAAATAGTTATTATAATAGATGTTATATTTGAATATTGTTGCTCACTTGCAAATAAGTTGCACAGAAAACAATGATTTTCAGCAGGAACTTATCCTGTAGCATGGCACGTCAGTTGTACTGCGCAGGTCCATTCCCTTTTAAGAAGTTAATAAGGATACTTACATAACATGTCTATTTTTATTTCCTTCATCCAAGATACTTATTTAACATACATGAGGCTTTCAGATATATAACTGTGTTGCAGAGCAGACAGCAGGGGTTGAGCAATATACGGAAGTTAATTTTGTTAATGTGAAAAGAAGTAAAGCTTGAAACAGAAATATAGGCTGAACAGTAAGTCGGAAAATGTGTAGCTCGGTGGGTTGAGTTGCTCTCTGAACTTGGCAATCATTTTGTCACCATACAAGGAGACATCATCAGTGCTCTGTTCACTTGTGGTCAGTCCTCCAGTATATAAACACCAAGCATTTGGTGGACAGACCACAAATGAACAGCGCACTGATGATGTCTCCTCATATGATGATGAAATGTTTGCCAATGGATTGCCAAGATCAGAGAGCATCTCAACCCAACCATAGGCTGAAAAATTTCTTCCCGGTGATCATTGACCTGAAACATGAGCTATATCCCTCTGCCCGCAGATGCTGCCTCGCCTGCTAAGTATTCCTAGCACATTTATTTATACAGGCCCTTCCGGCCCATCGAGCTACACCACCCAGCAATCCCCCAATTTAACCCGTGCCTAATCACAGGACAATTTACAGTGACCAAGTAACCTACCAACCGGTACGCCTCTGGACTGTGGGAGGAAACCAGAGCACCCAGGGGAGACCCCATGCGGGGAGAATGTACAGGCAGTGGCACGATCTCATGTACAAGGGCAATGTTGTGAGTTTTCAAATGCTGAAGGACTCACATGTAGAATTTGCATTCACCAAGGAAGGCACATGGATCTTCAAATCTACCATGTGCCATCCACAGCTAACCAGTGAGCAAATAAATTGCTCTCAGGCTTTCCACCTCCAACGTGTTGTGTTTTTTTTCCTCTTCCTGTAATAACAGTCCTTTCATTTTTCAGTGCAGTCCTTTCTAATTATAGTCTGAATTTTCTAGGAACTTCATCTTCTTCTGTATCATTTAAATTTGAGGAGCAACTAATAATGGCAAATAACCTAGCATTTGCCAGTTTCTACTTCACACATTGAGTTATTTCGTAGCTTCTCTCTCCAAACATCTTCGCATTAACCAGTGGCAATATTTTCCTCTATAGTCCTCCGTAACATGAAAACAAATTGGGAACAGAAGATGGGTGTGGCCGCTTTAGTTCAGTTAAGATCTCACAGTTTGTAAATCTCAAAAACATTACAGAGAAAAGAAGTCTGTTTTCTGTGATCTTAAGAATCAGGTTTAGTATCCCCTGCATATGTCATTAAATTTGTTGTTATGCGGCAGCACTACATTGCAGTGCCCCATTACTTTGTCAGTTATCATCTTGGTAAATGAAAGTTAAGAAAAAAGACTGCTGATGTCAGAAATCTGATATTAAAACTGAAAATGACTGGCAGGTAAGGCAGAATCTATGTGGAGAGAAATGTAGTCGGTTTCAGGTGGATGACTTAATTAGATCTGGAAGATCTTTAAGTCAAACATGTTTAGCGTTGCAGAGAATGAGGAGGGATGAAAAGAGAAATGGAATTCTGCGATAGAATATCACTGGAGAGGTTCATGATGGGGCGAGGGAGGTGATCGTTTGCTAAACTATCATTGTAACTGATGAGCATAGAGGAGAAGCATTAAAATAGAAGGAAATAGGGAAAAGAAGTAAAGGGGGAAGAAAAACAAAGGGTGGAAACTGAAAAAACCACTTTATAATATAAGATGGAAATGGTGGATATTTGAAATCTAATTTAAATTCTGATGTAAAAAGTGGTAAAATGAGCAATTCCAGAAACTTATCTTAAACTTTTTTTTTACAAAAGTGAAGAGGCCCGAGGTTATAGGGGAAGTGTAGTGCAGAATTAGATTTATCATATAACAAACGTTTGTATTTATTATCAAAGCGATTTTTCCCACCCCCTCAATCCTGTTTTTCTACTTAACAAGAATAGTATCCTTGTTCTTTCCAACCCTGAATATATATTTATAACTGGAATAGACTTAATACATTTTCTTTCTCTGTGAGTGCTTCTTAGATTTATATTGCTGCCAACTGCAATATTATTATTAATTTGTCTTAATGCTTATTTTAGTTATTAATGCTCCTTCAGTGTTCTCCCCCATCTCATTACTTCCCCAGGACTTGGTGCTCTTAAGTTCAACCTTTCCCTGAATTCTCCCATTACTAGAATGTTATGCTGAAGTTGCTTAAGATGTTAGTGAGGCTTAAGACATTGGAGTTTGTTAGGTGTGTTCAGGAAGGTTTCCTGACACAATATGTAGATAAGCCTACAAGAGGAGAGGCTGGACTTGATCTGGAATTGGGAAATGAACCTGGTCAGGTGTCAGATCTCCCAGTGGGAGAGCATTTTGGAGATAGTGATCACAATTCTATCTCCTTTACCATAGCATTGGAGAGGAATAGGAACAGGCAGGAACTTGGAAGCATAAATTGGGAACAGATGTTCTCAGGGAAATGTATGGCAGAAATGTGGCAAATGTTCAGGAGATATTTGTGTGGTGTCCTGCATAGGTATGTTCCAATAAGAAAGGGAAAGGATGGTAGGGTACAGGAATCATGGTGTACAATGGCTGTTGTAAATCTAGTCAAGAAGAAAAGAAAGGCTTAGGAGATGTTCAAAAAACTAGGTAATGATAGAGATCTAGAAGATTATAAGGCTAGCAGAAAGGGCCTTAGGAATGAAATTAGGAGAGCCAGAAGGGGCCATAAGAAGGCCTTGGCGAGCAGGATTGAAGAAAATCCCAAGTATGTGAAGAGTAAGAGGATAATATGTGAGAGAATAGGACCAATCAAGTGCGACAGTGGTAAAGTGTGTATGGAACCGGAGATAGCAGAGGTACTTAATGAATACTTTGCTTCAGTATTCACTACAGAAAAGGATCTTGGCGATTGTAGGGATGACTTACAGTGGACGGAAAAGCTTGAGCATGTAGATATTAAGAAAGAGGATGTGCTGGAGCTTTTGGAAGACATCAAGTTGGATAAGTCACTGGGACCGGACAGGATGTATACCAGGCTACTGTGGGAAGCGAGGGAGGAGATTGCTGAACCTCTGGCATTGAGAGACGGGAGGGGTTTTGGAGGATTGGAGGGTTGCAGATGTGGTTCCTTTATTCAAGAAAAGGGGTAGAGATAGCCCAGGAAATTATAGACGAGTGAGTCTTACTTCAGTGGTTGAGTTCAAGAGCCGAGAGGTAATGTTACAGCTGTATAGAACCTTGGCCAGACGTCACTTGGAGTACTGTGCTCAGTTCTGGTCACCTTACTACAGGAAGGATATAGGAGAGGTGCAGAGGAGATTTACAAGGACATTGCCTGAATTGGGAAGCGTGCCTTATAAGAATAGGTTGAGTGAACTTGGCCTTTTCTCTTTGGAGCAACGGAGGATGAGAAGTGACCTGAAAGAAGTGTATAAGATGATGAAAGGCATTTATTGTGTGGATAGTCCACTTTTTCCCCAGGGCTGAAATGGTTAACACTAGAAGGCATAGTTTTAAGGTGCTTGGAAGTAGGTACAGAGGAGATGTCGGGGTAAGTTTTTTATGCAGAGAGTGGTGAGTGCGTGGAATGGGCTGCTGGTGACAGTAGTAGAGGCAGGTACGCTAGGGTCTTTTAAGCGACTCCTGGATAGGTATATGGAGCTTAGAAAAATAGAGGGCTATGAGTAACCCTAGGTAATTTCTAAAGTAAGTAAACATTTGGCATAGCATTGTGGGCCGAAGGGCCTGTATTGTGCTGTAGGTTTTTCTATGTTTCTGTGTAAATACCTGTAAGATATAATTTCATCACTGAAGACATTTATAAATTTCTGATAGTTCCAGCATGAAAAAATACCAAATTTCATAAGGCATGTATCTATTAGATATTCTAAGTCCTAAGGGAAGGGAAGGCAGAGTATTTAAGATGTGGGGAAGAGTCACCAAATCAGAAGGTGAAGCAGTTTTACCATGTTGTGCTGTTGCTTCTGCTGCTTCTGAACTAAGATAGTGAGACTTTTCATCTGATACTCTTACATCATTTGTTTTCATATACTTTGCAACATTTAGCATTAACACCCAAGATAACGTAAAGCTACTTTATAACATGTGAATTTGAAAGATGAAATATCAGAATGATGAGGTGATAGTTTATACACGAAGAATAGTTCCAACCACCATTGACCTGGGTTGGAAAAGCAAAAATGAATTAGTAGACGGCATTAATCTTCTTGTATCAGCAAACCATTGGTTTTCATTTCCTGATAATTTTTTTTCCTGTTTGGGGGATATTAGCTGGAAGTTGCAAACGTTGGAAACAATGAATCATCATATAAGATACCAAGTAATAAGGCTGTTGAAGCTTCCAGTGTTAATGACATTTATCTGTGTGCACGTTAATTGGTTCTCTCAGTACCGTGATGCATTTTATCTAGAAAGTGAAATGATAGATGCTGTAATATGAGATGAAGGAAAACCATGCAATAAAAATGAAAAATCAGAAGTGAAACTGGATGTAAAAAAGAATGTTGCAAAGTTATGTGCTGTAGAGTGAAAAAAGAGCACATATGCAAGAGAGTAAACAGGTATCACAAATTATTTGAAGGATAAATTTGATTGGTTATTTAACTTACTAACTACACTTGTTGTAACTACACTATTTTTCTTTATATGTCATTAGCCTGCCTGTTTATCTTCCATTTTGTTGGATTACACATGAAATAATAGCTTGGAACTTTTGGATTTTTACAGTCTGACCCACTCAGTCTTCAAGTGGGAATCATATTTACTGAGCAAACTTTGATGTGTTTGGGGTGGGGGGTGGTGATTGGAGTTTTGTATAAGCAAGACTTCCAATTGTAAATGACATTGCGTGAAAAGTTCTGAACATGCCCATCCAGAATAAATAATTTTGACAAGCCTGCCTCCAAACAAAAGTGCTAAATATGAGCATTATTATATATACAGTAAATCATTTACTTGTTGTTCCCCTTCACCCCTTGTGGTGCGTCGGGCAGCAATCTTGCCCTTTTTTTTTTAGCATTTGTTTGTTTTTTATGGGGCCCAGTTGCTTAGCCAGATTCGAACTCAGAACACTCGCCTCAAAGTCCAGAGCGGATGCCACTACACCACCGGCCAGCACAAATCATTTACTGAATTACCTGAAAATGACTCTTACAGCTATTTCCCTTACTCCCAGTAGGCATATATCCCAATGTAACAATTAAGAAGTGCATGAAATTATCACTCACCAGCTGAATTCTATGAGAAGTCAAACGTTGGAGCACTAAGGAAAAATCATTAGTGAGCAGTCCCAAATTTGGGGTCTTTGCCTTCCGATACCAAGATAAAGGAAGTGACAACTATTCCCTTTGGAACTACTCAGCAAAACTTGGGCCATTGTAAACTTTCTCTTTACAGATCGTTCCTTTCCAGTATTTTGTCTTTTACCAAAGTATCTTAAGTAGTTATTGTGGGTGAAGTATTTTATAATAATTTGTATTTAGTTCCCAACAATGCTGTAATCCCTTTTTGAAAAAGAAGCTATGTGTATTCTCCAAAAAAACGTCAATGAAAAACGTTGATGAGAGAGGGACAGCATTTCCAGCTCCAACTGCTGTAGCAGTGGGCTACTTCTGGTTCTTTCCCCAATCACCTTCATTTTATATGCCATGCCTCGTCACCCTTGCACCCATGGGGAACGGTTTCTCTATATCTGTTGTGCATATATACTTGATGATTTTAAATGCTTCCAGTAGATCTCCCTGCAATCTTCACTGGAGATCAGCCCTAAATTCTTCAGTCAATTGACATAACTGAAACTCCTTATGTCTGGAGTTGTTTTGATAAATCTCTTTGCATCCTCTTTTGAGGGAGAAGGGAATCAAGGGTAGTGATTAGGAGGCTGAGCGAAATTCAATGGAGTTACTAGATAAACAAGAGCAATTTGTGGTAAATGGCCTACTTCTGTGCTGGCAATGAATTGTAATGTTAATTCCATGTAACCCTTTCTGTTTTTATGTTTAATTTAGAGCTTTGTTTGACTATGACAAGACCAAAGACAGTGGCCTGCCGAGCCAAGGCCTTAATTTCAGTTTTGGCGATATCCTTCATGTGATCAATGCATCAGATGATGAGTGGTGGCAGGCTCGACAGGTAACGCTGGACGGTGAGAGTGAGGAAATTGGAGTGATCCCAAGCAAACGAAGGTAGTGATCTTTTCTAAACTTATAAATTAGATTTTTTTAATGCAGTAAGCACTGAGAACATTTCATACTTGAATACGTCTTCATTTCAAATTATTTGTTTTTGTTTATTTACAGATTATTTCCCATATTGATTGTGGGAATGTCAGTTTTATGCATGAAATGTACAAGGTTTTGAGTATTTTCAATCTTTAATATTTTCCTGAAAAGATATACTGGTTTTTAGTTCTAGTAGGCATGGCATTTCAATTAGTCTAATGCTTTTTATCAGCTTAAGTTCAATCGCAACTTTTCATCCATTTTTAAGATATTATTATTTCTATCTTGTAGAAAATATAGCTCAGGAAAATGTTAATTAATATTGAAAACATTTCCTGAAATTGAATTGCTTAACATGGTGATATAATCTGAGGAGAGTAGGTTATACTAAAAAATTTGTTTTGAAATTCACTTTGAAATGTGATTATGATAAATGCTTGGGAACACTTGATAACAAAAGGATGCCTTTGTGACCAACTCATTATACCTTGGAGCTTAGAATTCAAGGTTGGGTTTTCCTGAAATTAATAAAGTGCCCTTTCATATGAAAGACCTAGTTTGAGTAGGTTTCACTTTGCAGGCAACGTTGTTGCTTGTTTCTGATGGTCTGTATAAAGCTGCAATTAGATAAATAGTCCAACTTCTCTAGCATGATCTGCAAGAGGAAAGTTGATATTTTCCCATATAATATCACATTTTCGCATCCAGTCTAATTGTGACAGTGATGTGAGGGTAGAAGCTCACTGATATTATTTAATTGAAACTGGACAGTGTGTGTTGGTTGTAGAGAATTAGATTTGTGCAACTTGGGAATATACTAAAAGCAAAAGAGCTTCTTGTGTAGTGGTAATATTTTGCCTATTTTTGATTACTAGAACTGCAACATGGGGTTATTAAAACACAGAAAATCTGAAAGTGCAATTTTCAAATACAGAAATACTCCAGTATCTCTTCAATTAGCATTTTAGATGTAAATACTAACAGAATTGAACAGACGCAAGTGCTTCTGAAGCTATTTAGATGTGATAACATATATTGAAATTGTATAATTCAACAAAGGGAGAAATTGTAGAGGTTCATAATTTTTTTTATTTTAAATGATTTCGTGTTTTCTTTATATTTAAAGTGAAGGGGTGCTAGTTTCTCTTCATTTATCCAATTAAAGCCCCATTTCTTCAATGTTAGTAGAAAGTAATGGATTTATGCATTTATCCATTGTTTAATTTGTAACTCCTCAATAAAATCAGCCATTTAATGCAGTACAATAACTGTGTTAATATGTGTGAAATATTGTAAAATATAGGTCATACACAAGTAACTTGATTTGCCTTTGTTCTGAGTGGTCAGATACTTGTTTGCTCTTTCCTGATTTATAATTGAATTAAAACTGTAGGCAGGCACAAACTCAATTTGGTTAATTTAGTTGGTACATTTTTAGAGGAAAGTTTGAAGGAAGTTGGAGAATGGTGTATTAAATGCGTGTTTGTCCTCATGGTTAGCCCCTTCATCAAAAGACCGTCCTGTGGGTCTGCAGCTTGGCCTGGCCTGGGTTGCCATTGATTGATCCAGGTCACAGGCCATTGAGAGCTTGTTTTAAGTATGATGAGATCATATTCAATTATAAAATTTTGCAACAGAATAAAGCCAGGCAAAATAAAATAGTGGTTACTTAAATACAATGGGAGTTTGGAGCAAAATTCTCATCCTGTTTTCTTCATGTGAGTATTTAAATTGTATTTTTGGAATGCCCAATTTTTAAGAGACTGATTTAAAGATTCTGCCTTCCGGCACCAACTGGAAAATTTTGAGAATGCAGAATAGCAAAAAAAAAATCCATTTGCAATTATTTCATATGATTTTTTACCATTTGCCTGTGATTTGTTAATATTAATCCAAACTTAGCATCAGAGAGAATGATTTGAATATCTAATGTCTTTTGAGAATAGCATTGATGGGGCTTTAATGTTGGAAAACCAATTGTAGATCTGTGTCAAGATTCAGTAAAGGCAAATGTCCTCCTTGCTGATGTTGAATGGAATGTGAAACACTGCATCTTGTATTCATAGCAGGTTTTGCTGTGTAAGATTAAAGATTGTTTTTTGTCATTCTTCAATACACGCGTGTAAAGGAGAAAGAAATGATTGTTACTCTGGATCCAATGCAGCATTAAAAATCACAATAAACATAAATAAGCACAATAAATATAAAATAAAAACAATCCTATAAAACACAATGTACAAGTAACTGTTGAGTGTGACCATATACACATAAGATTAGCTTATATAAATAGCTGATTGTATGTACTTAAAGTGACACTAGGTGCAGGAATATCTGAACATAAAGTGACTGACAGGAAATAATGAAGTCACTTTTGCAAGAGGAACTCTCCTAGGGAGCAGCAAGGTGTACAAAACCACAGGAGATAGTGACTGTGTTTGAGTAAGTATGAGGTGTGGAAGTATTCACATTATACTTTTGTCAGTGTGCTAAATAAAAAGCTGAAGTGATTTTAGTTATAATTAGACAATTGGGATTAAACTGGTGAAGTTGTGCTTAAATCTTTAAGAAATTAGTAACATTTTCCTTTAGTCTCCATACATTTTGGAAATCAATTATTTCCCATTTTTTGACTAGTACTTTCTCAGTAGTTAGAAAATATAATGGAGAGCAATATTTTAAGGTCCAATTTTCTTCATAGCTGTTAGCCTTAGTTCATCAGTGATACTGTGAGCCAGTTGACCTTTAGATAGATGGAGAGATACTTTATTGATTCCAAAGGAAATTAATGTCACAGTAGCATTATAAGTACACAGATATACAAATATTAGAAGAGGAGTAAAAAAGAATAAAATATAAGTTACCTCAAACCATCAAACAGGAGCAAGTCATCACTTTCCAGGCTATAGGTTGACTAGAGCCTAATGGCCGAGGGTGAGAATGAACTCATACAGTGCTCTTTGGAGCAGTGCAGTTATCTTAGTCTATTACTAAACGTGCTCCTCTGTTTAGCCAAGGTGGCATGAGAGGGTGAGAAACATTGTCCAGAATTGCCAGGATTGTCTGCAGGGTTCTTTGCTCTGTCACAGGATCCAGTATGTCCAGTTTGATTACTGTGACACAGCCAGCCTTTGGAATCAGTTTATTGAGCCTGTCGGCATCACCCAAGTTGCTACCTTTGCCCCAGCGCATAGAAAATTGTTCTGGTGACAACAGACTAGTAGAACTGTGAAGGAGAGACCTGCATACTCCAAAGGAACTACTTTTCAGGAAGTAAAAGCCATACAGTCTCTGTGTTGGTGCTCCACTCAAGTCTGTCATCCAGGTGCACCCCCAGATACTTGTAGGTCCTCACCACAGCCTCATCCTCACCATCAATAGTAACAAGAGAGCAGTACAGGCTCAGTCTTCCTAAAGTCCATTACTATGTCCTTTGTCTTACTGATGTTGAGCTGCAGATGATTCAGCTTGCATCATTTGTCAAAGTCCTCCACCAGGGCCCTGTATTCATTCTCCCATCCTCCCTTTATGCACCCAAGTATTGCTGAATCATCAGAAAATTTTTGCGGATGACATGACTCAGTGTTGCATCTAAAGTCCAAGGCATATAGGGTAAACAGGAAGGGAGCCAATACAGTCCCTTGTGGGGCCCCAGTGCTCCTTATGGCCATGTCTGACACACAGCTCTGGAGCTGCACAAATTGTGGTCTGCCAGTCATGTAGTCCATTATCCAGGATACAATGGAAGTGCTAACCTGCATTGAACTGAGCTTTTCCCCCAGCAGTAAGGGCTGTATGGTATTGAAGGCTCTTGAGAAATCGAAAAACATGATGCTGACAGTGCTGCCCTGCTTATTCAGATAGGAGTAGGCTCTGTTCAGCAGGTAGATGACACCATCGTTGATTCTAATGCACCCCGGTAGGCTAGCTGCAGGGAATCAAGGACTGACCTGACCAAGGGTCAGTGGTGAGTCAGAACCAGCCTCTGTAGGGTCTTCATGATGTGTGAGGTCAGGGCCACTGGACGGTGGTCTTTCAAAACTTTTGGTCAGCCCTCTTGGGTAATGGGACCACACATGATGCTTTCCACTCAGTCAGGACCCTTTCCAGACTGAGACTCAGATTGAAAATGCGCTGGAGTACTCCACACAGCAGCTTAACACACTCATTCAGAACCTTGGGGTTCACACCAACCCGTCCCAGTGCTTTGTCGTGTCTGAATTTCCCCAGAGCCCTTCCCACCTGCTCAGTAGTGAAGGTGAATCCATGGTAACTTGGGTGCTGATGGAAAGTGGGAGCTGGGGGAGGTGAAGTTCGGGACAATAGCAGTTGGTCTGTGGAGAGGTAGATGGTAGGTGCAGGGCAAGGAAGGGATGTAGACAGTGGTAATAATAATAATAGGTACTTTATTGATCCCAAGTGGGAAATTATTTCATTACAGCAGCAACATTTAAAAACACACTTAGCAATGTGCAGTCTTAACTAATAATAAAGTACAGAATAATAATATACACAATAATAATGTACCAATGTGCAATAATAATGTACGAAATAATAAAACAGAGACTATTGTACTATGATATGTGTTCTCCTGTCGCATAGAAATGAACTGTTGTATAAGCTTATTGCATTTGCTAGGAAAGATTTTCTGTAACAATCCTTATGACAGCTGAGCTGAATGAGTCTGTTTGAAAAGTTGCTCCACCGCCTATTCAGTAGGTTATGGAGAGGACGTGCCTGGTTGTCCATGATGGATAACAGTTTATTTAGTGACCTCCTCTCCACCACTAAGTCAAAAGAGTCCTGGTTTGTAGCCAAGGATAGATTCAGCCTTCTTGATGAGTTTATGTGTTGTTCATCCACGTGTTGAACTGGAGGAGGGGAGGCACCAGTGCTAAGGGAATGTTGGGTGTCTCCGCACCTGGACTGGTGTGAACAGGAGGGCAATTCTCAAACCTTTTGAAGAATTGGATTTACTCATCAGCCCATTCACAGCTGCATTCCGAGGCTCTACAGCAAAGCTCAACTCTATTTCTGGTGAAATATGTAACACTGACTCTGCTCAAGTGCAGGTGTACGGGAGTACTATGCAGCGTGATTGCCGCATTATGTTAAGCGGAAGTCTTTCAACTTTACCTTTTGAACATTCAAGATCCTGGGACATAATTGGAAGTAGTGTTGCACATTCTCAGTGTACTGGTTAATAGTTCTCTCTAAACTGACATAGCCTAATTAGAGTTTTCAGAGATGCTGCCTGGCCTGCTGAGTTCCTCCAGCTTTTTGTGGGTGTAGCCTAATTAGAGCATTATAATACTATGCTGCCGGACATTCATCTTCCACTTTACATACATCTTACTTAGGCTAAGATATTAGAACCTGTTTCTTACCTAATCTACACCAAGTCCTACTTACTGTAGTCCCTGTATAACCAGCCTGCATTGGCTCGCTATTAAATAAAACCTCAATTTTCCAAACTTGTTGTCCATGGGTTCAGTCTTTCTGTATTTCCCTAACAATTCCCTTTGTACAGTCTTCTCAGATAGCCACATTGCTCTAGCCTGACCTCTCTATGCTTCAACACCAGCCCCACTGCCCACCTCTCCCTTCTCACTGTCCTACCAAGCTTCAGCTTTACCTTCATGAACTATTTTTGATTTGGTCACAAATTTTGTTTGATTGCGCTTTTCGTGGAGCATTTTGCTACATGTATAAATGTATAACTTCAAGTTCTATGTGGGGGGGGGGGTTTACCAACAGTACGTGGTTGCAACCATAAGCAGTTCTGTAAATGTTTTAAACCACTTTTAACTTTTACCAGGTACTGGAGCAATACACTTGGTGCTGCAGTTGCCATTTGTCTCAGTAATCAGCACAATTTAGAGTAGGTTAAAAGGCTGACACAATATCATGGGCTAAAGGGTCTGTACTGTGCTGTACAGCTTAATGTTTTTAATCTTCTCCACATTCTTTCTAGCTTAATAATATCTTATATTAGAGTGACAAAAACGGTTCACAAGTGTGACCTCTCTAGTGTCTTATTTTATTGTATCATAACTTCCCAACTCCTATACTTGCCCTGATTGATGAAGTCCAGTGTGCCAAACACTGACTTCACCACCCTATCTACCTGCAATGCCACTTTCAGCAAACTATGCACATGTACTCGTGGGTCCCTCTGCCCCAAAACATTCCCCAGAGCCCTACCATTGTATAATCACTAGAAAAGTCCTACCTGGTTTGATATCCCAAAATGCAATACCTCACATTTATCTGGATTGAAAGTCATTTGCCAACTGTCTGCGCACATACCGAACTGACGAAGATTCTCCTGTAATTTTTTTATAACCTGCTACATTATCTACAACACCACCTAACTTAGTATCATCTGTAACCTTAACAACCACGCCTTCTGCATTCACATACAAATTGTTTATATAAATTTACAAACAACAAAGATCTTAGCACCAATTCCTGTGGGACACCACTAGAAAAAGGCCTCCAGCCTTAGAAATATTTCTCCCTCTGTTTCCTCCCTCTAGTCAATTATGATTCAAGTCCCCTAAGTCCCCTTGGATCCCATGCAATTTAATCTTCCAGATTATCCTGCCATGATGGACCCTGTCAAAGCCCTTGCTAAAGGCCATATAAACAACATCCTTTGGCTAATAGCAACACACATAAAAGTTGCTGGTGAACGCAGCAGGCCAGGCAGCATCTGTAGGAAGAGGTGCAGTCGACGTTTCAGGCCGAGACCCTTCGTCAGGACTAACTGAAGGAAGAGTGAGTAAGGGATTTGAAAGTTGGAGGGGGAGGGGGAGATCCAAAATGATAGGAGAAGACAGGAGGGGGAGGGATAGAGCCAAGAGCTGGACAGGTAATTGGTAAAAGGGATACGAGAGGATCATGGGACAGGAGGTCCGGGAAGAAAGACAGCGGGGGCGGGGGGGGACCCAGAGGATGGGCAAGAGGTATATTCAGAGGGACAGAGGGAGAAAAAGGAGAGTGAGAGAAAGAATGTGTGCATAAAAATAAATAACAGTTGGGGTACGAAGGGGAGGTGGGGCCTTAGCGGAAGTTAGAGAAGTCGATGTTCATGCCATCAGGTTGGAGGCTACCCAGACGGAATATAAAGCGTTGTTCCTCCAACCTGAGTGTGGCTGCATTCACATACAAATTCTTTATATAAATTTACAAACAAAGATCTTAGCACCAATTCCTATGGAACACCACTAGAAAAAGGCCTCCAGCCTTAGAAATAATTCTCCCTCTGTTTCCTCCCTCTAATCAATTATGATTCAAGTCCCCTAAGTCCCCTTGGATCCCATGCAATTTGCCTAATGCTCAGCTGCTGTTCTAGTTACCTCAAAGAGCACAAAGATTTTGTGCTACTTTGTCCGTCTTGACATCCAATGCACAAAGGTACGCTGTCCAGGACCAGACCCTGTCTCTGCAAATATTCGTAGATCTCGTCCCTCAGAATCCCCTCCAGCAATTTACCCACCATCAATCTCAGATTCATTAAGCTGTGGTTTCCTGGCTTATTTTTGCTACCCTTTTTAAATAGTGATACCACATTAGCTACTCTCCAGCTCTCTCTGAATAGACATGAAGTAAATATCTCTGCAAGGGCCTCAGAACTTTCTCCTCTAGCTTCCCACAAGGTCCAAGATTGTACCGCAGGTCAGACCTTGTGGAGTTATCCACCTTAATGCTCCGTAAAAGCCTACATTAGTTTCTCCCTGCTAATCTGTATGTTGTCCAAGACAACAACACTCATTTCCCCTACTTCGATTGTTTTCTCCACCATAAAAACTAAAGAGAAATATTGATTAAAAATCTCACCTGTTTTCCTTGGTTTCACAAGCTGACAGCCATGCTGATCTTTAACGTTATAACATAAGAAATAGGAGCAGGAGTAGGCCACCTGGCCCATGGAGCCTGCTCTACCATTCAATAAGATCAAGGCTGATCTGGCCATGGACTCATCTCCACCTCCCTGCCTTTTCCCCATAACCCTTAATTCCCCTACTATGCAAAAATCTTGTCTTAAATATATTTACTGAGGTAGCTTCCATTGCTTCATTGGGCAGACAGTTCCACAGATTCACCACCCTCTGGGAAAAGTAGTTCCTCCTCATCTCCATCCTAAATCTACTTCCCCCGAATCTTGAGGCTATGTCCCCTAGCTCTAGTCTCACCTACCAGTGGAAACAACTTTTCTGCCTCTATCTTATCTATCCCTTTCATAATTTTATATGTTTCTAAAGGGTCTCCTCTCATTCTTCTGAATTCCAGCGAGTACTGTCCCAGGTGACTCAAACTCTCCTCATGGTCTAACCCCCTCATGTCTGGAATCAATCTGGTGAATCTCCTCTGCAACGCCTCCAAAGCCAGTATACCCTTCTTCAAGTAAGGAGAGCAGAACTGCATGCAGTACTCCAGGTGTGGCCTCACCAGAACCCTAGTTACCCTTTTACTCCAATACACCTGTAGAATCTCAGCAGTGCACACAATTTCCAGCACCTGCAGATCTTCTCTTGTTTGGGTATAGAATCTCATGGGGTTTTGCTTCACTTTGCCTGCCAGATCCTTCTCATATCTTCTATAACCTCTACACTTCTGCACTCCTTTATTTTTTGTAGTCATCAAGAGATTCACTAGTTCCCAGTTGCCTTTGCACAATGTTTGCCTCCCTCTTTTTCTTCACCTAATCTCTGCTTTGCATTAAACTCCCAGCCGGTAGCCCTGTCCATAACCTACTGACCAACCAGCAGATTGGTTGTTGCTAAGTTCCTGTTACTATGGCTGCAAACCAGACCAATGAACAAAAATGGGCAACTTTTACATCATTAAAGATGACCTTAGAGGTTTAGAATTATAAATGCAAACCATTCAACAAAAGAAGTAAAATCCAGCATTACATCTGCAAAAGACTTATTGCAGAGGAGTAGAGTAGGAAATGAGGATGAACTGATTAGCAAGTTCCTGCACTTGCAATTTTTTTAACATTCCAAGTAGGGACAAGCTATCAGCCTGGACTGGAAGAATAATTAAGCAGATAAAGGTATAATGTGAGAAATGGGTTTTGAAGCAACTTATGAAAATAGTTCAGGATTAGTGAAAGAGATTCACCTTGTAAATCATGATAACTATTGGTGTGGCAGGAAGGAAAAATGGAAATGATTTGGATTCCAAGGTCAAGAAATTTTATTGTGTAATGCTTCATTTTTATGAAGTTTTAAGATCCCATTCATTTCAAACTCGTTTCTGAGTAGCTCCCACCATCTGCCATGACTTTCATTTATCATGCTCTGCAAATTCAAAGATGTCCTATCCTAAGCTGCTGTGGGTCCATGTAGATTCTCAGGCACTGTAAGATTTCTTGTGCCAAGTGACACTAAATTGGTTTATTATTGTCACGTGGACAGAGGTACATTGAAAAGTTTTACTTTGAACACCATCAATTCAGAACATTTCGTCACTGCAGTGCATTGAGATTGCACAAGGGAAAACAATAACCAAAAGCAGAAAAAGGTTACAGGGAAACTGCAGTACAGGCAGGCAATAAGCTGCAAAAGGCTGTAAGAAGAAAGATTGTAAGGTCATGAGTTTATCTTATACCAGGAAACTGTTCAATAGTTGAATAACAGTAGGATAGAAGGTGCCTTTGAGCATGGTGGAATGTGCTTTCGGGCTTTTATATCTTCTGCCCATGGGGGGGGGGAGTAGAGTGTGGGCTGGGGTGAGTGTGGCCTTTAATTGTGTAGGCTGCTTTACAAGGTAGCAAGAAGGATAGGCAGAGTCCATGGAAGGGAGTCGTAGAGCTCTATAGCTCAGAAACAGGCCCTTCAGCCCATCTAATCCATGCCAAACTATTATTCTGCATAGTCCCATCAACCTGCACCTGGAACATAGCCCTCCATACACATCCTATCCACATAGTCATCCAAACTTCTAAATCGAGCGTGCATCCACCACTTCCACTGGCAGCTCATTCCGCACTCTCATCACCCTCTGAGTGAAGGAGTTCCCCTTCATGTTCTCCTTAAACATTTCATGCTGAGCTGAGTCCACATTTCTCTACAATTTTTTTGTGGTCTTGGGCAGAGTTGCCACGCCAAGCTGTGATACATCCAGATGAGATGCTTTCTGCAGTGCATCAGTGAAGGCCCATGCTAAATTTTTGATCCTCCTGAGTAATAGTGATCCTTTCTTGGCCATAGTTGAATTAATAACTAATAGTGATGGTGACTCCAAGAGCAGTGTGTAAAAAGAACTGTGCAGTGATGGTGCCTTGAACTAGATAGGCATAGGACGGTGCACGCTGAAAGTTTAGGATGAGGCATTTGTAAATATAAGAAAAATGATGCGAAAGGAATGATGTTTGCCCCATTGTGTTTCAATTCCTACATTACATATCCTCGCCCAGCTGAGTTTGCGTACATACCAACATCAACTTGCAATTTCTACATTTCTACATACGCTACTATGTTTGCCTGCAGCAGCTGCCAAATCAACATAGCTGCAGGCAAACGTAGTAGCGTATGTAGAAACATAGATTGCAGCCGCATTTCCAACTTGAAAACTATTCATGAACGTTTCGCAGTAACACAACCCTGTTGTAACCTGGAGAGGGAGGACCTGTAACCGAAAGAGGATGTTGATCAATGCAGATCTGAAACAGTTTTCACAACCTTCCTTTTTAATAAGATAGAGTGTATATAAATATTTGGAAGGCTTTTCTTGCCTGACACTTCTGGCTTTGCATCCACCAGAAAATTTAATGTCAGATGGTTGCATAGCCTCTTACATATCAATATTTAGCAATGCTTGTCAGTTTCTAAGTTTTCGCAAACAGCCTTTTATGGTAGTAAATGCAGTTGCAACTTCTGGCTAATTTGGATTTATTTGAACTTGGTCTCCATTCATAGTGATCTAAATTGCATTCCTTTGATCAACCTTGGATAGAAATTATCTGCTGCAGCATTTCTGTGTTTCTATTAATTAGCCATAAAGACAAGATGTCCTTCACCCAGTTCAGTGTCCTTACCATTTTAACTCTGCTCTTGCAAAATTGGTTTTAGTACTTGAAATTCATCTCACAGTGTACTGTGGATGGTGGATTAATTTTCATGTAGAATTTCATAAGGGGAATGCTCTAGGTCTGTGGTGTTTGATGGTTGTGCCCATTGGGTAACATTGTAGTTAAGTTGTCAGGCTTCTGATGTGACCATAAAACATAGAAGCAGGATCAGACCATTCAGCCCATTGGGTCTGTTCTGTCATTCCATTATGGCTGATAAATTATCCCCCGACCCCAAGCTCCTGCTTTCTCCCTGTAACCTTTGACACCTTTACTAATCAAGAGCCTATCATCCTCCTCTTAAAAGTATACCCAATGACTTGGTGTCGTCACGAAGCAATGGATCTCACAGATTCACTACCCTCTGATGAAAGAAATTCCTCCTCTTCTCTCTTCTAAACGTATGTCATTGTATTCTGAGGCTCTGCCCTCTGGACATAGACTCCACCACTATTGAAAACATCCTCTCCACATCCACTATCTAAGCCTTTAAATATTCAATGTGTTTCAATGAGATTGACCCGTATTCTTCTGGACTCCAACGAGTACCGGTCCAAAGCCATGAGAAGCTCCTCATACATTAATTCCTTCATTCCTGAGGTCATTCTCATAAACCTACTCTGGACCCTCTCCAATGACAACACATCGTTTCTTAGATAAGGAGCCCAAAACTGCTTAACGTGTTCTAATTGCCATCTGACCAATGCCTTATAAAGCTTCAGCATAGCATCCTTGCTTTCAGTCTCAAGCCACCTCAAAATGAATGCTAAAATTGCAACTCAATTTGCAATTTAATCGTTAGAAAATCCTGCACAAGGTCTCCTAGGACTTCCAAGGTCCTTTTCACCTCTGATTTTTGAATTTTATCCCAATTTAGAAAATAGTTTATGCCTTTATTCCTTCTACCAAAGTACATGACCGTACACTTCCCGGCACTGTATTTAATCTGCCACTTTTTGCCCATTCTCCTTAACTGTCCAAGTCCTTCTGCAGACTCCCTGCCTCCTTAATCCTGCCTGCTCTCCATCTGTTTGTGTATCATCCACAAATTTGGCCACAAAGCCATCAGCCAGATCATTAACGTGAGCAGAAGCGATCCCAACACCAACCCTGCGGAACATCACTAGTCACTGGCAGCCAATCAGAAAAGGCCCTTTTTAATCCCACATTTTACCTCCTGCCTGTCAGCCAATCATCTATCCATGTTAGTATCTTTCCAGTACTTTTATCTTGTTTAGCAGTTTCGTATGCAGGCCTTCTGAAAACCCAAGTAAACAATAACCACTGACTTTCCTTTGTCTATTCTGCCTGTTATTTCCTCAAAGAATTCCAACAGATTTATCAAGTAAGATCTCCCCTTAAGGAAACCTTGCTGATTTGGCCAAGTATCCCAAAAACTCATCTTTAATATTGGACTCCAACATCTTCCCAACCACTGGCCAAGCTAACTGGTCTATAATTTTCTTTCTTCTGCCTCTCTCCCTTCTTAAAGAGTGGAGTGACATTTGTGATACTAATGCTTCCATAATCTCTTCAGCTACCTCTTCCAGAACCCTAGTGCGTAGTCCGTCAGGTCCAGGTAACATCTACCTTCAGACCCTTCAGACTGTGGCGATGTGAGTTGGAATCCCAATAATAGAGTTGAAGAATATCAACTGAAATAATTAAATAAATTTCAACTTCAAGTTTATTTTCATTCAACCATACACATGCATTCACCTAAACAAAACAATGATCCTCTGACACCAAGGTGAAAAACACATGACACATAGACAGCACATAAAATAGTGCTAACATATAATTTAAAAAATCTGTAGATGTACAAGTTGACATGAAGTACATATATGACATATAGTTAAATATATGGTATAACAGTGTATTGCTACTGGCGTTGTCATGAAAAATGTGTGCTGGGTGGTAGCTGGGAGCTCAGAAGTCTCATCTTGGGAAAAGAAGCTGTTATGCAGCTTAGCAGCCCTTGTTATTACACTGCAGTGCCTTCTGCCTGTCTGTAGGAGGTTAAAGAGATTGTGGGACAGATGGGAGGGGTCTTTGAAAATGCTGAGAGCTCTGTGAACGCAGTACTTCTGATATATACGTCTAGAATGGAGGGGAAAGAGACCCCGATGTTTCTCTCAGCAGTCTTCACAATCCGTTGCAGGGTCATGTGGTCAGATGCCTTGTATTTGATAAAGTACCCCATGCAAGGCTTATTGAGAAAATAAGGAGGCATGGGATCCAAGGGGACATTGCTTTGTGGATCCAGAACTGACTTGCCCACAGAAGGCAAAGAGTGGTTGTAGATGGGTCATATTCTGCATGGAGGCTGGTGACCAGTGGGTGTGCCTCAGGGATCTGTTCTGGGACCCCTATTCTTTGTGATTTTTATAAATGACCTGGATGAGGAAGTGGAGGGATGGGTTAGTAAATTTGCTGATGACACAAAGGTTGGGGGTGTTGTCGATAGTGTGGAGGGCTGTCAGAGGTTACAGCGGGACATTGCTAGGATGCAAAACTGGGCTGAGAAGTGGCAGATGGAGTTCAATCCAGATGAGTGTGAAGTGGTTCATTTTAGTAGGTCAAATGTGATGACAGAGTATAGTATTAATGGTAAGACTCTTGGCAGTGTGGAGGATCAGCGAATTCTTGGGGTCTGAGTCCATAGGACACATAAAGCTGCTGCGCAGGTTGACTCTGTGATTAAGAAAGCACACAGTGTATTGGCCTTCATCAATCATGGAACTGAGTTTAGGAGTCCAGAGGTAATGTTGCAGCTGTATAGGACCCTGGTCAGACCTCACTTGGAGTACTGTGCTCAGTTCTGGTTGCCTCACTACAGGAAGGACATGGAAATCATAGAAAGGGCGCAGGGGAGATTTACAAGGATGTTGCCTAGATTGGGGAGCATGTCTTATGAGAATAGCTTGAGTAAACGCGGCCTTTTCTTCTTGGAGCGATGAAGGATGAGTAGTGACCTAATAGAGGTGTATAAGATGATGAGAGGCATTGATCATGTGGATAGTCAGAGGCTTTTTCACAAGGCTGAAATGGCTAGCATGAGAGGGCATAGTTTTAAGGTGCTTGGAAGTACCTTACAGAGGAGGTGACGGGGGTAAGTTTTTTTACGCAGAGAGTGGTGAGTGTGTGGAATGAGCTGCCGCCGGCAGTGGTGGAGGCGGGAACGATGGGGTCTTTTAAGAGACTCCTGGGTGACTACGTGGAACTTAGAAGAATAGGGGGCTATGGGTAAAGCCTAGGTAGTTCTAAGGTAGGGACATGTTTGGCACAGCTTTGTGGGCCGAAGGGCCTGTATTGTGCTGTATGTTTTCTGTGTTTTTAATTCCCTTACCCGCCGGTGATATAGCTGGTCAGGATATTCTCGATGGTGTTCTGGTAGAATGTAATTAGAATATGGGCAGGGAACCTCGCTCATGTAAATCTCCTCAGGAAGTGGAAGCGATTCTGTGCTTTCCTCAGTCAAGGGAACTTGAGGAACCAAGTTCAAGTTTGTCATTCAACGACATACACGAACATAGAGCGAAACAAAGCAATATTCATCAGGGACCGAGGTACAAAGCACAAGTACGTAGATCACACACTGCTCATAAAATGATATTAACACAATAATATTAACAGATAAAATAGTATTCTGTTGGTGTACAAGTTGACAGAAAATGCTCTAAGTGAGATCAACCGTGATGTGCTAGTAGAATAATGGTGAGTGTGAAATGCTGAATAATGGGTAAAATTTCATCATGTTCCCTAATGATGGAGCAGGGTTGGTAGTGGGGAAGAAGACCTACCTTTTCTTGATCTGACATATTTGTGAATCCCGATTTACCAATTTAGTTAAAGGTTGAAGCTCTCAATGTTCTTTCAGTTCATATAAGGATACATTGAATTTTCAACTTCCGGCGAACCACCTGCACTTGCCAATGTCTATGAAAATTATACTTTCTTTGTCGTGTGCCTGTGGCAGGATCTTGATTAAAGGAGCCAGCCCAGTTCTCAGCAAAGAAACCCTGCACTACGAAATATCTCTAACTCCAATTATACATTTGGACTGGTGCATAGAAACAAATCAGCCTTTATGCTTCTGAAAGAACCAAATTGGCAATGTTTTATGCACTGATTCAGCAGATTATCAAAACTCTTATAAATATTCCTGAAATTTTAAATGCTCTAAACTTTTAAAAAGTAATAATAATCAATAAGTTCAATTTTTAAAAGTCTAAAATTAGAACTCAACCGGAATCCTTCACATTTCTTCTGCATAGAAGGCCAATTGCGTATGTTCCTAGGACCATAAAATAGAGGAGCAGAATTAGGCCATTTGGCCCATGGCGACTGTTTCATCATGGCCGATTCATTTTCTTTGTCAACCCTAGTCTCCTGCCTTCTCACTGTATCCCTTCATGCCTTGAATAATCAAGAATCTATCAACCTCTGTCTTAAAACATACCAAGTGACTTGGCCTCCACAGCCGCCTATGGTAATAAATTCCACAGATTTACCACTTTCTGGCTGAAGAAATTCCTCCTCATCTCTGTTCTAAAAGGACCACCCCCCCCCTTCTATTTTGAGGCTGTGCCCTCTGGTCTTAGGCACTCCCAACGTAGGAAATGCCCTCTCTACATCCAGTCTATCAAAACCATTCACCATTCAATAGCTTTCAATTAGATTACCGCTCATCCTTCTGAATTCCAGTGAATACAGGCCATCAAATGTTCCTCATATGACCAGCCGTTTAATCCTGGAATCATTTTCATGAACCTCCTTTGAACCCTCTCCAGTTTCAGCACATTCTTTCTAAGATAAGTAGCCCCAAACTGCTCACAAAATCCAAGTGAGGCCTCACCAGTGCTTTTTAAAGTCTCAACATTATATCCTTGCATTTATATTCAAGTCTTCTTGAAATGAATGCTAATACAGCATTTGCCCTCCTCACCACCAACTCAACCTACAAATTAACCTTTAGGGAATCATGCAATAGGGCTCCCAAGTCCTTTTGCACCTCAAATTTTTGAATTTTCTCTCGAAGTCTTCAATTCCGTCATCAGATTCATTGACATACAAAAAAGATATGGTCTCAACCGAGAGCCCTGTGCAGCACTACTAGTCGCTGGCAGCCAGCTAGAAAAGGCTCCCTTTGTTCTTACTTTTTGCTTCCTGCCAATCATCCACTGGTCCAAGTGATGTATCTACTTCCAGACCTTTCAGCTTCTGAAAAACCTTCATCCTAGTAATGGCAACTTTCCACACTTCTGCCCCTGACACTCTCGAACTTCTCGCATACTGCTAGTGTCTTCCACACTAAGGATTGATGAAAAATACTTTTTCAGTTCATCCACCATTTCCTTGTCCCCCGTTACTACCTCTCCAGCATCATTTTTCAATGGTCCAATATCCACTCCACCTCTCTTTTACACTTTGTGTCTGAAGAAACTTTTCATATCCTCTTTAATATTATTGGCTACCTTACCTTTGTATTCCAGCTTTTCTTTTTTTTAGTTGCCTTCTGTTGATTTTTAAAAGCTTCCCAATCCTCTAACTCCCCATTAATTTTTGGTCTACTATATACACTCCCTTTGGCCTTTATGTTGGCTTTAACTTCTCTTGTTAGCCATGGTTATGTCATTTTGCCTTTAGAATACTTCTTTCTCTTTGGGATGGATATATCCTGCATCTACCGAATTGCTTTCTGAAATTCCAGCCATTGTTGCTCTGCCGTCATCTCTGACATGTTCTTTCCCGATAAGTTTTGGCCAGCTCTTCTCTCATGCCTTTGTAATTCCCTTTACTCCACTGTAACACTGGTACATCTGACTTTAGCTTCTGCTCAAATTGCAGAGTGAACTCTGTAATATTATGATCACTTACTCCTGTACCTTAAGCTCTCTAATCAATTCCAGTTCATTGCACAATACACAATCCAGAATAGCTGATTCCCTAGTGGTTTTAACCACAAGCTGCTATAAAATGTTTCTCAGGCATTCTAGGAATTCCTCCTCTTGGGATCCAACACCAACTTGATTTTCTCAATCTACCAGCATATTTAAATCCCCCATGACTATTATTACATTAGCATTTTCTATCTCTGCTTGTAATTTGTAGACCACATCCTTACTACTGTTTGGGGGTCTATATATAACTCTCATCGGGGTCTTTTTACCCTTGCAGTTCCTTAGCTCTACCCACAATGATTCAATACCTTCCAACACTATGTCACCTCTTTCTAATGATTTGATTTCATTTTTTACCAACGGAGCCATGCCACCCCCTCTGCCTATCTGCATGTCCTTTTGATACAATGCTATCCTTGGACATTAAGCTCCCAGCTGTAAACTTTTTTCAGCCACAATTCAGTGATGCCAAAGTCATACCTGCCAATCTGAACTGTGCTACAAGTTCATCATTTTATTCTGTATACTGTGCACATTCAATATAACACCTTTTCAATTTTGTCCACCTTTCACTTTGCAACTTATCCTGTTGACTGCCATTTTGCCCTGACGTCAGCCTCTCCTTCCTAGGAGTCTCACTACACACTGCCTCAGTTTGCAAGCCAAATACCTCGTCCTCTGCGCTATCACTCTGGTCCCCAACCCCCTGACGAATGAGTTTAAACCCTCCCAAACAGCTCCAGTAAACTTGCCCAATAGGATATTGGTCTTCCTGGGGTTCAGGTGTAACCCGTCCTTTTTGTGCAGGTCGTACCTTCCACAGAAGGGATCCCAATGGTCCATAAATCTGAACCCCTGCCCCCTGCACCATTTCTTCAGCCACACATTCACCAGCCAGATCATCCTATTCTTACCCACACTGGCGTGTGGCAGAGGCAACAATCCAGAGATTAACACTCTGGAGGTCCTGTTTTTTCAGCTTCCTAACTCCACAGAGTCCCTCTTCAGGACCTCCTCACCTTGGTCATTGCTGCCAATATGTATCATGACTTATGGCTGCGCACTCTTCTTCTGGAAAATACAGTGGACCTGATCCGAAGAAATCCCCGACGCTGGAACCTGGGAGGCAACATATCATCCGGGAGCCTACAGAATCTCGTCTCTGTTCCTCTGACTAAGGAATCTCCTATCACCACTGTAGTCCTCTTCACCTCTCTTGTCTTTGAAGTCACAGCACTGGACTAAGTTCAGAGGAGATTTTCAAGAGTGTTGTCGGGACTGGAGAACTGTATTCATGAATGTTATGATCAGGTTGTATAAGGCATTGGTGAGGCCGAATCTGGAGTATTGTGTTCAGTTTTGGTCACCAAATTACAGGAAGGATATAAATAAGGTTGAAAGAGTGCAGAGAAGATTTACAAGGATGTTGCTGGGACTTGAGAAACTCAGTTACAGCGAAAGGTTGAATAGGTTAGGACTTTATTCCCTGGAGCGTAGAAGAATGAGGGGAGATTTGATAGAGGTATATAAAATTATGATGGGTATAGATAAAGTGAATGCAAGCAGGCTTTTTCCACTGAGGCAAGGGGAGAAAAAAAACCAGAGGACATGGGTTAAGGGTGAGGAGGGAAAAGTTTAAAGGGAACATTAGGGGGGGCTTCTTCACACAGAGAGTGGTGGGAGTATGGAATGAGCTGCCAGATGAGGTGGTAAATGCGGGTTCTTTTTTAACATTTAAGAATAAATTGGACGGATACATGGATGGGAGGTGTATGGAGGGATATGGTCCGTGTGCAGGTCAGTGGGACTAGGCAGAAAATGGTTTGGCACAGCCAAGGACGGCCAAAAGGCCTGTTTCTGTGCTGTAGTTTCTATGGTTTCTATGAAGAGAGCATGGCTTATCTGGGGTTGTTCTCTTTGGATCAAAGAAGAGATTTGAGGTGTACTAAAATTGAGACGTTGGGATGGTGGACAATTTGAACAATTGGGAGCTATAATTGGTGAAAGGATTAGAGTGGAGCGGAAGATTTTGTTTTCCTTGTACGATCTCGAGTTCGCTATCTGAAAGAATGATGGGGGCAGAAACGTTTGCTGGGCTTTTAAAATTACCTGCATGAAAAACCATAATCTGCAAGGTTATAAACCAGAAGCTGGAGAGTGTGATTTAGCTTTTAATCTATTTTGACATGATGGGTCAAATAGCTTCCTTTTGTGCTGCAAGTTGCTAATATTTTACTTCTATTTCTATCTCTGAATATGTTTCCTAAAGATGGAAACTATCCGAATAAGTAAGTACCAGAGATCAAACTTGCAACCTATAAATTGCTGTAATGGACTGGAGAAGGACAGGACAGCAATGATGGCCAGACATCACATTGCCAGTGGTACCTCCTCTCAATAGCTGCTGTTTGTTGGAGAATTGAATGCGAATGTCAGGAACTGAGCCTATTGCAGCACCTCATGTCTTCCAAAAAATGAATCGAATTTTCGTGCCTGTGTCACTCTCTCTGTGTTAGCTTTAGGCTGTATTTATAAGGCTATTCTTCACAAAGGAGGTTAACTTTTCATGCCTCCCTCGCATGCTGATGGTGAAATGCTGCCTCCTTATTGGTTTGAAGGTGTTCATTGGTAGAAAATTAGGCATTTAATTTAAAATGTATTAAGGTGATTTGCAAGTATGTAGATCTCTTTGATTTGATTCTAATTTTTTGGCTTTCTTTATTTTGCTGACTCGGAAAGAGTTGAGAAGAAAGAGCGGGCCAGGTTAAAGACGGTGAAATTCAATTCAAAATCAAGAGATAAAGGGGTAAGTGTTTCTTGTGGGGGAGGGGAAGGTTTACAATTTGCATTTTTATATCAGTAGAATTATTTACATCCTTAAAAGAAAGTGATTATCTTTCTATTTGAATTAAAATGTCAAATAATGTATGTGAAAGACTTAAACAAGAATCTTGAGACCATAGAACTGTTTCACTCTGTAGATTTCCTCTGTTAAACTGGAAAGTTCATGTTCTGAAAATTACCTGCTGATTTATCGTTATTTCTTAACATGTAATGAATGAATGCATTTTATTTAAATCCAACAAACTGGGGTTACAACTGGAGACAGAGGAATATTTAATTCTGACTTTTGCACGTTAATGTAATTAGTTAATGGCACAAATTAGTGTTGAAAGTTAAGTACTTTTGGGTATTTTTCTTTGTTGAAGGTGCTACACTACTGAACATTATGTTGAGCCCAGTAAAAAGTTTAAGTGTAGTCCATGTAATAGCACTGCACATAAGTGTATGTGGCTTCACTGGTTAATTCTGGTCCTAAAACTGGGTCCCTCATAGCTACAGTAGTGAAATACCTGATTTATTTAGCATCACAAAGAATTAGTGTTCATTTGGCGCAAGGTCCTGACATTATAGTAATCCGATATTTGAGCATTGAGGGATAATGGCTGCACTGCTGACCACCTCACTTTCGGGAGCAGCAAAGTATTCTGCACTGAGCCTACAATCTGCAACTTTTCAGCATCTTTCCCACATTGTAGATGTGGAGAAACATCAGGAACCATTGAGCAAATGTATAGTTAATTTTGTTTTAGAATTTCATTAGCTTTTTTCCACTGAACTGAGGGTGCAACGAAAGGTTATAAGTAGGTTCCAAAATTAGATCTGATTTTCCCATCAATTTTAATTCCAAAAATCTTCAGGTGCTCAAGACTAGTATAAAGTCATAGATTTTGTTATTGTTTAAATAGAAGGGTGTTCCGTATCAAAACTTTCACTGCAGTCTGTCCAATGGTAAATCCACTAAAGGAAGATTCGAACTTAGTTAGGTTCTATCAGATTGAAGGGGGAGAATAGTGTAGAGGATAAACCAATTGAATAATCCATGAATGATTTACTGTTGGCGATTCATAACACAATCCAAACTCATGTAAGTAAAGACAAGCAAGGTTAGATTAGGTTGGGTTGGGTTAGATTTACACTGATTGAGATCACTTTTGTAATTATGAAACCTTTTCCAAGATGACAGTTCCACCTTGTTCTAGTAATGCTAACTCCACCCATGCCTTCTTTAGCATAACTAAGCAAGTAATATATTATCTTCACGGCTAACTCTGGCAGTAAAGATAATTCCAGCATCAGCTGAGACTTCACCTATTCCATTCCAAACGAGAAAATCTGCAGATGTTGCAAATCCAAGTGTGACGTACCCCGTGATGGGAATAAAGAACCAGCAGAGATGGAAAACACTTTGGAGTCCAGTATTGCTATAAACTACTAATATTTATTAGTAACTACGCAATACAGTAATGTAAATGTAGATAAATCAAACAGGTTAGCAATGATTATATATATTTATGTAAGTACAAGTATATCAGTAAGTGTGGAAATATATATGTATGAGAAACCAAGCTTCTTTAAGTCTAGGGGTAAAAAGATACAGTCTTACCATGATGAGTAAAGTTCAGTTCAGTTCAGTTCATGGTATTGAGTAGTGATGGGGAGAGAGAGAGAGAGGGAGAGATTTGAGTCTTCAGGTCAGCTGATGCCGTCAATCTTCTCGTTGTCCTTCAAAATCCCTTAAGAGTCACCGACTGCGACTTTAACAAAGGGGACCGGTTTTCTGTAGTGGAGCTATCCCCCAGGCGAGGGTGGACACATGGACAACTCCCCACCAGTCAACCCCTTCCTTTCCACTGCAAGAGCAGCGGGTTGATCCGCCTGGTCAATCCTCCAAAACCCACTTTTCTTGTGGCCACTACAATGCTCATTCAGTGTCCAGAACATGTGTCTGAGGTCTATCATCTGACCTATTTTATCTTCCCGTGCTGAGCATCAACTGTCACTCAAATAGCTCCTCCTTCCTCTCTCTGTGAAGAAATGCACAAGCAGGCGAACTGTCCTTGAGAAGTATCAACAACCTGCCGAAAATCATAACATCGAGTGTCCATTAAATAACACCGCCTTCGGTCACCATAGCAACTTACGAGCTGCTCGGTGCCATCTCCAACTCCAACTCAGCAGAAATCCAAAAGTTTACCAGTTCTTTCTCGTGCCTTAAAGTGACAGTCCAACAGTTAGTCTTCGTCTCTCTCTCTCTTTCAAAACAAAATGTCGGTGGTAAATAACTCTCTCTCTCTTTTCAAAAGCACAGTTAATAGGGGTAAATGAGCACAGTTCATAGGGGTAATTCAGGGTCCCGTCACACAAGTAACACAAACAAAATGCTGGAAGAACTCAGCAGGCCAGGCAACATCTAAGGAAAACAGTACAGTCGATGTTTCAGGCTGAAACCCTTCATCAGAACTAGAGAAAAAAGATGAGGAGTCAGAGTTTACTTTGCCCTCCCCCCCCCTCCCGGTTTCACCTATCACCTCGCGTCCCCCCCCCACCCCCAACTCTGACTCCTCATCTTTTTTTCTGCAGTCTTGCTGAAGGGTCTCGGCCCAAAACGTCATTTGTACTATCCTCTATAGATGCAGCCTGGTCTGCTGAGTTCCTACAGCATTTTGCGCGTGTCACCTATCCCATCATTGCTTCCAGGCTCAATTATGAACAATATCAAGTAGAGTCGAACACTATTCCTGCTGGATTCAACTTGATACTGTTTACAAAGCAGTTTTTCCCGTCTACCACAAACTTCACTTGACCATCCCTTGCATGCAAAATTAAAACAAATTGTTTTTAATCTTCGTATTCCAGCCTTCAACAGTTAACTGACTCTTGTTCCAGGACTTTATAAAAGCAGTGAATTGGAAGAACAAAGCTACAGTATAGAATAAATTTTCTTCCATTGGGCATCAGCAAATTTGAACTTGTGATTTAGTTTGCAATTGGGCATTAATGAACAGTATCTGAGGGTTTAATGCAACACACACAAAATGCTGGAGGAACTCAGTAGGCCAGGCAGCATCTATGGAAAAAAGTACAGTGGATGTTTCAGGCTGAAACCCTTCGACCCTTTATACTGTCCTGCCAAAGGGTTTTGGCCCAAAACGTCAACTGTACTTTTTTTTCCATAAAGGCTGCCAGGCCTGCTGAGTTCCTCCAGCATTTTGTGTGTGTTGCTCGGATTTCCAGCATCTGCAGATTTTCTCTTGTTTGTGATCTGATGGTTTAATCTTGGGTTCAGAGTGCACTAGTGGGATGCAGAAGTTGGACAATAAATTTAAAATATGGACCCTAAAACTGAAACACATGCATGTTCTTAAATTATTTATATTAAGTTGGGACGGGATGTTTTGGGCGTCAAGATGGAAGTTCCCTGCAAAATCAAAATACATTCTGTATACCACCAGTAGTTAAAGCTCTTGAGTGTTTTCTTTTGGCCAAAACCTTCACGTTCATAAAGAAGTAGGTATGGATTGTGCCGTGATTGCACAATAACGATAAACATTATGTTACATTGTACGCACTTTCTACTTTTTGTAGAAACAGCTGCAGATGGAAAAGAACACCTCTCAGAAATTCCTCCAAACACTTATAACTTTTGCCACCCCTTCGTTGCAATATTCTTCATTCCTCAAATTCTAAATTGCCTCACCCTGCTCAGTTTCCTGGTGAGAATTTGTGTGGAAAAGTCCATTGCCATTCTTCTGCCTGAGCAGACTCTTTAGAGTTAAGAATGCCTGTTTTTTTTAAATTTATATGCTGACCAGCAGAACTTAAACCATAGCCCTCCTGTTATGTGACAGCCGCATTGCAGTTTCAATCAGTGGTACTTTTTAACTCGAGGATGGAGAGGAAGTAAAAGATAACACTGAGGGCTGCTAGTTAAATTAAATAGTGAACATATATTTCTGATTAGAAAACGTTATGTTACACATCATCTTAAAAAAGTGCATTATTATAAAATACTGATTTTGATTCATAAACATCGGATTGTTATTTTTTTAATATCAAAGTATGCATTTAACTTTAAATTTTTATAGCCAAGAATGACTAAGATTAACAGCATGCTTCCACCTGCTGTGGATTTAAAATAAATGCTGATGACCTTTTTCTGTGCTAAATGTAGAACCTGTATTGTTGCTCTTTACTTGTCTATTGGGTTGGAATAATTGTTGACCGATGTGCACAGAAACATGCATGTGTTGTGTTGCAAGAGGATTGCAATAAGAACGCTTGCCATTGATGAAGATTGCATTTCTTGGAGCTGTTTTACCAAATAGTGGTCAAACTCCTTGATGGCATTGGTAAATGTCAAGCTCTACCTTGCTATGCATGCACTCTACTTAAAAGAGAAACTTGCCTTTCGAGCTCAAAATCCATTTTCTCTTGTTTCGGGTGTAAGCTTGGGGAGAATCTGAGTACTATTTTTTTGATTGGGATTTTCTCTTGCCATTTTGATTTGAACAGTTTGGAGTTCAATTTTAACATTCTGTTTTGCTAATATAAAATGGATGGCATTAAAACGAATCTTGACCAAATAAAAAAGACATTTTTATTATTCACATATTAGTTTTCCAAATCTTAACCGATGGGGGGAGATGTTAGTGTTTCTTATTATACAGCTAAAATACTAAAGTAGAGAAACCATCAACACAATTGTAACTAACTTCAACTAACTTGTTTTTCTTTAACTTTTATCATGTAATCATTAATGCTAGATAAATATGCCATATTTTTCAATAATGTCTGGCCTTTCTTTTCCTAGAGAGCAAGTTCTCTCCCTTGTTACTACTCACACGTGTGATGTCTTTCTCCTATTGCTTCCACAAGCCGGCTCCTTTAGAGGCTCTTTAATTCTTCTTCAAATGAAGCTTAATAAACTTAGGAATAAGAGTTCTTCTTAATAGTTTACGTGCATTACTACTCATGTTTAATTGTTTTAGGTTTTGCTCTAGAATAAATAAACCTTGTAGACTTGCCTGAAATTCTTGAGAAATTGGATTTTTATTATCTTGATGCATTTTAGCTTTTCTGCATTGGCTGTGAATTTTCTTCATGAAATTCTTTCTGAAATTTCACAATGATTTTAAAGTTTATTAATCCAGACTTGACTTTGTAAGACAGCATGTGAACAACCATGTCTCACCCTCTATCCTTTGTTGCACAATCTTCAATATCACAATCCGTCAATTTAAATTCATCTATATTTTCTTGTTCCAATAAGATTTTCAGCATAATCTTGTCAAAAAACCTTTCAAAAAAATCTTTGTCAAGAACACCTTTTTATATACACCTTGACCAGATTTTTTTAAATTTTGATCATCTCAGTTGCAGAACATGTTTTATTATGTCTTGTGGAAGCAAATTAAGGGTGGTTAATTTCTGTCTTGTCAACTATTGCAGCTGATAAACTTTTTTTTAAGATTCAAAATTGCTAAGTGTCCTGGAAGATTCTCAGGGCGGCTCGTTACAGTTTTTCATAACAGTTTGTAGGAAATTTATTCCTGGAATAAAATTCAGATTATTTCTTGGCTCTATCTAATAATATATCATTTTTTAAAAAATATTGCAAGGGATTGTGGCCCAACTCAGTTACCATGTGTTTCTGGGGTCGGGCATTAACCACGTGGACATTAGACACCCCTTTTTTTGCCACTCCTTCTCTTCCTCAGCAGTCATTCAATGACAAGCGTAAAAAGAACATCTTTTCCCGAAAATTCCCCTTCTACAAGAGCAAGCAGCAGAGTGAGCGGGAGACCAGTGACCTTGAACGTAAGTAGCTGTGACCAGACACACCTGTAGAGAAGATCAATCTCCAAGAAGGGACCTTTACTGCGTTACCATGGCAATGTGTTTTTGCTGAATACAGCTGGATTTTTCCCATTTTTTATTTTAAAAAGGGCATCTATTTAAAATTGGCTGTATCCACTTTTGTTAATATGTCTGTATGATGAGACTATATGGTTAACTCCTGAACCTGGGAAACCTCTGAACCAGTTATGTTCACACAAACAGTCTGTCATGGTAGTAGACTTGTTATGTGTCACTGACAGATTTTTTTTTCTTCTGTGATTGTTCTTTTTTCTTTATTGCTTGCTGTCTGGGGACTACTCTACAGGAGATCCCCGGGTTAGGTGACGACGTTATGGGAACAAAAGGCCTGAGTAAGTGCCGGAAAATCCTCTCCATTCACATTTGCCTCCATCTATTTTCTAAGCTGGGTTTTTTTGTTGCTTTTTCTAGTGGTTTGTATGGTTCTGCTGGCATGGGGGAGGTTCGTGGTTATTGGTTTTCATGTCTTTATTTGTACTTTTCAATCATTGCCATGCAAAGTCAGGTTTGCAGTCTCTGGCCATATTTCCTATGTTGACTTTCAAATAAAGCAGATACTTGATTGATTTACAAATTTAAAACAAATGCAAGTAGAATGTTTCCCTTGCCTAAAATTATATAAATAGTGTCTGAAGTTTTTATTTTGTTACAATTATTTGCAACAGGCTGGCATTCTCCGCCTTTTGTGTGCCTTTGTTTGCAAACCAGCCAATTTCAATTCTGAAGTAAGCAGAATATCAATGTTTGCCTCAGTGTATGACCAAATTTTAAATGTCAACATAGGAAATAACTGGAAACAATTGCAAATGATTTTTTCTTACATTATGACATTGGTGTGATCTGCAAACTGTGAACTGGAGGAAAGATTTTTGTTTTGTTTTCCTTAAACTGTGTGAGATCTTCAGAGAACTAGAAATCATCAGGTTATACTACTTTGTTCAATGGCTTCCTTTCAGCAGACTATCTTGTTTTGCATTTTATTATTTTCCCCCATAGTTCTGGGATGAACTGGCTGCTGTCACTATCAGTGAGCTACAGGGGTTGATGAAGACTTCCTCTTCCCCCAAGGATGTCTGCCGTCAGCTCAATACTCTTGGTGTGGTACGAGATCAAAATCTGAGCAGAGATTGAATCTGAATCTTTATCTTTCATGTTCTCATTTGAATGTCTAAATTCAAGATTCATTTAGTATCAGTGAATGAATAAATTATACAACCTTGAGATTTGCTTGCTCACAGGTAGCCACAAAGCAAGAAACCCGAAAGAACCCAATTAAAGAAAACAAAAGAATAAAAATAAAAAATAAAAGACTAACACTCGATACTCAAGAGAAAGAAAAAAATAAAGATCATGCAAACAATTGAAGAGAACAACAAATTCCCCTGTTTTTTTTACATTTCACTACATTAAACTATGTAATAGAAACACTAATTCAATTGGAAATGTAAAAGTATCCCGGATTTTTAAAAGGGAAACTGAAATCTAGTGAGTTACTTTCCATGAGGATCTTCGAAATTCCCACAGCTGTGAAATTCAGTAAAAAGATTCACAGTTGTTTCTGGAAATTATTTGCATTTGCACATGTCATAGTTCTTTCAGCCACAAGTTTTGCTTCATCTTTTAAACAGATATGAAGATTATAAATATGGTAATTTAATCGTTGCTTGCTTAATGGAAGATTATTATTCTTTGCAACTCTCGCCTTGCTGATTGGGGTTCTTGGTCTGGTTAACATTCTCTTTCACTGTATTTGAGGAGTGTGCGTACAGCACTGGGTACCTGCATGTTTTTAAAACCTTGAGTTTTATATTATTAGGACTTAATTACAAGCTTGCTTAATTGTGCTGAATGTTGGAGGTAGTGGAATGTTGTCTTTGCCACCCCGAGATTAAATCAGCAAATTTTTATACAAATCCTTTACTGCCCAGGGAGTCCGGTCTATTTTTTTAGCGTAATGAGATGTGAACTAAAATAGTTACCAATTAGAAAATCATTACCTGCTCCTGACTAAAAGAATTCACCCTCATTGTTAATTGCTGATGAACTAAATTTACCAGGATGTTGCCTGGAATTAGTTACAAGGAGAGGTTTGTTCTTAGTGGTGTAAGAGGCTGAGGGGATATCCTTTATCATTTAGGATTTAATAATCATTAGTTTCTTCATTATTTAGTGTCAATCAGAAAATTTGTTCAAGAAGAAGTTCTAAAGCACAAACAATAAATTTAGATTTTCAGTGTTTCAAGTTTTGTGCAGCTTAATTGCACCAATCAAGTAGTTAGCTGGCCTTGAATAGCTTAAGGCAAGAAGGTAGGAAGAAGGCTAGTTTTGTATCTTGCTGACCCTTACTGAACAGTGCCCAAACACAAACGTTGAGGTAGGTCTGGAGTAGGTGAAAGGGATTTATTTCTTGTTCAGCTGTAGATCGTGTTCTTTTCCCCTTCTGCCCAGTGTAACTTAAGAGTTAACAGGAAGGCAAGGTGCTGGAGAACTGCATATTAAGTTGGACCGGAAGCTAATATAAATCTGTGCTTTAAGAAAAAGATATAGAGGGTAGGAAAGTGGTGAGGAGGAGGAATTTGCTTATGTGGTTCATGTTTCTCCTAGGTCAGATTATCAAAAATTCAATAAATACAATAGATTTCCTTTTGTGCATATTATTACACTTACGGAATAGTAATGAATGATCAGCTTAGTAAGATTAAGAATTTGAGAGAACAGTTCACAAAAAGAGAAGGACGGACAGATTCAGAGTGCGTATGAGCAGTATAAACACAGAATCATTCAGTTCAGTGGCCATTGAAGTTTGAGACTGGAAAACTTCACATTACTTGTACCCAAGTGATCCTAATATCAGAAACCCGACACTTTTAATGCAAATCCAAAGTAAGAAATAATATTTTAATATTTTCTCTACTGCTAACTAACAATGGTTCTGATAATTGCAAAATGACTGAGAGACCAGATGCAATTCTCTCCCGAGAGGTGTGTTGGTGTTTTCAGCAACCTTCATTTCTAGAAAAAAAAAATTCTTTACCTTTCAGGATCTGGGGATTTTTGACAAGGCCAGCATTTATTTCCTGTCCCTAACTGCATTTGAGAAGTCCTGAAGTAGGTGCTCCCATGATGCTGTTGGGAAGGGATTCCAGGATTTAGGCCCAGAAATGATCAGGGAATGTCAAAATGTTTTCAATTCAGGATGTTGCAGAAGCTGGTGCTCCAATGTGCCGGAATATGTGTTCTTTTTGGTTGTAAATTTTGTGGGTTTGGCAGGTGTTGATACAACAGCTTGGGTAAGTGACCACAATGAATTTTAGAAGTGGTGCACACTGCATCTCTGCTATACATCTGTTGTTGGAAGGAAGGAACATTTAGTGTTGTAAATGAGTTGTCAATTGATGGGGCTGTCTTTTCCTGCAATGTTACCAGGTCACACAACACTCATTTCTGCTTTGGTAGAAGGTAAAAAGGCTTTGGGTATCTGGCAGTGAGGTACCAGGCCTCAGACCTGTTCTTGTGTGTCCTTTATTTATGTGCTTGGCTCAATTTCGTTTCTGGTTAATAATGGCAACTGCTGGGAACTTGGTAATGGGAATGCTATTGAATGCCAAGGGTAGGTAGTTCGCCATTTGTTGCAGGTGGTTATTGGCTGGCATTTGTATGCAACTGATGCCACTTGCCTGACGTTTAGATCTTGATGCATGCCGATATGGGCTACTTCATTTTTTGAGATTAAGATTAGTGTTATTTGTCACATGTGCATAGAAGCATACAGTGAAATCCATTGTCTGTGTCAAATAAAATCAGTGAGGATTGTGCTAGGCAGCCAGCAAGTGTTGCCAGGCCCATATAGAATGCCCCACAACTCACTAACCAGAATGTAGGAGGAAGCTGGAGCACAGAGGAAGCCTGTGTGGTACTGAAGAGAATGGGCAAACTCCTTACCGGCAGTGCTGGGACTTGAACCCAGTCTCACAGCTGGCAGGCTGCAAAACATTGTACTAACTGCAACACTACCATGCCACATTTGCAAAACAATTATGAATGCATCCTTCCTTTGATGTTGATGATGGGTGAAAGGTCATTGATTAAACAACTGATGGTTGATATCAGGACTTAGCCTTGCCCTGTGGTGATATCCTGTGGCTGATTCAAATAACGCAGCCCTCTTCCTTTGTGAGGTGTGATGTGTGCAGACTCTTTGTACAGGGCTGTGATGAGGTCTAGGTCTGGCAAAACCCAAGCTGACTTCAGTGAGTTGGTGCCATTGATATCACTGTCGATTGTACGTTCCATCATTTTGATGATTGAGAATAGACTGACTGTCACAAGCCATCTAACATGCAAAGTGGCAATTCCAGACAAAGCTTGAATCACAGAAGAATGCTTGACGGCTGTGACAGGGCTTGAATGCCATCACCTGCTAGAGAGCAAAATCAAGCAGCATAAATGACAACTGTGTCTTGCTTCCAGATGAGCTCAGGGCCTTTTATGCTCACTTTGACTGACAGAACACTGGGACACCTTCCCAAACACCTGCAAGAAAATGAATCTCAAGGTAGTATATGGTGACATATACGTACTTTGATAATAATTTATTTTGACTGGTAATTAGCTGGAATAGAATTGTTCTACTTTTAACATACTTGGGGAATTTTCCTTGCTAATATTTAATGGTGCTGGAACAGTTAGGCAAGAGCTACTTCATGCTCTGAAGCTTAGATGTTCAGTAGGACAGTTTTACTGTTGCCTGCTTCACAGCTTTATTATTCAGTGCTCCGAGCGATTCCTGATACCTTGTGGAGTGAATTAAAATTGCTGATGAGTAGCTTCTGTTACTGGCATCAATGACAATTCAGTATTTATTGTTGATCTCTTCGTTTCTGACTTTAGTAGCGTTCCAGGGCATTTTAGTTCCAGTTTAATTGTCATTCAACCATACATGAATACAGCCAAATGAAACAGCGTTACTCCGGAGCTAAGGTACAAAACACAATACCCACAGTCGTACACAGCACAAAGCACATACAGAACATATAAGATAGCAGTAAACATACAGTTACATTAAAAAAATATATAGTCCAAGTCCCTCAGTACATGAATATTGCAGCAGTCTGCCGTTGAACACAATACAGCTTGTCTTCTGCTGAGCAAACTCCAGCACTCCGGTGGGGTGCCTAACTCTGATGCCTTCCCCTGGGTGGCTGCAGACAGGCGACACTGCAGCTTGGGGCCTAGTCCTTGCTACGACAGAGGCCAAACAGCTACCCCGCTGTTCGCCAATAAACCAGTGAATTGGACTTGCAACATTCCACATCATCGTTGTCCAACAGGGTCTTGCGATCACAAGAAAACTGACTAAGATGATCACTTGCTGTTGGACTGCATACCTTCTTTGCGCACTGACTCCTCTCTGTCGCAGACAGCATCATGGTCCGCACCAGGTCCAGCTCTTACAGTTTCTCCACTAGTGTGCAACTCACTGATGGGGCAGACCTGCAGTACTTTAAGTTCTTAACCTCCAACAGGGTCTTGGGATTGTAAAAAAAGAAGTTCAAAACAGGCAATAACACTTTTGGCTGACTCTGTAGAAGCTGCTGCATCTGAATATGTGACCATCTTACTGGAAGACATTTAGAGAGCATTCAACTACATCTCTATGGGTCTGGTGTCATATATAGGCCAGGCTACTGTGATGGTTTTGGGTTTGCTGTCTGAAGTTCTGGACTCAGATGAAGATCGTAATTGAATTGAATTTATTTAAATCTTACATCCATCCCACAACATGAGTGAGTAAAAACCTTTTGTGTTATGACTCCATCGCATGTACAGACATGTGAATTTATAAGTTTAATGGCTTGTAGAAAGAAGCTTCCCAGAGCCTGTTGGTCCTGGCTGTATTGCTGCACTACTGTTTGCCAGATGGAAGCAGCTGAAACAGTTTGTGGTTGGGGTGACTGGTGTCCCTGATGATCTTTCAGGCCTTCTTTCTGCACCTGCTGCTGTAAATGTCCTCAATGGAGGAAGTTCAGGTCCACAAATGCGCTGGGCTGTCCATACCACTCTCTGCAGTACCCAGTGATCAAGTTCCCATACTAGGCAGTGATACAGCCAGTAAGCCCTATCCACTATAGTTTGATATGGATACCCACACTAAAGAGAGGTTATACTGTAGCCACCTACTCTTCAAAGGCTAGATCACATTGTCATTTATCCTCCGGGGTGAGTTTAGCTACCAATACCCACTATTTGAGCAGTGTATCCCCCTCCCCAACAAGGAGAAGATAGTTCCAGCTAGCAAAGTCATTTAAACATAGTTCTTTTATTTTTAATGGTACACATTTAAATTTAGATAAAATTCTTAAAACACATTGGAAACTCTCGGAGGATTTCTATCTTAAAAGATTTTGAAATTACCAATAATTTCTAAAACATGAAGGATTTCCAAAACACAGGTATAATTCCTATAAGCTGAAAAGACATACCAACAAGTGTCTATGTATTTTTTTTTGAGACAGCACAGAATAGGCCCTTCTGACACATCAAGCATCACTGGCCAGCAACTCCCGATTTAACCTACTAACCGGTACATCATTGGACTATGAGAGGAAACCCTCGCATTCCACGGGGAGAGCAGAGGAATTCCTCATTCCGGGATTGAACTCTGAATTCCAACACCCCGAACTGTATTAGCATCACGGAAACCGCTACTCTTGACAGGTTGCAAACAAACAAGTCATCTACTGCAGAAGTCGAAGGCAGAGGCATAGATTCTTGTCAGCCCATATTTCTGTCATTCTTCTTGTCATTCCTTCATCATTCCTAACAAGCCTGACTGTTTTCTTTCATTTATACTGTTTTTTTTACACTCCTTGCTGACTTCACGCAGATGATCTAAAAGCAGCTGGGGTCAGAGGTCCCAGACACCCAAAATTAATGCTGTGAGGGCTGATTCTCTGAGTACATGAATCTCCCAATTATTGATAGATCAGCCATTTGATGTATTTACTATGTGATAGTAGCAGTCTGGTTTGCAAGCTTCCTTGAACTAAATAATTTCACCTGTGTTAATTTACAGGCACAATTAACAGAACCCCATTGTCTTGTGTCTCATGAGCAGCCAATCCCTAGTTGTTGGCCAACAGCTTGTGCTCTATAGGCAGTGCTGCTTGTTTGCAAAGCCTACCTTTTAATTTCAGACTGATGTGACTTGCAATTTTCATTAAGAATTGAAGATTGGTTCTTGGTTATGACAAGAAGCTGAGCAAAGAATATTGATTGGGAGTTTAACTTACACAAAAACAACTCTTTGAGTCCTGGACAGTGTATATCCATCACACGAAGCAAGATTGGTTTACAGCGGTCTGAGGGCCACATACCAAGCCATCAGAATTTTTGAACAATTGTATCATGGATTATATTTGTTTTACTGTACTAATAACAATGTTGGTAAAATGTTTCACAATATATTATGTGGAATGACCCTTGGTATTAAAGAAGCACAGTTTAAACCAAAACCTTCATGAGAAAAGTGGAGAAAGGATATAGTTTTTCCTGACAAAACTGAAAGGAATTTTATAGTATGTATTGGACAAATAATAGGAAGTATTTGAAGCAAATTAACTGAGGTTTATTTCTCTAAGTTGGTTGATCTTAAGAATGATGAAAGTGAAGTAAAATTCGTGACTGCTTCTTGTGAGTATTATGTGCATTGATTGGAATCCTGATCTACTGTTGGCTAGTAATATGCCCTTGTTACCATGGGGAAGGTTCAGTTCATTTATTCTCAGTCACAAATGCAGCTGATTAATATTTTACACCTTAGCAGGGAATACAATAAGATAGTTAAATACTTGTTACATAAAAGGGAAAGGTAGTAAGAACATTTTGTACCCAGCCTCATGTTAAAATCTGAAACCAAGTACTCATTTTAACATGACTGTTGAAAATCCACTTTTGTGTTTTTTTTCTTCTTTATTTCACCCAGATAGAAAATCAAAGATTATTAGCTTTTGTAACATTCGCTATGGTTACTTTTTTTTAATATCAGCTTCTCTTCAATCAATTCACTGATAATATAACCCTTTTGCAGAAAAACCTGTAGACTCCTTTTGACTGTTCCTGTGTTGGATACAGAATTCACTTTGGGGAATGCATTTATGATGATGCTAAATATTAGTGAACACTGAAAATTGTCCTTTATACTTCAGAATGTCAGTGCTATAGATTGGAATATGTTTGTGTTTTTCATCAATGTTCAGTACAGTATTGCTGCATGGCTTTTAGTACAGGTGAAATGGATTCTTGCATTTAACCATGTATCCAATACAAAAGTCAGCATTGGGGGATGTAGAGTTTGGTCACATAACAATGACTGAAATTTGTTCAATTTCAGCATACGCCATATCTATTTCTTACACACACTACATTTGTGATTTCTTTGAAAATTCCAATCCTAAGTATCACTATTTGGGACATCTCGGATTTCATTCCATTCATTCTGATGATCAGATTATCAAGTTATTTAAATTAGATTTCTGTGTTGTAATTGTGCAGAAAGATCTCCAAGCTGGACGGTGTAGCATGAACAGTGCTACATTACAAAACCGTAATACGTCAGGGAGCTTGAACATAACACTTTTGTAGGATGTTGGCTGTAAATAAGCTAATGTTTAACATGAAATAATTTAGATATTTCGATGTTTTTTTAAATGAAATCCTGCTCTCCTGTACAAAGCCCTATTTCTGGTTTGATTATTAGCTGCAATATCTCCTCTCATCGAACCTTTAATTTCATACAACTGATTCCAAATATGAAGGCTGACAGTAATGTTATACATCGTAGGCAGAGTTACACAGTCAAAGAATTTTATTCATTTTATTAAGTAACCAATGTACATATATTCTTTGTTTAAAATGTGCTTGGAATTATTAAAACTGGTTGTAATTATTAAAGGTTATTGTTTGTTAACTGATAATGCTCTGTATGCATCATTGTCCTTCAATGCAAGGTCATTCAGATGTTTGCATCTTAAAGGACCCTTTGATGGACTTTTTTCCCCCAAAATATTAATTAATGGCCAGCATGATCTCCCAACCGTCCACAGCCATTGAAAAATATTAGAATATAAATGAGGTGATAACTCTTCTCTGCATTTTTTCCTCAAGCTGTTTACAGTGGCATTCTTGGGTACCATATTGGTCATCTCTAGTTTCAATGAATGCTTAATGATAGGAATTCTTCTGCCGCTTGGAAATTATTCTGCATTTATGCAGTACTGCTGGTTGGTGTTTCCAGTGTAATCTACTGCAGTTTATCAGTTTTGGGTTTGGCATCAGTATTTTATGTTATATTTGACTTTAGGACTCAGGTCAGATTTCCCAGTTCACAGTATTTACATCATCATCCAGTAAAATGGTTACTGTATTAAACGATTCCATGGTATGATTTACACATTCTTGTAATGCAAAATTTTGCCAACCATAATTTGTATTGTCATGTTACATTTGATTCTGTTGCTCATGTTTCTTTTATTATGATTTCAGAGCATGTAACCTCTAATGCCAGTGATAGTGAAAGTAGTTACCGTAAGTTGTTTCTTGTTTGCTGTTTGCTTCTGAGTTCACCCTTTTGTTGCACATTCTTCGCACAGATTTCCATGCCTCTGCCCAATAAGTTGCATGTTCTATAACACAGCAAAGAAAGTTATTCATATATGGTTATTGTACATTTCCATGAGAATCTGACTTGTTTTAAGAACAAATTGTTATCCATCTTCAGCTTGCCACAGCACTTAGAATAAAATGTAAGCCCATTTTGTGCTTGAGAATTTCATTTGCGATCTTTGAAATGAAAATAACTAAATTAACTCTTGAGGCTATATTTACATTTTGCTGTTTAAAATTTTACATTAACAATATTATAATTAGCAACTTTAATTTTATAGTGACTATAACACTGTTAACATCACAAAGTGCTTTACAGGAATATAAACATTTGATTCCAAGCCATAAGTGAAGACATTATGGTAAATGGCTAAAAACAACGGTTACTGAGATTTTAAGAAGCATCTTATAAGTTAAAAGCAGAGAAATAAAATGATGTAGGGAGGAAATTGTGGAGCTTGCAACTCAATCAGTCCATGTGATTTTTTAAACTTGCTCCTGTCAAGCTTTCCTTTTTGCAAGTACTAATGTCAGGGCCAACATTTTACTTCAAAGGGATGTATGTAAGTTTTGTCCAGAGTGGCTTGTTCTCCTTTGGAATTTTTTAATATTTTGTTCATATTTTTTGGTAAGTTTGTTTTACAAGTTTAGTTCTGCTGTGTTTTGACCTCCATATAGGAGGTGCTTATTTTTAAAAATCAAGGTCACTAGCAAGTTACAATGTCAAGCTAAGATCGTAATACTTTCTGAAAAATGAAGAGAATAAATCTTCTGAAATAACTGAATACTGAATGCCTGACTCTTATCATGGTCAAACTTGAATACTGAAAATGAGACCATGATAAAAGTCAGGCATTCTAATATGCAGATCATTTAGGCTGAGGCATAAATTATCTACTAAAATTGGTTAGTCTTAAATCACTCAATGTGGTAATTACAAAAACTAAAATATTAAAATGGTGTTCCTGTTTGAACTCCTTATTAACCTCATAAGTTCTTCTGTCTGTATTTATGATACCACTATATATTTGAGCTGCCTCCTCTCCTCCTCTTGGAGGTGCCTCATTGTTACAGCTAGGATTTCCTGGTTGGTGGCGTTACATTGTAGGAGTGAGTTTGAGAACCTCTAGATTAAGAAGTTTATATTACTGAAAGGGTTGATGAATTGCCTCCATATCTGGTTGTCATTATTCCTCCTCTCACCACGGTGCATCTGGTCTTGTCTTCCAAATACAATGTACAGGATAGTGATTAAGTGCATTAAACGTCCACACAAAAATAACTACTGCTATCTTGTTCAATGTGAAAGTTTTCCAACTGGGAAAGTTCTTATTCTGGTCTGCAATGAGCCAGTTGAGATCCATACAGTTTCAGTTTTCTTCACTTGGCCAAGAATTTTTACTGTGGACATGTATCTCTTTACTGGGCATTTCGTCCTGGGCAGGAGATTACCTGGTGAATGTAAAACCAAGTGGAGTAGGTCATTATTCAATATTGTAGCTCATAGAAAGAATGTAGAGCGCCTTTGTGAAAGGAGAAAGATAAGGTAAAAATGATCATATCCGAAAGTTATAAATGACTGAAATGTTTGGTTGCTTTAGAGTTGTAGCATTAATGAAATGGTGCAAGCTGATTCAGAGAGATTAGGTGCTGAGTAGGGATCAGAATCAGGCTGATTATCAGTGTTATATGACATTTGCTGTTTGCAGAAGCAGTACAGTGCAAAGACATAAAATTATAAAATACAAAATAAATATTGGGAAAGAAAGGAATAACGATGATGGACAAAATGGCAGTAGATGTGAACATCTGTTCAAGTTACAGTAATGACAGAGCATCTGCTTGGCTACAGCAAAGCCAGATGAGGTTTGGCTTCCTTACAGCCAACATGTCACAGGGATTAGAGGTAATGTATTTGAGAGCTATCCCAGTGAAAGCACAGCTGACCCTTGCTAATGGACCCATCACTAATGGAAGATAAAACAAAATTCACAAAATGTAGGCCATGTGCAAAGGTAGTATGAAATCCCTCTCCATCACTTTAAGATTCTCTTCAAGATATAGTACTGCTGCCTCTTGTGCACAGATATCAGCTGAAGCTGGGGCTGAGTGTGTTATTTAAAGGAGGTGTATACCATGTAACCCAGCTTAATTCACTGCCAGTCAGCGTGAGTTCTTTCAACTATTGAAAGCCAGCTAGGTTATGCAGTGTGCAATGCGTCTGCATTATTTTCTTTGCTGTAAGGTACTAGCCATATATGAATTACTAATTTTTATTAACTCTTTATGAAATGTTAATATTAAATATATAGAGGCATCGGCGAAAGGGCAGCCAGCACTGTCACTATCACTGATCTAGTTTTGTGAGGTGCGCTGCACAGGTTGGTAACGGAGTCAACTGAATCTCGTAAATACTTTCAAACTGTACTTTTCTTTTGCAAATTTTACTTCTTCCCTTTTTCCTTCTGCCTTCCTCTGTTCATGACAGAAATCATGATTACAGATGAGTACGGTGAAACGAGAGGTTAATTTCAAACAGTTCTGTTTATGTATCTCAAGTGTGCATTGTTTCTCATCAGCCCTCTGCATGTATTTTAGACTCTGCATGGACGCATTTTCAAATAAGTGCATATAACGGCATGAGTTGCTTCTCTGAGTTTTTTTGGACAATATGCTCATTTTATTTATTAACTTTTAACAATTTCTCTTCTGCCTGAAAACAGTTAAAGTTGTACATTCATCTGGTCAATTATTTCTGAACCTACTAATTGCTTTGTATCACCTGAACCCTGTAGGTAAAGCTTCCCTCCCCGTCATCTCCCCTCTCCCACCACCCAAACCAATAATATTTTTGTTTTTCCTTATTCTAATTTCTCTTGTACGATGCATTGATCCTGGACAATGCATTTTAATCAAAGTTGCAGAAATGAAACATGCACAGAGATACCTCATCTTGGCTGTTGTTTTTGTTGAAGTGGCACTGAAATGTTCATAGCTAATTCAGTCTAACAACATGAAGCCAACTAATTCTTAAACTTTATGGCTACTGTAACATAGAGAGTCATGAAGTATTTATTTCAGTTACAAAACTCTCTTGCTTTTTGGAAAAAGTTGTTCTGAAATATTTTATGAAAGGGTGTGAATGTACTGCTTTAATTGAATATATAACTGCAAAAACCCTTCAACTGCCATTCTAAGCTGGTCAATGAAATGTGAACTTACAAAAGTGGGAGATGGTAAAAGAACTTCAAGTCCAACGAAATATCTTCAAGTAAATTGTGATGCCATTTTTGCATGTTTTTGCACCTTTGCCTGCTAGATGTTTTGACCTGGCCAAGTGAAAAAGCCACCGGCAAATTTTGGAGGGGAGTAGAGCTGGAGTCCAGCAGTAAGCCGATAAAACGAGTGAAAATATGAGAATTCTTCTGATCTCAAGAAGTTCTGTTGGCCCTGATAGTTCTGTGAAGTACCAGAATATTGTTGGAAGTAACTTTTATCTCAGCCAAAAATGGGTTTGAATGTTCACTTGAAGAAATTCCAGCAAATAGCATCCATTATAAAAGCTGATGGCCTGTTCCTGAGGTCAGCCACTGTGGAAAATGAAGCATCTTGCATCAGTAGAGGATTTAGCCTTGCATACCTGGAAATTGTGATCATTAGTCCACCCTAGTCTATATAATTCGAGCACACTCTAGTAACTCAAAGATGATCCCTTATCTTCAGTATAAGGTACAATCATATCAGATAATCCAGATACTAAATGTAAAAACAATACGTTCCACAGGATTGTGAATATCTAGTATTATAGAAAAGGATCGTCCTTTTGAGAACAAGTTATTCTCGGCTGATAAGAATGGTGTTTTTTCTTTAGTGGCAGTTGAAGTGTTAAATGAATTGCAACAAGTATCCATAACAAGGAATTGCTTTAAATATCTGACCAGTGGTATGTCAGTCTTTAATGTTGTCGATGTGCTGCTACTCAGTACTGTGGCGTGAATATTCCTCGTGTGGTGGATACGCCTTTCAATGTTGTTTAAGTGCCGTTGAGAAGTTTAAACCATGCAGCAGTAAACCATTTTGATCTCTGTCTGTGCTTTTACCAGGGGCTTAATCCTGCTCCCCCTATACTTTTCCAATGCACTTTAATATTCCTAATCTGTCACGGATTTCATATTTTTGAATTACCTTTTGAATCTAATCATATCCAATTTGACATTCTAGTTGGATACAGTAGAAAGGATACAAGTTCTTGCTGCTAGATAACTTCGAGGATACAAAACATTACATTTCTTCAGTAGAAGTTATTGGTAGATTAGTTATTGCAATATTTCTTCATGTATTTAAGGCATTCTCGCAGTCCTACTTTTCATGTGATCAATATCAGAGACGTGCAAGACTAAATCCTAAATTTCTGAAAAGCAGTTTTTTCCACATTATTGAAGCAGTCCTTTTACTGAAAACCTCAAGTCTTGTTTCCGTGACCTCAGTGCAGTTTCGACTCACATTCTTTCAAGTCAAATGAAGTTCCTTCCCTGAGACTCAGATTGTTAATGTATTTTAATACAAATAGAATTAATCTGAGACTACACATTAGTCATTCAAAATAGCAGACAGTTTCATGTGAATCATGTATTGTTTTGAAAAGTTATCCTGCAGGTGTGGTTCAGATACTTATTTATGTTTTTACTAATGTTTTAATTAAACACCAACATAATCTTGAACTAAAACATGTTTTGAACGTTAATTGTTAGTGGTTGGCGGCTGATTATTTAAAATGCTGATTATTTCCAGCATTTTAGGTTTTCCATCCCAACTAAATATTTGATTTTGGGGGAAGTAGTCAGCTTTTAATATTCAGATGAGAAAATTGGGGTTTGGTTCTATTATTAAATGTTATCTCAGTGAATGAGAATGCTCTACTAATCTTCCCTCATACCTCCTTTCCCCAAAACCTCCTGCTTCAGCTCCAAAAATAAAATTTCATACTTTTGGTAGACTGTAATGTTTTTATAACATGATTTTTATTGTAAATTTGTGCATCCGTATATTATCTTTTGGGATAGGTGGTCAGGAAGATTATGTCCTCTCATACGAGCCTGTTGGACAGCAGGAGGGTAAGTAGAAACAGATGATTGATGCAATGATCGAGAAAAATTCAACACATTTTGTCATTGATTTTTGAAAACTAGTTTTCTCCATAGTTCAATAGCTCAAATTTCCACACACCTCACCTGTGGATGCTGTGAAGGCTGAAATCTACCACAGTGCGAACGAATAATTGTGGGAAGTAAAACATTAATCCAAGTTGGAACTGCATCCCATCAAAGACTTTGCATTCACTTCAAGCTTCTGGCTTATTGTCTGAAGAAATAAAACACAAGTCTGTCTCTTTCCACATAGTTGAACAGTGAATTGCCTGTAATTTTGATCAAGTTCAAGTTTAATTGTCTCTCAACCATACATGAATACCGCGAAACAAAGCAACGTTACTCCAGGGCCAAGGTTGTGGTGGTTTGCATACAGCAAGCCCCAAGCTAAAGCCAAAGTTTCAAATTTGCTGGCCACTTGTATAAGAGCAAGCATGTGTCTGCTCAGTCAAGGGTACTTGTACTATATCTGTCACTATCCAGGGCAGTAAATCACTCTTCTGTTGACATCTCTTCAGTTCAAGATTCATCCTATCCAAGTATTGAGTCTATCTGATCAAAATCAGCCTAGCTTAGCCTAAACTGTTCTTCAATCCCTGTATCTTGTCCATCATTTTGTCCAATACTCTCTATCCCTGCATTTACAGCTTTCCTTTGCTATCATTCGCAGGGAATCATTGTTATTCTGAAGTAATCTACTCCCAGTGTTCTTCTTTTTAGCTCTCAAGCACTGAACTTCTCAAAGAAATTCTTCAGCCTATTCATTGACTATGTAGTACCTCACTGTTTAATGGATAACCTTGCTGACCCTTGTTCGTATCCCCAATATGTTGTTTCCACATCCATTCTTCTCGCTTTATAATCTTATTCCACTGTATCAGTCTTCAGTACTCCATCCAAGTTAATTCCCTCACTTTTTTGTGTGGATTATATGTTCTCCGATTTGTGTAGCCGTCTCCCCACAAATTTCAAACATTACAACCCAGTACGCTGGGATTTTTCTCCAGATCCCTTCAAGTTTCTTCTTCCGCTTTATAAAACTTCCCACTTCACCCTCATCTTCCAATTCCCACCTTACTTTCCTTCCTTTCCAGAGTACTTTGAAGGAGACCATAAATTAAATTAGTTATTTGGAGAATAGGAAGTATTAGTGGGAAAGCGGGACTCGGAGACTTGAACGTTACATTGTTGTTGATTTTTCTATGGTCACATTTACCAAGATAGAATGATAAACTTCTATTGCATACTGTTCACAGAGATTAGATCATTACACGGTGCATTGAGCTAGAATAAGCTGCTGGAGAGGTGCAGTGCAGGTAAACAATAAAATGCAGGATCATAATGAGGTAAATTGTGAGAGCAGGAGTCTAGTTATTATACAAAATTCAGTCAAAAGTCTGATAAAAATGGTATGGAAACTGTCCTTGAACCTAGTGCTTCGTGCTTTCAGGCTTTTGTATCTTCTGCCCAATGGGAAAAGAAGAGATAGTATCCAGGGTGGGTGGGACTTTCATTATGCTGGCTTTTTTATTAAGGCAATGAGAAGTATGGAGTCCAGAAGTGGGAGGCTGGTTCCTGTGATGTGCTGAGCTGGAACCACAGCTCTCTGCAGTCACATATAGAGAGCAGTTGCCATGTCAAGACATATGCTTACAGGTAGAATGCATCAATTAAGAATTGGTTGTGTCTGCAATGCTGAAAAGAGCTGACTTATCTCCAAACCAGGATCAGAGAAATCCAGGAATAGATTAATAAAAGAGCTGATGATGTGTCAGCTTTCCATTCAAAACCAAAATGGTATTAATACTACTAGAAGAGAAGGGATTGTCTGTGACTGTTTATTAAGGTAAACCGATCTGCTGAGCCAGTTCTTACTGTTGTCAAAATGTACATGTCATGGCCTGTCTAACTTTGTTCAACTGGCTTTTCGTCTTTGTTACATAGTTCGTTACTCTCGACCAGTTATAATTCTGGGACCCATGAAAGATCGAATTAATGATGATCTAATCTCGGAATTTCCAGACAAGTTTGGGTCATGTGTTCCACGTAAGTATTTTGTCATTGTGACAGCAAGTAGACTCTCAAAGGGTTTCTTCAGTGGGCACTGTCCACCTCTGTATTTGAAAACTTCGTTTGTTATTGGCATTCTGGTGGATGGGGCTTGGGTGTTCAGGCATAATGACCTGGAGACCAGCAAATCATGTCATAGTTATCAGCGATTCGCTAGGCCTCCTGTGTTCTGTCCACCCACCCATCAGCCCTTAGGTCAATGCTTTCTGATAAACCTTGGCCTTCAGGTGCCTCTGGAATGGTTCTCCTCCCTCCTTTCCATTCCTCTCCCCCATTTCACCAACCCAAGAGACATGCTAGAACTCCCAGTTCCTACGACTGGTGCTTATCCAGATCCAGGAACGCCTCAGGATTCCCACCCAAGGTTCTTTTGTTAGAAAAATGAAAAATGTCTTGACAGGTACTGATTTTGTTGGATGTCAGGATAGTCCAAGCACTGCAGACACTTTGCTGCTCCTGATGCTTGGGAATCTGAACTGAGATTCTCTGCTCATCGTTGAGAGCTTCAGTATTGATATTGTTTTTGTTATTGCGTCTGCAATGTTGTTGCTTTCTTTTGGGTGGAGACGGAAGTGGGATAGGGTGTGATCGGTTGTGTCACTGGTAACTATCATGACCTTGAGGTGTGACTGACATCTTTCAGTGTGGAACCTTTATGGGTTAGAATGAGCTGAAACCTTCATTTACACAGTTACACTTTTCCTGTAAGCTCCCATCTTAACTATTATTTTGAATAGGCCAATTTTTTTTAAGTAATTGAACCTATTGTTGAAAGCAAATTGATCACTGGTCTGTAGCAACTACCATCACCATAGTCAGACTATCTGGCAAGTCATTGATCTTATTTTTCATTACATTCCACTGCAATGTAACATTGAACGCCTCTGTTGTATTGTAGTTACCACCACCCCAAGCAGTATATTCCAGGCGCCCAGCACTTTCTGTATTTTAAAAAAAAACTTCCCTGCACCCATCCCTGAACTAACCTCTAGTCCGTGAGCCAGTAGGGTTGGTCGGTACCATCTGAGGGGAATAATGCTCCTAGTGATTTTTGGCAAGGTATACATCTCTAGAGTTAGAAAATATGTGATAGCATTGCACCAGTGGTAGCTTTATTACTTCAAATAAGTAATCACTGTTTGTACATATTCTGTATTAACATCAGTACAGCAGAAAATGTTACCCCACTCCCCCAAAAGGTTAAAAACCTCATTTGGAGAGATTTCTGGAGTTTTATCAATGTCATGATATTTTCCATATTGTTGTATCAAATCAAAACAATCTTAAGCTTTTGTCATAGCGTATAGAATTACAGTACAATAATTCAAATGGGTTCCACATGGCCTTAACCTAGGCCCCATTTGGTTGTAAAATGAATGTATTTAATCAAAGACTGCTTTCCATACTTTGTTTTCCATACTTTCATAACCTATTAATGATCATAATAATTTTCCAAGTCTTCTACATCTTCCACATCTTCATCTGAACTTTCCACACTCTCTGAGGTGGATGCCTGGTTCTCACAGTCTGCCAGTCTACACACGTCAGTACACCTGAGGCCATTTGCAACACACATACATCTTGGGAGTGAACATTTTTTTGGACAGTTACAGGACAGTAGATCCAGGACGGCATCGGGTGCAGGCTGGCCTTCCATCCAGTGTTCAGCTCCCTCTTCTCTCTCCATCTTCCATCCTCTGCCAACAACGCTTGGCACTTGTGGGTCCTTCTCCAAACATCTTCTCCATATACCAGCCTGGTAGTTGGCTGGCTTTGCATGTTTTGTTAAGCAGTCCTTGCATGGTGGGAGTTAATGACTTTAGATTTCACCCTTTTTAGCACAGAAAAGGTGATACCTGAGCTCATTGACCTTGGTGGTCGATGCTTTTGGGGCATACAGGAGACATGTAACTGCCTCCAGTTTGTCCATCAGTTCTGGGAAGAGGTCCCATTCCTGACCCAATTCTAAGAATGTGTCTTGAGTTTCCCTGTTGCTGGTCAGAAGTTTTAGAACACTTAGACCATAAGACCATAAGACAGAGGAGCAGAAGTCAGCCATTTGGCCCATCGAGTCTGCTCCATCATTTTATCATGAGCTGATCCATTCTCCCATTTAGTCCCACTCCCCTGCCTTCTCACCAGAACCTTTGATGCCCTCAGATACTCAGATACCTATCAATCCTGCCTTAAATACACCCAATGACTTGGCCTCCACTGCTGCCCGTGGCAACAAATTCCATAGATTCACCACTCTCTGGCTAAAAAAATTTCTTCGCATTTCTGTTCTGAATGGGCGCCCTTCAATCCTTAAGTCATGCCCTCTCATACTATACTCCCCCATCCTGGGAAACAACTTTGCCATGTCCACTCTGTCCATGCCTTTCAACATTCGAAATGTTTCTATAAGGTCTCCGCTCATTCTTGTAAACTCCAAGGAATACAGTCCAAGAGCGTACAAACGTTCCTCATATATTAACCCTGTCCTTCCCGGAATCCTTCTAGTGAATCTTCTCTACCCTCTCCAATGTCAGCACATCCTTTCTTAAATAAGGAGACCAAAACTGCCCACAGTACCCCAGGTGAGGTCTCACCAGCGCCTTATAGAGCCTCAACATCACATCCCTGCTCCTATACTCTATTCCTCTAGAAATGAATGCCAACATTGCATTCGCCTTCTTCACCACCGACTCAACCTGGAGGTTAACCTTAAGGGTATCCTGTATGAGGACTCCCAAGTCCCGTTGCATCTCAGAACTTTGAATTCTTTCCCCATTTAAATAATAGTCTGCCCGTTTATTTCTTCTGCCAAAGTGCATAACATGCACTTTCCAACATTGTATTTCATTTGCCACTTCTTTGCCATTCTTCCAATCTATCCAAGTCTCTCTGCAGTCTCTCTGTTTCCTCAGCACTACCGGCCCCTCCACCTATCTTCATATCGTCAGCAAACTTAGCCACAAAGCCATCTATTCCATAATCTAAATCGTTGATGTACTATGTAAAAAGAAGTGGCCCCAACACGGACTCCTGTGGAACACCACAGGTAAACGGCAGCCAACCAGGATAGGATCCCTTTATTCCCACTCTCTGTTTCCTGCCAATCAGCCAACGCTCTATCCACGTATGTAACTTTCCCGTAATTCCATGGGCTCTTATCTTGTTAAGTAGCCTCATGTGTGGCACCTTGTCAAAGACCTTCTGAAAATCCAACTTGTCTTCCCTTTGCCTGCAAAAGCGCTTACAGTGTCACATCCTATATATACGTGCAACGCGATGAGAGCCCTACAAACCTCTATGCCAACAGTAGCAGCAAACTTCCTGATGTCTACAAGCCTTGTACGGGTTCTAGTGCCATACTTCTGGAACAATGGGGCATCAATCTTGTCACAAAATGCTAAAAACATGATAAAGACATCTGTGTCTTCTGAGCAGATCACTACAGATTGGTATCCCTCTCTTGTGGCATGGGCAGCATGGAGAAGTAGGCGGCCATCTGCTTCTTGTTGACACTGAAGAGCTGTATTCACCGTTACATACAGAATCTTCTCCCGTAGCTTTGCTCTGTACTCCGCCTTCCTCCATTCATGGACTATGAAGCTAATGAGACTATTTTGATACTGACTTTGGTCAGGAAACTCCTCCAGTGCCTCACCATCTGTGTGCCTGTGATACCTTGCAACTCATGACCAGTCTCTTCACCCCGTAGAGATCTTTCACTATTCTTGATGGAGTTCTCCTTGTATGTGTCGAACACAACATCTATTCTGCTACTCTGACTGCCTTCCCTCAAAGCCATACCCAGAATTGTTACGACAACACCTCTAAAAGTAACTTGATCACCTTTCACTCTTTGGACCAAGTTCATTCCATCAACCACTGTAGCAGAGTTTCCTGCGAGTTGCTCTTCTACTGCTACATTTTTCTGCAAGGTTGTGGCTAAAGTAGCTTTATTTGTCTTCCTCAGCAATCCTTCTGGTGTGGACAGGACCCAGGGCAATGGTCCAAGGGGATGAGAAAGGATATCCTCCATATGTAGACTGTGCCCTTGTGCCATCACTATGATGCATCCAAACAAGGACCTGTCTGCTTTCAAGATGATCGCCTCTCCCGTTTGATTTCACTTCTCTCTTCTTACACATATCACTGAATGTTTTCAGCTTGTTGGTTTTCATTGGGTTATGGAATTTCTTTGCTGGTGGGTCTTCCTCTAGCCTCTTGTCCTTGACGGTTGTATAGCATTGCTCACCAATCTCATATGCCTTCATCAGGTCGGAGGCAATGTCCTTGGGGGCTGCCTTTGCTGTAGTGATGCTAATGAGCTCCCGCTTCTCTGAAAATGGGTGGACCCATTCATGTATGAGGCTAGCCACTGCTGAAACTGCTTCCTCATCTTTCTGGATTCTTGGCCGCTGTAGCTCCGCATGACAAAGCCTTGCACCATCTCCCTTAACTGTCCCAGGAATGCACTGCGGTGCTCAGCTGTTATGTAGTAACACTTGATAGCTCCAGCGTTCAGGCTGAACCGTGATGTGCCTCCAAGAGCCTGTGTGTCTTTGTTCACTGTGGCTTCAATAGCCTGGTCCACAGGGATCTGCCCAAAGGGGTTGCTACTTGACAGCTGCACTGAGAATTGGCCTGTCTTGAAGGCCTCATACACAGAGGGATTCTTCTCTGGGAGGTTCATCATCTGAGCAAAGTAAGAGGACAGGTACCTGGGGTAATTCATCTTATCATAGGCAAAGCACCGTGGGATCATGGTTCTTATAGCATGGAGGTGCAACTCCCAGTCCCCCTCACAGAAAGCTACCACCGCTGCAATGCTATCACATATTTTCTGGCACTAGGGGTGTATACCTTTCCAAAAATCACTATAAGAATTATTTCCCCCCAGATGGTACCGGTGGCCCAAATTTGGGGTCCTGGCTCATGGACTACCCCTCTTACCAGAAATGCATGCCATCTGGTATGACATCCAAGGAGAAAGATACCAGTTATCTACTCTACCTACACTTCTCATAATCTCATAAACCTTTATATTTCTCTTCAGCCTCTGCAGCTCCCAGAGAAAACAACGCAAGTTTGTCTAGTCTCCCCCTGTAACACATGCCCAAGCCTATTTCTGTGCTATATCATTGATTTCTGTGTTCAGTGCAACTGCTGAAAGACATTTTTAAGAGTTTTGAAAACTTTAATTTACAATCTTAATTCAAAATTCCCCAGCTAAAAGTAGTTGTCCTGAGAGGCTGGTTCTGATGTTGGACTACACTCTTAAATCAAAATAGTTAGCAGTTTTGATGCTGCTGAATGGAGTTCATTGATGAGGGATCTATAACTTCATAAATGTCACGTCTGTAAAATATTGATTCGATAGGAAGTTGATATAATTGTTCCACTTCTGATTTTGAGCCAGCCCTACTGATTATCATAAAGTTTCCTCTTCTTACTGAAAGTAAAGTGTTTTAAATAAAACTTTTCTAACTGGATGTAAATCCAACACTTCAGAACTGTCTGTAATTCAGTATTGGGTGATGGATCTCATGTGCAACACAAGTTATTTTGAAGGTTAGGTGTCAGATGAAATGTGATAACATGGAGAGCTTTCGCTGTGTTTTCCCTGCCATATTGGTGTGAGCAGTTGATCTGACACTGGCTTTTAAATTTCCCCAAGTGGAATATCCTAACTTATTGATCCAACTCAAGCAGAAGAAAGAAATGGTCTAATGGCAATGTTTCACTTTCTCTAGACACAACCAGACCAAAGCGTGATTATGAAGTGGACGGTCGAGATTATCATTTTGTCACATCCAGAGAACAGATGGAAAAGGATATTCAAGATCACAAATTCATTGAAGCTGGGCAGTACAACAATCACCTTTATGGAACCAGTGTGCAGTCTGTCAGAGAAGTAGCAGAAAAGGTAGAGTGCCCATAAAAATGTCTTTAACATAAATCTGTTGAGTTTTTGCACTCTAATTCAAAGTTGACCTCATTTTTCAGCTGCTAGTTAATAAATGCATTTATATTTAGCTGTACGCTCCTGGTAATGCTGACCTACTATTATCGTATATGTCCCTTTCCTTTAGAGCTAACTTGAATAAAATGTTAAATATATTTGCGTAAAACCACAAAGCATAGGAGCAGAATTAGTCCATTCAGCCCATCAAGTCTGCACCACTATTTCATCATGGCTGATCTTTTTCCCTCTTAGCCTTATTCTTCTGCCTTCTCCCCATAACTTTTCACACCCTGACTCATCAAGAACCTATCAGCCTCCACCTTAAATGCGCCTAATGACATGGCCTCCATGGTTGCCTATGGCAACAAATTCCACGGATTCACCACCCTCTGGGTAAAGAAATTCCTTCTCATCTCTATTCTAAATGGATGTCCCTCTATTCTGAGGCTGTGCCCTCTAACCCTAAATTCTGCCACCATAGGAAACATCCTATCCACATCCACTCTGTCTAGGTCTTTCAGCATTCAGTAGGTTTCAATAAGATCCCCCTCATTCTTCTAAATTCCAGGTGAGTAAAGGCCCAGTGCCATCAATTGCTCTTCATACGGTAACCCTTCCATTTCTCGTGAACCTTCTCTGAACCCTCCCCAGTGCCAGTGAATCCTTTCTTAAACAAGGGACCCAAAATGGCTCACAACTTCCATTGGTACTTGTTCCCTTTAGACCACATTTCTAGTTTATTTCTATTATTTTCTGTAATAACCAATGTGCCCATCAACCGTTCAATCATTCTTACGAGTAACAACATGAAATTCAGGCTAATTGTATAGATTTGGCTAAATTTAAGTTTAAAAAATCACTGACTGTATTAATATGAACAAAATAGAGAATAGAAAGGGAGGATGTAGAAAAATCTATTTTATTGTGAATGGAATTTTGTAAACATATGCCTGTTTGGAACTTTGTTGAATCTCTTTAAATTTTCCCTTTATTTCCACTATAGGGTAAACACTGTATCCTGGATGTATCGGGAAATGCTATTAAGAGACTTCAAATAGCCCAGCTGTACCCAATTGCTATCTTCATTAAACCAAAATCTGTTGAAAATATCATGTAAGTATCAGGTGCAGATCATAAATAAGGTTTTTTGTTTCCTCTGTGGTAATAGCTTAGCCAAGCTACCAAGCTGACATTTAAAACAGCGGGAAGGTACTGTACGATCTATATTGGTGAGATCCTGTTTCTCTGGCTTTTGGGATTTCATTTGAAGGGGGTGGGGCTGACTGTTCAGTGGAAAGGGGCAGTGTTTGTACTAGCAATGAGCCTAGAGGGAGTTTCCGCGATTCCTGTAATGTCTCCCATGCAGTGTTTCATGATGTCCTCTGAGGAATTATAGTCAAAGTGGGCACAGCGGCAATGTTGCTGCTGTGACCCTCGTTCTAAGTCTGCCAGCCCTCACAGCTGAAAAAGACGGAAATTTGAAAATTTGACTTAGCTAGTAGATTTCAAGTGATCCTGGTCACTATTCTGTAGACTAGAGGAACCAAAAACTGTACTTGTATTCTCCCCTTTCATCTCTAAGCCCCACTTTAAAATGTCTTACCAGGTCAAGTGTCAATTCAAAGTTCAAAGTCAAAGTAAATGTATTATCAGAGTATGTATATCTCACCATATACTGCTACCAGGGGGTTAATTTTCTTGTGGGCATTTACAGGAAAATAAAAAAATACCAAAGAATTTTTGAAAAAAAACTGTACATAAACAAATGCTAACAAAGAACCAGTGTGCAAAAGAAAGACAAATTGTCCAAATAAGAACAACAAACAAATAATAAATATATAAATAATACTGAGCATATGACTCGTAGAGTCCTTGAAAGTGAATCTGTTGATTGTGGAATCAGTTCAGAGTTGTGGTGAGTGAAGTTACCCATGCCAGTTCAGGAGCCTGATGGTTGTGGGGTAAAAACTGTTCCTGAACCTGGTGGTGTGGGACCTAAGGCTCCTGTACCTCTTTTCTGATGGTAGTAGCAAGAAGAGAACATGGTATGGGTGATGAGGACATCTGGGCCATTTTCCTGAGAATAGTTTAATGGCAACAGCACTCTAACGTGTGAATGGAGGCAGCAAGTGGGGAAGGGTAGGCGGTAGTAAGAGGAAGTAGGGTTTGCGGGTTGCTTATAGCAAAATTAGACCAGAAAGCACTCACTGTTCAGGCTACTGCACTTTGTGTCTTTGTATTGGTGGAGCAAAGGAGCTTTGTACCTGTAAACATCAGCATGATCTTCTGTAGATTTTAGTGGAAATATCTTTAGTAAAAGGCATTAAATTCTGTAGAGTCTACTGGTTAGAGTTTTGAATAAACAGCTTTTAATGTCAAACAGTATTTTGGGGATCAAGGAAAGGTAGGGAGACAATGTGCTGTAGTTTGATATTTCAATAGATAGTCCACGGCAATGCTTTCCAGATCTTTGCATTTGTGCCTTTTACTTGACATATTAACATGCCTTTTATTCTCTAATCAACTCCACCTGTTTCTCAGTGACTGAAAGTAAAGATTTCTGTTTTCCACCTCAGGGAAATGAATAAACGTTTAACAGCAGACCAAGCAAAGAAAACTTTTGACAGAGCCATGAAACTTGAACTGGAATTTACTGAACACTTCACAAGTTAGTACCCTATTGTTTGCTGTTTAATAAATATGTTTCCAAATTTATGTTATTGCAGCTTTGTCTAGATTAGAATCTGAGGATGCATTATGAATGAGCTGTCAAGAGAGCTTGATTAAAATCAGCCAAGATTAGACACTCACTGTTGTAACATTATAGTTAGTCCCCGATTAATCACATCCAGGATGAAATTTCTCATACCACATATTATAAATATTCCTTTGACTTGTTATAACTTGCATTTCCTGTTTTAAGATGCAGATGTTACCCTCTAAGTCATATTCCAGTTTAAAGTTGCCGCACGACTGTTAGTAGGACTAGAGGTACCTTTCATTGTTTCAGTTTGAATTGGATGTGTGTCTGGATACTAGAGGGCAAGAAACCATGCTCTCTCCATGGATGCATAAGACATGAAGTAGCTCCTTGGAGCTGTTTTGCAATTTACTGAGACTGTTGTACAGATCATTCAGGAACTGGTCTGCTCCTCAAATATAATATCCATCTGCCCATGCTAATCTGATTTGGGATTCAGAGAGCCAACTAAGCTGACCCTCCAAAGCTGGGAGGTATCATGCACAGCAGTATTTTGGTGGAGTATCGTGAAGCTGTGTTCTGGAATATTCTGATAGCCTTTCAGTAGCTCATTGCAGCCGAAGGCACTTGGCTCTGTTAATTTAAATAATGTTCTTGAACAAAATTTAAAGATTCAGCTCCATAACAGGCCCCTGCAGTCCAATGAGTCTGTGCTGCTTAGTTGCATCCCTGTGACCTACTAACTGGTATGTCTTTGGAGAACGTGGAGGAAGCCCACGCAATCACGGGGAGAATGTACAAACTCCGCAGGTCGTGGCAGAATTGAATAATGTCACTGACACTGTAATAGGGTTACGCTTACCGTGAGAGTACAGTACCTCCCCTAAAATTATAGGGAAATATATTCAGTGAAAAATATCAACAAAGTCTGCAAAATTAAAAATACTGAGATAAAATAAAAACAAGTGACTCACCTGCAGTTAGCTTTTTTATTCAAGGTCAGTTACAACAGTCAAACAAGTAGCGTCATACTCCTCGTGTAAGGCTGATATGGATGTGAAGTGCATTCAGCCCTTCTACATTGTATCTTTGCTCTGCTGTAGGGCTTGGTAATGAGTTCTGTGGTGGCGTGGAAGGTCAGATGCAGAGATATTTCACTCCTGGCTTGTGTTTTGTTTAGGAACCTGAAGAAATCTGAGATGAGCTGAATAGCAATAAATATGGCCCAACCCCCAAAATGGCACCTGGACAACTTCAGAGATGCTCAGTTTGGTTCCCCTAATACCTTTATTTAACAAAAATAGCACAATCTCAAATATCTAAAATTAGAAACTCTTTTAGCCAATGATATTCCAAATTTCTGACCTCCTCTGTGTTTAAAACAGAATTTAATTCCCGAAAAACTTGCCTCTAATGCGTAGATTATCTAATCTTGACTCGGACTCTTACAGTTTTCCCTTCGTCTCACCCTGCTTACTACAATCTCTCCTCATAATATAACCCCTTGTGTCTGGATTTAATTTTGGCAAAGTGTGGTGCCCAGAGCTGAATAGTGTTCTAAGTTCTGTACTTTGTGAAATAAAAACTGGAAATACAAAAAGTGCAAATCACTTGGTCAGTATTTATAAAGAGAACCAACAGGGCAACACCATATCTCAGGTACTGCCTACATGGAGTTTACAAATGCTTCCTCCCACGTCTTGTTAATTGCCCACTGTAAATTGCGCCAAACGTGTAGGCAAGTGGTAGAATCTGAGAGGAGTTGATGAGAGTGAGGGGAAAAGAAGAAAATGGAATTAATGTAGGATTTGTGTAACGGGGATAGTTAATACGGTTACTATAGGATCTAATTCAATGCTGTATCTTTTAAACTCTAATCTATAAAGTCTGATAGATTGTTAATCTCTTTTTCTATTTAAAAATTGTTTACACAATTCCTTTTACCATGAATAATGATAATTTTAAATAAATATATCTGCAGGATTGTGGGATATTAACTCCTATTTTTCCTTTGGTTAGGTATTGTGCAGGGAAATTTACTGGAGGAGATTTACACCCAGGTGATACAGATCATTGAGGAGCAGTCTGGGCCTTACATCTGGGTTCCAACCAAGGAGAAACTGTGAAGTCACATCATAAACATTGTCCATTGTGCGTGTTGGCTCTGGATCCCCTTCCACAGGATTAATTCATTCCTGTGATCACAGATCTCTCTTTCTTTGTGTGTCATGAAAAGTGATTTGTCTTTCAACTGGGGGCATTCACATCTCTTTTTTTTGTGGAAATTGCTTGTACGTGATACTCAAAATTACCACCATTGTTTTATTTTCATGAAGGGGCAAGGCCAAACTAGCTGATGAAGGGAGATACTATGGTACAGTTCCTTAATGTTTAAGGGCAACAAATCTTCCAGCAATTTTCAGAAAAAGCTTTATATATATTTTTCTTTTAAAAAATAAACAAAGGGAAAGTAATCTTCATGTGTAGCATTGGATTTGGAAAATAATAATTCTAAGCAGCTTTTTTGCACGGTGAATTTTGGAAGCATGGTTTGGCAGTGGAAATCTTGGCGGCTTTATTTTTTATTGTTTCTTCATTACCTGGCAAGGCTATTGGGAGGTCTTTTAATTCTTCCTTTCTGCGCTGGTTAAGTGAGTCCCACATACATTGAACAAATTATAAATCCACATCAATCGTTAATGTGCAAAGGAATTTTTATTCACTTTACAGAGGTCCTTTAATAAGACCATGCTTTTAGTTTTATTTTTCCTTTCGACAGTCGAGATGCACGATAAATAAATGTTTATATTGAATGCCGATTAGAATGTGTTCCTGTGATATTGCAGGTATTACTTTCAATTTTGCAGAGACTCTACTTTTATGAATTTGATTATTGAGGGTGGGAGGGGAGCAAAGAGAAGCCAGTGAATATAGACTATTTTAATTGATAACTGACTTGATTTTCAATAGGACTTTTTGAATAAGGATGTTTTGGGTAATGCAGTGATATCGAGTAAGGAAGTAGAGCTGACTGAGGAACAGAGCTGAAAACTAAATCATCACTATTTGTAATGGGCTGTAAGATTTGAGATTTTAAGATATATAATAATTAACCCTCAGTAACTATGTATTTTGATATAAATTATCAACTATATTAAGCATACTTTTAACAAAATACGTTATATAACTTACCAGGAATATATATTTTCTTTGCTTCTAACCATTTCATCCATGAATGTTTTCTTTACTTTCCAAGTAGGTGTGAATTAGTTTTCCCATCTTTAACCATTGTGGATTATACAGGGAATGTGGTGGTGGGGGTAACAAAAATGATGTTTTAAGAATAAATGCAAGAAATAACTCAAAGGAGCCAGACCTCTCTACCCCCACCCTCCCCCTGAAAGTTCTGTGTGAGATTCTTCTAAGTGATGTGCATGTTTCCAAAGCATTAAAGGCAACTTTAAATACATTTTTACATTTTCTGTACGTTTTCAAGTCAGAATTGCAAAAATGTCATATCTTCCACTGTAGCTCTCCATCAGATTTTTACATGCTTTCTTTTGGGAGAATTTATTTTAGCAATTATAAAGTATGTTCTCAAATGAAGCTTTCACACTACATTATTAGATTAACTGCCTGGTACCTGACCTTTGCTAGTAATTTGGAGATGACTTGTTTTATATAGGAATAATGTGCATACAAGCAGTCCAGTAACCATGATCTTCTGGTACTGCAGTTTGCACAGACTCATCTGTATCCATTCCATTGTCAAAAGAGGGGAACAGCTAATAAAATTTAATGTAAAATTTATTATTTTGTGAGGTGTTTTTTTTTAATTTCTCTGGTTTAAGCTAATCAGCATTTAAAAAGATGGGAAAGAAATCTGCTGTAACATTAAGGTAAAGCAAAATATTTTTCCAAATCTTTCATCAAAGCTTCAGGTCTATGAATTTTCTTGCAGAGGTTTCTTGGTTGCCTTTCACAAACCTCTGGCATAAGGTGATGTCCTAACAGACAGAAAAACGAGAAGGTGAGCTTGGATGATGGGTTTGCAAAAGTGCTCTTGAAGATCAATTTGATCTCCATCCTAGTCCTTGGGGTGTGATGCTGTGAAATGTAATTGGAGCAGAAAATGAACAAAGGTAGTATTTTGGGCCCTTGCATTATCTCTATCAGTATAAAAATACTACATAAATTGATAATTTTTAATACAGGGAAATCTTGGGCTCAATGCTGACTCTAGTAATATGCAGGTTCCTAGGCTATGAATTAAAAAGCTATGAAAGTTACTATTTTTGATTGCTACTCAATACTATTAGCTGCAAGACGTCCATGAATGAACATTGGAGAAAGGGACGTTGGCTTTTTGTGTTATGCCTCTGTTGTCTAACATCCGATTCATTGAACTTGTTTATGAAGATTGGAACATATACTGTATTTGAAATTCTACTCCAAAGTCTGGCAGAAGTGATGGAATCCTACTAATAATGCCTCAATAATGAACTGGATTTAGATGGAAGAACCAAGGGTTTTGCTCTCTGTTACAACCACCTGAGTGCTGTTTAATTGGAATAGAGATCCAAAGTGGCTTTGTCTCTGGCCTTACAAAAAGAAGGCATAAATGTGACTGAGATTGCAAGGGCAAGGTGGAGAACAGTCATGCATATCTGATGTACAGGCACAATTGATCAGATGCCACCCTCCATATTGCGAACAAGACTTTGAATATTCCAGATGATTTTTAACCAAGATTATAAATTTAACAAAAAATAGGCTGTTACATTATAAATTACTAGGTAAGAATGTAAAACTGAGGTAAATGGGTGATGTTTGTGCGGCATATATGTACCAGACAAGTGGAGATGAATGGTATACTTATTCATTCACACTGTATTTACTGTCTATCTTGAATTGTCCATGAAATGTGGGTTGCTTAGCCATTTGAGGATAATTAAGAGCTTACCACATTTCCGTGGATATTAGTCATTACAAATCAGATAAGGCCTTACAATTTTCTTCCCTGACGGAATTGGTAGTTGTGCTTTTATTGACAGACTAAGAGTTTCATGGTTGTAGTTAATGGTGTTTTTATTCTAAGATGTATTTAAATACATTTGAAGTCCACATCTGCGTTGCGGGATTTTAATATCTATTACCTACATAGTTAAAGCATGGATCTAGGATTCCCAGAAAGTTGCATATTGAACAAGTGAGAAACCTTCCTCATTTGATTATTAAGTTTATTTTTGAACCTTCTGGTTAAACAGAGTATTGACAAATAAATTATTTCTTCAAACTTAAATTTTTATGATGTCATTCTTAGTAAGTCTTTTTCTATTCAGAGCAGATGGAACTTCTTTCTGTAAATTATATGATTAAGGTTGATATGAATGATTCAAAACAGGTTGTGTCAGTGAATTGGGAAAAAATACTGGGTCAAGTTGAGCTGAATTCACAGGTCTGGACAAGCAAATCTTCTGCACCTAGGAGATGGTTAATGAAGCCTGAGCAATAAGCAGACCCTCGTCAGTGTACTGCAAAGGATCTGGCCCCAGAATGCTTTGACAGCTGGTAAATTGTGACATTTGCAAAGATATTAAACACTCTGGATAATTGGAGGCATTATGATTAGTTAAAATGTGTAAAATACATTGCAATGCTAAGAAATAGTAATAATAAATGAATTTGTGTAATTGTATAATTGACTTAATTTACATTTTCAGTCCCAAGAGTACCACATGATAGACAAAGAGTGTGTCGAGAGGGGAAGTCAAGTGACCTACTTGATTGGACAATGTATTTTCTTTAAGCTGCAGGATTTGACATGAGAAGGATAAGTAAAACAGCTCTTTGAAATACAGAACAATTTACTGTCAAATTTTAACAAAAAGGATGATAGGGTTGTTTATATACCCCTATTTAGAAAGTCAATAATTCCTTGACATGGGTGGTATGTCAATCTTATAGTTGATAAATGGTGTTTGCATTTTGACAGCATGAAGAGCAAACAACTGGGGAATTAATACTTTGTTATTGCAGTCATACGGTAGAAGGGGCAGTAGTATCAATGTTTTTGTTATTGGGTACTTTAGAGCATTAATCAAACTGACGCATATAGTGGTTGGTAGCGCAGCTTTCTCATAGCATGTGTCTGAACACATTGTAATACAGCATCTAATTTCTGCATCAGTAAATAATTGACTAGATTCACAGTAGATTTGGTAAGCTCCCTCTTTATTGTTCCCAAAATGGAAAAATAAGTGTTTTAACAGAACAGTTGCATATGTTGCTCGTAGAATTATGGCACCAAAGGATAATATCTATCCTAATGTATCTGCACTAACTCATCCTGCACCCTTTCCCCATTTTCTAATTATTGTTCACTTTTTAAGATTGCCCAAAGCCATTGGCAACTTCCACCATTTCCTCAGTCCAAGTGCATATCGATTTTTCATTCCCTTAAAATTAATTGAATAGTACTGCAGGGGATTATATTTGCCAAAGTTCCAGCAAAGAAAAAAAAAGGTTAACAGCAGCAATGTCTGTATCTAAATTAAACATTAGTGAGTTCAGCCTGCCAGCTATCAATGACTGTTGCACAGGAGAAAGAAGTTACAAGAAATGATAGAGAGTAACACACACAAAACGCTAGAGGAACTCAGCAGGTCAAGCAGTGTCTACGAAAGGGAATAAAGAGTCGATATTTTGGGCCAAAACCCATTATCAGGACTGGGCCTGTTGTGCGACAGTTGCATGCACCTGGGCAGAAGATAATTTGCTTAAACAGGGATATTTAAAACAAAATCTACACTAAATGTTGAATAGCTAAACTGCATTTTAAGGCATTTTATATAAATTATTTTGATCGATATATGTAAATAGATACATCTACAGCAGTAATGAGGAATGTACATACTAGTGTCATATGTGCTTTTACAGAAACACTGCCAATAAGTAAATAGAAGAATGTGACTAAAAAGTTACAACATACAATGACTATCTCTCTAGACACTCACAATCAACCTCAAATCATTTTACCTCAGCTTGCAGAAAAATAACGTTTAAATTGGCAAATTACTCTTAAATCAGCTGCTTTGTGGCTGTTGTGAGAGGAAAACTAAATTTTCTTTAATGTTCTACAGTTCATTTTTACAACTCCTTAGATTCTGAACTAATCCTGTCCGATGCAGAATATTTTCCATTTTTTCAGTTCCTCTCCTCGAGTAGTTCGGTTCAACAAGGACAACTCATCTGTGCTTCTGATTTGAAACAGATCATGATGGCAGGTCAAGATGTGCCACTTATACACAGAAACTGTGCAGAATTAAAATGAGTAGAAGCAGTAACGACACTCGCAATGGATTTGCTGAAATACAAGCAATTTGAAGAAAACCTCTAATTAGTCGGTTATCACTGTAAACATTAAATTTTATATGTAACACTATTAATATCTTTAGAAAGTCCCTTCCCAAAAGGTGACATATTTTGGAGTCTGGGTATAATGTTAATAAAACGGCAGTAGTACGCAGCTAGGGAAAATATCAGCCTTAATCTCCACAATATTATTTAGCATTCAATCAACATTTCCGTCTGTCATATTTTCAAAGATGCCCTAATATAATTATAATTTTTGTCAGTAATTGTAAAAAGTGAACAGATTAAATGTGGAGTGAAGATTACCCTCTAATCTCATGCAACATGAATGCACTGGACTTAGTGAGTGAGATAAATTGTGCTTCCCTAGTAAGAAAGGAAGATGCAGGATAGGACATCTAGATTTCATTCATCTCTGGACAATTATCCACAGTGACATAAAGGCTTACAGGGCTTCTGCCTTGTGAGGTTATGGTTAGATGGAAGGGGACCATGAAAAGGTTCCTGCTCCCAGCAGCCAAAAGTCAGATTGTGTAGATGTTGTTTAGTTTGGAAAATAATTAATAGCTCTTATGAAAAATCCCATAAATACTCATCATGCTGAACTTGTAGAATTGACGTGTGCTGGACGTTTGCATAGATACCTGTAGAATCATCATCTGCACAAATTTCCCCCAGAGTGACCAGGCCTTGTGGAACTAATCCAGAATCCCCTTGCAAAAATTCATAAGGAACACACTGACAAACTAATAACATGCAACATTAAATGGGGGTTATCCCTGCATTTTACAAACTGCTAAGTGTATGACCAACCTGCAGCTGAGCATTCAGTTTTTTTAATTGCCTCCAGGTAGCTTTTTCCAAGCCATTTATCATAAGTATCTTTTTCTCCTATCGATATGAGTTTAACGGTAGAATCTTTAAAGAGCAGATCACTTCCACCATACGCTGATGAATTAAACATCTGAAAGCCACTGGGATTACTCTTGGATCCAAAGTGCTCCTAGAAGATGAGATTTAAGATTAGTGTCTCAAAGTCACTTACAATGAAGGTGAGTTATTCTCAGTTGCTCACAATAAGCCAGCTATTCAAAACACAAACACTGGAAAATCCAGAGCAACAAACACCAAATGCTAGAGGAATTCTAGATCAACTGTCAACGTTTTGGGTCTCAGCTCAGAAGTCGACTGTTTATTCCCCTCCATAGATGCTGCTTAACCTGCTGAGATCCTTCAGCATTTTATGTCTATTCACCACAGTAGTAAAGTACCACCAATGTGTTTAATTTTGCTAATTTAAGGAAAGATTATTGGCCAATATATCAAGGGGAAACAATTTTTCTTTGATTGGCTTATAGAATAGCTAGCTAAGTTATCGAAAGTATTTGTCATCCATTCCCAATACCAGCACCTCTGAACATGCCACATTCTAAAATTAGCTCAGATGCATTATCCTGAGAGCAGTGATCAAGAGCTAATCAGTAAGCACTGATACAAAGGATCTATCCTACATAGGTAACAGACAGAAAATGCTGGAGGAACATCTATAGTTGCCTTGAAGCACAGGGTTGATTTGGAATTTGACTTTCCAAAGAGGAAAAATGTATTTGCAAAACACCATGATCAGATTTGGTTGTAACCCTTTGGGGAGTAAAGACAAACGGATCTGACGTTAATTCTCGTGATATGTATAGTTTTACATTTATGTCCTTGTTCCCTTTGCTACTTGTCACTTTTATAATCTATTGAGTTTGCATTTTAAAATCGCTCTACAATTTCTCTATCTCCTCACCAATCGCAACATCTCCCCATCTCATTTATATTCCAACAGCAAGGTATGTGGAAAAAAATCTGAGGTAACATTGCAAAGTTTGTCCCATAACAATCCTCTGCAGAATCAGCTTAGACTGTACTGAGCAACAGCAAATCCCAGACAGAAAATCTAAGAAATGTACAAATTCTGAAACAGTTGAATAATTCTTTTTAAGTAGTCCCTTGGGTTCAAAGGTTTGTAGATTTTGTGATGACACTGGGTTATACAGCACAGAAACAGACCCTTCAGTCAACCAATTATGCACTGACCACCAACTACCCAGTTCACCCTTATCACAATTTTTCTCCAAGCTCCCAAATATTCCTCCCAAGATTTTTATCAATCAACAACTCACTAGTTAATAGGTGAATGATAGAATTAATCCAACATCCCACAGGTGGACGATGCTGAATCTAAATTTATTATAATGCCATTGGCTGCAACAAAGTTTTCATAACTGGGTTTTGAACACATTGAAACTTATCAAAGAGCTGTTGGGGTGGGTTTGAGCTAATCTGACAGGGATTGGAACCTGAAAGATGGGGCTGAGGATAGAGTAGTTGGTATACAAGTATTGTGTAGTGAGACTGAGGAAGGACAGGCAGATGATAGGGCAAAATCGCAGTCAGTGAGATGAGTTGAAGTGTCACAAGTTCAAAAGGGTGATGAAACCAGGAGTGAATGTGTTATATTTGAATCCACACAGTATAAGAAATAAAGTAGATGATCTTTTGCACGGTTAGAAACTTTTAGATATGACGTGGGCATCACTGGGTCATGGCTGAAAGATCATGTTGGGAGCTTAACATTTGAGGATGCGCATCGCATCAAAAGGGCAAGCAGGTAGGCAAGAGGGGGTGGGATGGTTCAGATGGTAAAAATTGCCAACATATCCTCAGAAAGAGGTGACATAAGACTGGAAGATGCGGAATCCTTGTGGGTAGGTTTAAGAAATTGCAAGGCTAAAAAGACCCTGATGGGAGTTGTATAAAGGCATCCAAACAGCAACCAGGTTGGGAGATTTCAATATGCAGGTAGATAGGGAAAATTAGGATGGTGCTGGATCCCAAGAGAGGGAATTTGTAGAATGCGCATGAGATGACATTTTAGAGCAGCTTGTGGTTGACCTACTAAGGGAAAGGCAATTCTGGACTGGGTGTAAGTAATGAACCAGATTTTCATTAGGGAGCTTAAGGTAAAGGAACCATAGTGAGGCAGTGATCACAATATGATAGAATTCACCCTGCAATTTGAGAGGGAGAAGCTAAAGTCGGATGATCAGAGATTAAGGGAGCTAGGGCTTTACTCTATGGAGAGAAGGAGGATGAGAGAAGACATGACAGAGGTGTACAAGATAATAAGAGGAATAGATAGAGTGAATAGCCAGCATCTCTTCCCCAGGGCACCACTGCTCAATACAAGAGGACATGGCTTTAAGGTAAGGGGTGGGAAGTTCAAGGGGAATATTAGAGGAAGGTTTTTTACTCAGAGAGTGGTTGGTGCGTGGAATGCACTGCCTGAGTTGGTGGTGGAGGCAGATACACTAGTGAAGTTTAAGAGACTACTAGACAGGTATATGGAGGAATCTAAGGTGGGAGCTTATATGGGAGGCAGGGTTTGAGGGTTGGCACAACATTGTGGGCCAAAGGGCCTGTACTGTGCTGTACTATTCTATGTTCTATTAGTATTATAGTAGAGTAAGGGGTATTACACAGGCATGATGAAGGAGCTACCCAAAGCTGATTGAAAGGGGAGTTTCTGGAGCCAATTTGAAAGATGCAGGATAGATCCATGTCAAAGATGAAAGAGGTATTCCAAAGCTAAATCAAAGACAGCATAAAAGTAAAAGAGAGGGCATATAATTTAGCAAAAAAATAGTGGGGTTAGATGATTGGGCAGCTTTTAAAAACCAACAACAGCAGGCAACTAAATAAGCAATAATGATAGAAAAGATGAAACGCGAAGGTAAGCTAGCCAATAATATAAAACAGGGTACCAATTTTTTTCAGATATATAAAGAGTAATAGAGAGGTTACTCTATTATCAGATTACTGGAAAATAATGCTGGAGACATAGTAATGGAGAACAAAAAAACAGCAGATACAAAATACTTATTAGGTTAATCACTCTTCACTGTGGAATACACTAACGGTATGCCAGAAGTTTGAGAGTGTCAGGGGGCAGAAGTGAGTGTAGTTGCTATGAATAAAGAGAAGATATTTCGGAAGCTGAAAGGCGTAAGGGTAGATAAGTCACCTGGACCAGATGGACTAAAACCCAGGGCTCTGAAGGAAGAAGCTGAAGAGATTATGGAGGCATTAGTAATGATCTTTCAAGAATCACTAAGTTCTGGAGGACTAGAAAGTTGCAAATGTCACTTCGCTCTTTTGAATTGACAGAATTGATGGCTTTGTGGCCACGTTTGCAGACGACACAAAGTAAAGGGGCAGCTAGTGTTGGAGAAGCAGTGAATCTGCAAAAGGTCTTAAAAATATTGGAATAATGGGCAAAAAAGTGGCAGATAGAATATGGTGTCGGGAAGTGTATAATCATGCACTTTGGTAGAATTTCCTAAATGGGGAGAATGTTCAAAAATCAGAGCTGCAAAGGGACTCAGGAGTCCTTGTGCAGGATTGCCTAAAGCTTAACTTGCAGGTTGAGTCCATGTGAGGAAGGCAAATGCAATGTTAGGATTCATTTCAAGAGCATTGATGTAATGGTGAGGCTTCTTAAGGCATTGGTCAGATCACATTTAATTGTGAAAAGTTTTGGGCCCTTATCTAAAAACAGATGTGCTGGAATTGGAGAGGGTCCAGAAGGGTTCATGAGAATGATTCTAGGAATGAAAGGGTTAACATATGAGGAACTTCTGATGATTCTGGACCTGTTCTCGGTTGAGTTTAGAAGAATGAGGGGGATTTCATTGAAACCTGTAAAATATTGAAAGGCCTGGATAAAATTGATGTGTAGAGGATGTTTCCAGTACAGGGGGAGTCTAGACCAGAGGGCAAACCCTCAAAATAAAGGGACACCTACTTAGAACAGAAATGAGGAGGAATTTCCTTAGCCAGAGGGTGGTGAATCTGTGGAATTCATTGTCATCTACAGCTGTGCGACCCGTCATTGAGATTGATAGACTCTTGATTAGTAAGGGCAGTGAAAGTTATGGGGAGAGTGGGGTTTGGAGGGATAATAATCAGCCATGATGGAATGACAGAGTAGACTCGATGAGCTGAATGGCCTATATATACAGCCAGCGAAGAAAACACTGAAGTAATTCACTCTGAAGCTAACAGATGTTTGTTAAATAATTTCAGCAGAAAATATTAAAGAAGTGATAATGACAAGCAGTTATTTAAGTGAGCCTCGTTGGTAATGTAAGCAACATGCTTAAGGCTAAGTTACGTGTTTGAAGCAATAAATATTTAGTGAATGAACTGACTTAAACCTAGACAACAACTGAGACATGCGTACTGTATGAATTTGCCTTAGAGAGGCTAATGGCAGGATGAAACTAATACTTCTAATACTGGGCATTAGGTACTCGAGGGTGCAATGTGACAGCAGAGAGAGAGAGTGTATTGGATAAATGCTGGTAATGCATAGTAAGGTTGAAAGAGTTAATATGAAAGCCAGTTTCATGTCTTCTGCTAGATTTGTCAATTCTTAATATACAGATAGGGAAAGGATTGGAGGATAGACCTTTGAGAACCCCAAATCACGTTTGGGGAGAGAAGAAAGCCGGAATTGTCAAGTTGCCTTACCCTTAGAAGGACAGGATCAAGGAGATGAGTAACCAAAGGAGGATAGTGGAGTCCTGTGACAAATTCTGCCCTACAAGCACAACAAATGATAATGCACCATCCATTTTATTTGACTGATCACTTGAGTGATGGGCAAGGGGCAGAAGTTTTAATATAGGTTATTTCCTAAGAAATAGGAGAGGCTAATGACAGATTCACTAAAGTGGGCAAGGAAAAGGCAGTGTTTGCAAATTTTGTATGGACAATGGAAATGTTGAATTGGAAGTGGACTTGGAAAACTAAATTAATCTCTTGCATCAGTTCAGTAGGAATGTAATTGAGGACTAAGGGAGAAGAAATGGCAGAGCTAAAAGATAAAAATCTACTTAAATAGAGCTGAGTGAAATAAAATTCCCAGCAAGATTAAAAAAAAATTAAATGGGGCAAAACTGAAAATTGGCTTGGCAAACACCGTGCAAGGTGATGTTCTGAAAGAAGGACTTCAACTTAAAATGTTAACCATGTTTCTCTTGCCACAGAAATTGCCTAGCCTTATGTGTTTTATTTCAGATTATATCAATAGTGGAAACTGCACACTACTGGAGCAGAGGATCTCAGACTGAGAGTTTTAAAGACCATAAGACATAGAAGCAGAATTAGGCCATTTGAACGATCAAGCCTGTTTTACCATTCCATCATGGCTGATGTATTTATTATTCCTCTCAACCCCATCTTCTGCCTTCTCCCCATAACTGTTAACACTCCTACTAATCAAGAACCTATCAACCTCTGTTTTAAATATACCCAATGAAGATAAATAATGTTTTAGATTGGAGTAACTTTGTTAAGAATAATGACTAATTTATTGAATTTTTTGAGTTTTAATGTTAACAGGCTTAATGGACCAGTGAAAAGAAAAAGAATCTTAACACATATTAAAAAAATGAAGATAGATTTAGCTTTTTTTTTTTACAGGAAACGCACCTAACGGAAACAGAACATCAGAAACTAAAGAGAGATTGGGTGGGTAGTGTCGTTGCGGCTTCATTTAATTCAAAAGCGAGGGGAGTAGCAATTTTGATCAATAAAACGTTACCAATTAGAATACAAAATGTAATAACTGATTCTGCAGGGAGATATGTGATTATACATTGTCAACTTTTTTCTGAACTATGGACTTTTATGAATATTTATGCACCAAACGAAAATGATGCAAAATTCATACAAGAAGCTTTTCTGAATTTGGCAGATGCGCATGAAAAAATATTAATTGGAGGAGACTTTAATTTTTGCTTAGACCCAGTCTTAGATAGATCAACCAAGGCTGTTATAAAATCGAAGGTAGTAAATTTAACTTTATCATTGATGAAGGATTTAAATCTGATTGATATATGGAGAAGAATCAATCCTAAAGAAAGAGACTATTCATTCTACTCCCATAGAAATAAAACTTTCTCAAGGATAGATTTGTTTCTATTATCAATGCATATTCAACACAGAGTGAAAAATATGGAATATAAAGCAAGAATATTATCAGATCATTCCCCTTTATTAATGACAATAATAATAGCTGATAAGGAAGAAGTGGCTTATAGATGGAGATTTAATTCAACATTATTAAAACGTAAAGATTTTTGTGATTTTATGAAAAAGCAGATTCAATTTTTTTTGGATACAAATTTTCATTCAGTGGATGATAAATTTATATTATGGGATGCGATGAAAGCATATCTTAGGGGCCAGATAATAAGTTATACGTCTAAAATTAAGAAAGAATATATGGCAGAACTAGATTAATTGGAAAAAGAAATTACAAAAATAGAAAAAGAATCTCAAAGACATATGTCAGAAGAAAAACAGAAACAACTTGTCAATAAGAAGTTACAATATAATACGCTTCAGACATATAGAACGGAAAAGGCGATTATAAGAACTAAACAAAGGTATTATGAGTTAGGTGAGAGAGCACATAAAATTCTTGCCTGGCAGTTGAAAACAGAACAAGCTTCCAAAACAATAAATGCAATTAGAACAAGGGCAAATAAAATATCTTATAAACCTCTTGAAATAAATGAAATGTTTAAAAATTTCTATTCTGAATTATATCAATCAGAATCCCAAAATGATGTTAATGAGATAGAAAGGTTTTTATCACAAGTTTCTCTTCCAAAATTGAATTTGGAAGAACAGAAGGGATTAGATATGCCTTTTACATTAAAAGAAGTTGAAGAAGCTTTAGGATCACTCCAAAGTAATAAATCTCCAGGAGAAGATGGTTTTCCACCTGAATTTTATAAAAAATTTAAAGATTTATTATTTCCTCTCTTTATGGAACTAATACGTCAAGCAGAAAAAATACATAAACTTCCAGAATCTTTTTCAACAGCGATTGTAATAGTATTGCCAAAAAAAGACAGAGATCCTATGAAACCAGCATCATACAGGCCTATTTCTTTATTGAATACGGATTATAAAATAATAGCAAAAATTTTATTGAGTAGATTATCTAAATATTTACCAAAATTAAATACATATGGATCAAACAGGATTTATTAAAAATAGACAATTGGCAGATAATCTAACCCGGCTACTCAGTATAATTCATTTGGCACAAAAAAGGGATGAGAAGAGTATAGTAGTAGCTTTGGATGTAGAAAAAGCATTTGATACATTAGAATGGGATTTTTTATTTAAAGTACTAGAAAAATATGGGTTAGGAACATCTTTTATAAATTGGATTAAAACTTTAAATTCTAACCCTAAAGCTAAAGTAGTGACAAACTCTCAAATTTCAACACCATTCCAGTTAAAAAGGTCAACTAGACAAGGTTGTCCACTATCACCTGCTTTATTTGTATTGGCGATAGAGCCATTAGCAGAACTAATTAGAATTGATCCAGATATTATAGGTTTTAGAGTTAATCAGGAGGAATATAAAATTAATCTTTTTGCCGATGATGTTTTGATCTATTTAACAAACCCACAACATTCGTTACATAAATTATCTTCTAGATTGGATGAATATGGGAAGGTATCAGGTTACAAAATAAATTGGGATAAAATTGAAATTTTACCTCTTACTAAAGGAGACTATAGTCAATGTCGATTAGTAACCCAATTTAGATGGCCGGTAAATGGTATAAAGTATTTAGGTATAAGACTTGATAATGATGTAAAGAATTTATATAAATTTAATTATTTACCACTATTGAAAAAAATTCAAGAAGATCTTGACAAATGGATGATATTACCAATAACATTAGTAGGTAGAGTCAATGTTGTAAAAATGAATATATATTTCCTAGATTACAGTATTTGCTTCAAACATTACCAATACAATTGCCACAGAAATTTTTTCAAGAGTTAAATAAATGTGTGAGAAAATTTCTTTGGAAAGGTAAAATGTCAAGAATATCATTGGAAAAATTGACATGTAAATTTGGGTTAGGAGGGTTACAACTTCCAAACTTTAAAAACTACTATAAAGCAAATCAACTTAGATTTATTGCATCTTTCTTCAATGATCGAAAACCAGCATGGATTAAAATAGAACTAGACAAGATAGGAGAAAATAGACCTGAAGATTTTATATATAAATGGGAATCTAAATCGATACGGGAAAAGAAAAAATCTCCTATATTAACACATTTGATTGATCTATGGAATAAGATAAATGTTGATAATGAAACACAGAAATCTCTATTAGCAAGGAGACCTTTGTTCCAAAACAGACTTATTCCTTTTACAATGGACAATCAACTTTTATATAATTGGTACCAAAAAGGGATGAAATTTATAGGAGATTGTTTTGAACGAGGTATATTGATGTCATTTGAACAATTAAAGGATAAATATAAAATATCTAATAATACTTTCTTTTGTTACTTTCAATTAAGGGCTTACTTAAAAGGTAAGCTGGGTCAAACAATGTTTTTGCCAGAACCTAATGAAATCGAAATTTTAATTCAAAAAGGGAAAATTAAAAAATTTATTTCTTGTATGTATAATTTGATTCAAGAACAGACAATTAAACAAGGAACCCATAAGTCAAAGCAAAAATGGGAAACAGATCTGAATATTAATATTGATGAAACAAATTGGTCAAGACTTTGTCTTGACAGTATGACAAATACAATAAATGTTCGACTTAGATTAGTATAATATAATTTTTTACACCAATTATATATTACACCGCAAAAAATAAATAGATTAAATTCAAATCTATCTGATAAATGTTTTCGGTGTAATCAAGAAATTGGTACTTTTTTACATTCTACTTGGTCTTGTTTTAAAATTCAACCCTTTTGGATAAATTTAAGAATCTTATTGGAACAAATTACTGGAACTCAACTTCCACATAACCCTGTATTATTTTTATTAGGTGATATTGAAAGGATAAAACCGAAACTTAAATTGAATAAATATCAGAAAGTATTTATAAAAATTACATTGGCAGTAGCTAAGAAGACTATAGCAGTTACTTGGAAATCTGATTCGTATTTAAGTATGGATCGTTGGAATAATGAAATGGCTAGTTCTATTCCACTCGAAAAAATTACTTATAATTTAAGAGATAAATATGTAACATTTTTGAATATTTGGTGCCCTTATTTACAAAAGATAGGATGGCATATTTAAGTGCTCCGATAAAGACTTTGGTCACTTGGGGAAAGTAACAAATAATTATACCAAATTTATTCTGAATCCCATGGAGCATGTGGAAACCTTCCAATACCCAAGCGGTTCTTTTCTTTCTTTCTTTCTTTTTTCCTTCTTTCTTTTTAGGTAGGACTATATATGGGGGGGGGGGGAGGGTTAAGGGGAGGGGGGAGGGTAGATTCTATTTTTTCATGTATTCTTTTTGAAAGTTCAATAAAAATTATATTACCAAAAAAAAAATATACCCAATGACTTGGCCTTCACAGCCATCTGTGGTAACAAATTCCACAGATTCACCATCCTCTGGCTAAAGCAATTTCCTGTCATCTCTGTTCTAAAGAGACATCATTCCATGCTGAGGGTTCTCTCACTGTAGGAAACAACTTCTTCATGGCCACTCGATCTAGGCCATTCAATAGGTTTCAGTGCGTTTCCCCCCTTTGGATGATGGAATTAATGGCTTTGTTGCAAAGCTTGCAGACGATATGAAGACAGATGGAAGGGCAGGTAATTTTGATGAAGTAGAGGCTGCAGAGGATTTAGACGATTAGGACAATGGACAAAGAAATGGCAGATGGATTACCATGTCAAAAAGTGTACGCTCATGTACTTTGGTAAAAGAAATGAAAGGGTTGACTATTTTCTAAATGGAGAGAGAAAATACAAAAAATAGAGGTGCAAAGGGACTTGGGAGTCCTTGTCCAGGATCCCCTAAAGGTTAATCTGTAGGTTGCGTCTGTGGTGAGGAAGGCAAATGCAATTTTAATATTCATTTCTAGAGGACTAGAATATACAGTCGGCCCTCTGTATTCGCGGGTTCCACATCCGTGGATCGAAAATATTCGAAAAACAATTCCGGAAAGTTCCAAAAAGCAAAACTTGAATTTTCTGCGCGCCGAGCACTGCGCTGAATCTACATAAGTGAAGTGATGTGTAGGCATACCCTGCTGTAGCCTCCCGCCATTTCACAGATCCTGTTTCTCTCCAGCACTCATTGTTTGAGCATTGTTCACCTCGCGTCTCGTTCGTTCGTTCGCTAATTGTGTTGTGAGTGAGAGGAAGGAGTTTAAGGCTAGTAAGGGATGGCTGGCTGGCTATGTAAAGAGCTACAGCCTCAAGAACTTAAAGATCACGGGAGAATCGGCATCGGCTGAAGCCGAGGCAGCATCAGCGTTCCCAGAAGAGCTACGATGGTTGCGTCTGTACTGAACATGTACGGAATTTTTTTCGTCATTATTCTCTAAACAATACAGTATAACAACTATTTACATAGCATTTACATTGTATTAGGTATTGTAAGTAATCGAGAGATGATTTAAAGTATACAGGAGGATGTGCGTAGGTTATATGAAAATACCACGCCATTTTATATAAGGGACTTGAGCATCCGCGGATTTTGGTATCCGCGGGGGGTCCTGGAACCAATCCCCTGCGGATACCGAGGGATGACTGTGAAAGCAAGGATGTAATCTTGAGACTTTATAAAGCACTGGTGACGCCTCACTAGTTTTGAGATCCTAATCTTAGAAAGGATGTGCTAAAACTGAACAGGGTTCAGAAGAGGCTCACGAAAATGATTCCAGGATTGAATGGCTTGTCATAGGAAGAGTGTTTGATGACTCTTGGTCTGTATTCACTAGAATTTAGAAGAATGAGCAGTGACCTCATTGAAATCTGTTGAATGGTGAAAGGCCTTGATAGGGTGGATAGGGAGAGGTTGTTTCCTATGGTGAGAGTCTGAGACCAGAGGGCACAGCCTCAGAATAGAGGGGTGTCCATTTGGAACAGAGATGAAGAGGAATTTCTTTGGCCAGAGAGTGGTGAATCTGTGGAATTCTCTGCCACAGGCAGCTGTGGAGGCCAAATCTTTATGTATATTTAAGGCACAGGTTGATAGATTCTTGATTGGTCAGGACATGAAGGAATATGGAGAGAAGGCAGGAGACTGTGGCTGAGAGGAAAATTGGATCAGCCATGATGAAATGGTGGAGCAGACTTGATGGGCCAAATGGCATCACTGCTCCTATGTCTTATGGTCTCATGGATGATGACGAATCAAAATTTATTTTAATGTCATCACAGTAAGTGGGACATTGGCTGACACAAACTATTTTAAACTGAGTTTTGAACATACTGTGACTGATCAAAGCTGGACAGCCAGCAAGGAAAACACTGAAGTAACTTTTCCCCAGAGATACAGCATAGAACAGGCAGGCACTTCAGGCCTAGCGAGCAACACCTCCATCAACCCACCCATTTAACCCTAGCCTAATCACAGACCAATTTACAATTACCAATTAACCCATTTAAGTACATCTTTGGAAAGTGAGAGGAAACAGGAGCACCCAGAGGAAACCCAAGCACTCCACAGGAAGGACGTACAAACTTGTTACAGATGGCATCAGAATTCAACTGGCACTCCAACGCCCTGAGCTGTAATAGTGTCATGCTAACCTCTAATTCACTCTGAAGCTGATAGATGCTTGTTAAATAATTTCAGTAGCAAATATTAAGAAGGGATAGTTATCCTCTAAAGGAATGATCAATCTGCATTTGCTGAAAAAGCATTTAAAAGTCACAAGGGTCAGCTTTCAGATTTAGGCTGACTTCCCAAGGTTATTTACCTGTCCTTTATCAAGTAAACCAAAGACTACAGAGATGGATGTGGACGGATGGACCATCACTGCATGCGATGGGACTCTGGCCAAGTTACAATCCTTCCACTGGTGCACCTCTGCCCGAGCTCCATTCAGACACAGCAGTTGGTAATCACTGGATATTAGATTTACCGCCCAGGATTCCTGGTTATTCCCTAATGCAGAAGTTAACATTCATAAATCCAAGTCTAAATATTAACAAGCACAGGTCAAAAAAGGGAATTATCTCCGAACAGTATGCAAAATAAATGAATTGCACAAATGTGCCGATATTTGATATATCAGAATTAAAATTAAGGCAACGATATTAAAGTAGATTGAACTTCACGGCTGAAAGAACTTTTAACGAAACTGAAAGCAAAAAATATTTTTGGCTTGGCATTATGCAGCTATGTGGTGTGTCCCAGAGACATCTATGGCTGGAAAGAATACAGAGAGGTAGAGATGAATGAATAGCATATGCTAATTCCACAGGAAGATGAAGTTGAATGCAGGGAAATCCAAAGTGCATTTTCAGGAAGGTAACAAAGATCGGAAGAATGCTAGAAACATACTTAAGATACGCATGTTGAGAATTTTAGAAATTTTTATTTCCTTGCCAGAAAAGGCAGGTGAGAGGATAATTTTGGGCAGTGGCATTTCAGGAACTAACGTAAGGTATGGGATCATACAGCATCCGTGCGCATTGTAAATAATTCTCAGAAACTAAACGAGATTAAACCGCAAACATGAGGAAATCTGCAGATGCTGGAATTTCAAGCAACACACATAAAAGTTGCTGGTGAACGCAGCAGGCCAGGCAGCATCTCTAGGAAGAGGTACAGTCGATGTTTCGGGCTGAGACACGTCTGCATTCACCAGCAACTTTTATGTGTGTTGCGAGAGATTAAACCACTCAGCAGCTTCTGTAGTCTAAGACATACAGATAAATGTAGAAATCCATTGGTTAATGTTCAGCTTTCCCACAATAAGCTTCATTACACCAATATCATGACCAATAGGTTCTACATTGGAATCGGTGCAACAGCATGAATTTGGAGTACTTACCAATATCAGAAAAACTTCAGGCAATTCGGGCTTGGTTAGGTCATAGTTAATGCCACACAATCCAACTAGCATTAAAGTTTTAATGTCATAAATCTGCCATGCAATTCAGCCTGCATTCAAAAATCTAATTTCTCAAATTCGTTAATTATTTTTGCAGATTTTTTTTTACTTTAAATGTTTTTCTTCCAGTGTCTTTGATTCTTAATCTCATCTCCATCCTGATCTTTATTTTGCTTCTTATATGTAAATTTACAGTTCCTGGTTTAGTATCTACATGGTTTTAGTATGGATGTTTTATACACATTGATTTTGCTTGCTTTAGTCACAAATGCCACAGGAGAATGATGAATAGTTGTCATAAACATTTGCTTAAAAGGCCACAAAAGTGTATACTTTTAGGCATCTTAATACTCCGACAACAATCCTGGTTATTATACACTGATAAGATAAATCCTCAAAAATGGCTTGCTGTAGTCCACGATCATTTTGATGAAAGGCTGTGAGAAGCTCAGAAGAGATGAGCAACAATGATACGTAACTTTAACAAAGTTACTGAGAGATACTTTGATAGAGATCGAGTGAACTGTGGATCTTTCTCTGGAACTAGTTGGATAGACAAAAACTTCATTTGGCAGGATATGGAGAACATAGACTGACAGTGGACAGAGAAATGGGAAAGATGTATAACTGAAAGAAAATAACAATCAAGATGAGGGCTTTGAGAAATCATGGAAGCCAAAGGAATGGACAAAATAGCCAAATATACTTACCATCAGTGTTATCAGTAACTGTTGTGTGCTTGACAAATGCCACATCCCCCACTTCGACAAGACACCTATTGATTTTAAGAAAAATACAAATGAATAGGAGTAGAAATAAGCAACTTGACCCCTCAAGTCTTCTCAGTCATTTAGTAAAATAATATGCAAGGTCCCTGTATCTATAAACTTTAATCTCAACTTTATATGTCAATGCAGAGGTGGATAAATTCTTGATAAAGATTCCACCTTCCAATGCCTTTGAAGAGAGTTCCAAAGACTTCAGTTCAAATTCACACAATCAAGTTTCCTTAGGATCTTGTATTCTTCAATTACGTTCTCTCTCACTCTTGTAAATTCCAGTAGATACAAGCCCCTACCCTGTTCATCCTTTCCTCATGCCTTTTTTGCAGATATGGCCTGATAAACCATCTATAAATTGTGGGGGGGGTTATCTACAGTTCTCCAGATGTGGTCTCAGAATCAGATTGAATATCATTAGCATATTTCATGAAATCTGTTGTTTTGTAGCAGCAGTACAGTGCAATACACAATTTTTAAAAAACTATAAATTAAGGAATATATGTATATAATAATTGAATTAAGTAGAGCAAAAATTAGTGAGGTATTGAACAGGGGTTCATTGTCCACTCAGAAATCTGAGGCGGGGGGTGGGTGGGGCAAGATGCTGTTACTAGAACTATGAGTGTGTGTCTTCAGGTTCCTGTACCACCTCCTTATTGCTAGAACTAGTGGCCATTCCATACCAGTCATGCAACCAGTTAGAATACTCTACATGGTAAATCTGTAGAAATCTAATAATAATAATAAATACTTCATTGGTCCCGAGTAGAAAATTCTTTTATTACAGCAGCAACATTTAAAAACACATTTAGCAGTGTGCAGACTTAACTAATAATAATGTACAGAATAGTAATATACACAATAATAATGTACCAATGTGCAATAATAATGCGGAGACAATCGTACTGTGATGTGTGTTCTCCTGTCACACAGAGATGAACTGTTGTATATGCTGATTGCATTTGGTAGGAAAGGCTTTCTGTAATGATCTTGTGACCGTGGATTTGAATAAGTTTGTTTGAAAGAGTGCTCTGCAGCTTATTCAGTAGGTCATGGAGGATGTGCCAGATTGCCCATAATGGATAATTTTGTTTAGTGACCTCCTCTCCACCACCAACTCAAAAGAGTCTGGGTTGCAGCCAAGGACAGATCCAGCCTTTTCGATGAGTTTATTTAGTCTTTTTGCATCACCAGCACCGATGCTGCTCCCCCAACATAAAGCTGCAAAGAAGACTGCACTCGCTACAAGACCGGTAGAAAATCTCGAGATCTCAATTTCTTTAGAAAATAGAGTCTGCTCATGTCCTTCTAATAAACAGCCTTGATGTTGGTTTTCCAGTCAAGTTTGTTGTCGAGGTGAACACCCAAGTATTTGTCCTCCTCCACCACTGCAACTACTTCTCCCAGAATGAATACAGGACTCGTCACAGTCCTCTTCATCCTAAAATCAGTCACCATCTCCCTGGTTTTGACCACATTTAGGAGCAGGTGATTCCTCCCACACACTCCACAAACTTGTCCACCAGTCCTCTGTACTCTGACTCCTGCCCACCCCTGATACACCCAACCACCGCAGAGTCATCAGAGAACGTCTGCAAGTGGCAAGACTCAGAGTTGTACTGGAAGTCAGAAGTGTACAAAGTGAACAGAAATGGAGACAGGACCATCCCTGTGGTGCTCCAGTGCCACTTAGCACCACCTCAGACAAAGTACTACCCAGCGTACAAAGTGTGGTATATTTGTCAGGTAGATAGTAATCCATGTGATTGTGGATTTCTCTACGCCCATTGTTTGCAGCTTCTCGCTCAGAAGAAGTGGCTAGATTGTATTGAAGGCACTAGGGAAATCAAAAAATGCGATTCTCACAATGCCACCAGCATCATCCGAGTGGGAGAGAGCTCTCTGCAACAGGGAGATGATGGCATCATCCAATCCCAATGAGATTGATAGGTAAACAGTAGAGGGTCCAATGAAGATCTCACCTGTGGTCCAAGGTAAGTCAGGACTAGCCTCTCCAGCACCATCATCCCATGAGGTGTGAGGGCAACTGGTCTGTAGTTATTAAGTTCAGATGGAGAGGCCTTCTTGAGTACAGGAACCAAGCAGGAAGTCTTCCATAGCCCCAGTATCTTTTCCTGACTCAGACTCAGATTGTAAAGGTGCTGCAATACACCAGACAGCTGGCTCGCACAGGCCTTCAGTACCCTGGGCCTTGATGTAGTCTCTCCAGCTGTCTCTTAACCTGACCCGCAGTCACAGTCAGGTGGGGAAGGGTGGTCGTCCCTAAGGAGGCAGGATACTCAAAGTTGTGCTGGGGGTGGGGGGGGGGGTTAGAACACAAGCACTCACCAGAGGGGAGGGAGGGAGGGAGGGAGAAGGCTTCAGGGGCAGGGAGGGTGTGTGGTTTGGGCAGTGGGGGCGTGGACAGCAGGAGGTCCCATGCTGAACCTGTTCAAAAACAAGTTCAATTCATTGGCCCTATCCAGGCAGCCCTTGATCTTCCTTTCCTTAACCTTGAAGCCAGTGATCTGCTTCATGCCCGACCACGTGTCTCTTATGCTATTCTGCCGGAACTTGTACTCCAGCTTCCTCTTGTGGGATCCTTTGCACTTCCTCAGCTTTCCCCTCAGTTCACTCTGTAATCGCTTCAGTACTTGTCTACCTCCAGACCTGAAGGTTTTCTTCTTTTTATTCAAAAGTTCTTTCAAGTCACTGGTGATCCAGGGCTTGCTGTTGGGGAAGGAGTGTCCTGTCCTGGCTGGCAAGATGGTGTTCTCACAGAATATGGTTGCATCCCAACAGCTAAGAGCTTGATGTGCAGGCGACATAAATGTTCCTTTACAGTAACATATCCAGGATTACATCACCTTTCATTCACAAGCACTGCAATCTGTCCGCTCGGATGGTCTTGAAGCCACGTGTGGTAGCACTATGGTCCAGGAGATGCGCGTGTAGCCAGGTCTCAGTTAAGCACAAAACACTGCACTCTCGGTATTTCCTCTGGGTCTTAAACGGTGCACCAAGCTCGTCCATTTTATTTCCCAAGGACCTCAAGTTTCCCACGATGATCGTGGGGATAGAAGGTTTATATTTCCTCCTCTTAGCCCTAACCTTCACCCTGGCCCTGCAGCCTTGGCGTCGCCTCCCAAGCTCCTGCGGGATCTCGGGCCACCCTCCGAGCATTAGCAATGGTTTGCATAGCTCAATCAGCTGGTCTCTGGAATAAACACAACCTTCCCTCTGAACACAAGGTAGCCATCACAAATGGTCCTGGCACATGATATCCAGAATGACACACAAGAAAACATAAAAATAACGTAAAATAATATAAATCTGCTGGAGTCTTTGTTGACAACCAAACCTCTTCGAACTTCAAATGAAATATAGCCACTGTTGTGCCTTATTTGTAATTGCATCAGTATGTTGGGCCCAGGATAGATCTTCAGATGTGTTGACACCCAGGAACTTGAAACTGCTCACTCTTTCCACTGTAGATCTCTCGAAGAGGACTGGCATGTATTCCCCTCACTTCATCTTCCTGATATCCTTGCTCGTACTGATGTTGAGTGCGAGGTCATTATTGCGATGCCACAAAACCAGCTGATCTATCTCACTTCTGTACGCCTCCTCAGTGCCATCTGAAATTCTACCAAGAATAGTTGTGTCATTGGCAAAATCATGGATGGCATTTGAACTGTGCCTAGCCACACAGTCATAGAGAGGGCGGAGCAGTAGACTAAGCTTGCATCCTCGAGGTGTGCCTGGTTGATTGTCAACGAGATGCTTTTTCAGATCCACACTGATGGTGGTCTACTGATGAGGAAGGCAAGAATCCAGTTACAGAGGGAGGTACAGAGGTCCAGGTTTTGGAGTTTGTTCATTAGTACTGAGGGAATGCCCAGTAATAACTGAAGACCCAGTAAGAACCTCTCTGTCCCTGTATACAATTAACTTCACAAAAAATAATAATATTCCACTAGTTTCTACAATTACTTCTGCCCTGACATTCTAGTCTTCTCTAACTCATGTACTAGGATATCTAAGCCCCTGTGTACCTCAGAGGTCAGCAATCTCACATTTAGATAGTATACATTTTTAGATATTGTCAAATTGGAATTATGAAAATATTCTAGATAGCATTTAACATTAGCCAGTGCTTTGCTGATCATTTTGCAGCCTCCGTATATCTTCTTCACAGCTTAATTCCTCTACTTATGTCATCAGTAAAATAACCAATATTTTCAATCCATTCATCTGAAACATTTATATAAATTATAACAGTTTGAGACCCACTTCTCTCATTTGATCTTGCCAATGAAAAACCAATCTCCATTTTCTGCTTAGGTGTTCTCTTTTTTCACACTGGCATGTTACCTCTGACACAGCAAGCTTTCATTTTCCACAATAACAAATGGCTTCCAGACATCCATACATTGGTTCCCCTTTTTCCACGTATGTGGTCTTTTTCCCATAAATTGGTCAAACACAACTTACTTTTCATGTTGATTTTGCTTGATTACCTCAAACATTCCTAAGCACCTTACTATATGTCTTAAATAAAAAAATTATTTTCCCCATGACAGACATTAAGATAAGTAGCCATAATTTCCTATTTTCTGTCTTCCTCCCTTTCAGAATGAAGGAGCTATATTTGCTATTTTCCAATCTAATGGTACTGTTCATAAATGTAGGAAAATTGAAGCCAAGTTATCATCTATTTTCTCTTCCCATTTCTTTCACGTCCCTAGGATGAGCTCCATTATGACTATTTGCAGGTCTGAGAGTTTGCTGAGCTCCATTTTCGTGATGATGGTAATTCTCCGAAGTACCTCCCTGAATTTCTGATTTACAGCTATTTCCCATATCTTTCACTAGAAACCGATGTAAATATGTGTTCAGTTTATTTGCCATCTCTTTTCTTTCCATTATTCCTCAGGATTTTCAATGGGACCAATGCTCACTTTATGAACTTTTTTTTAAACTAGATTTGGAAACTAATAGTTTCTGTTTTTACATTTCTCACTTTTGCCTTAAGTTTTTAGTCATTATTAATTGTCCTTTTCCAGTTTATGATGGCGGTTCAGAAGTTGTGAAACAGCTTACTGGTGGCTCAGAAGGCAAGAAACACGACTAAAAACATTACAAGTAACACCTTTTCTGAAGTAAATTGTGGTCAACGATCACCGCAAACAAGGAAGAAGCAAGCAGAGTTGAAGCTGATTCAAAGCATGAGCCATGCTGGGGTATTGCAAAGCCAAGTGCAACGTTCTCAAGATGGAATTGGTGTTGCTGTCACTGTTGGAGTGAATGGTTTGGGGAGGAGTTGAAGCATAAGGGTTTCGATTCCCGTCCACCTGAGCCGGGTGCGAGGCTGCATTGTTCCAAGCGCCAACCAATTCAGTGCGATCGAGAACAGTTTCGCGCTGTGCAGCCCAAGTGTGTTGCTGCACTGGGTTCGAGATCGAGGCACTACCCGGTGCTTGGACAATTTAAACGCTGATCCAGGTAGACCGGAAAGCCCGAGTTTTGGGACTGGGAACGAGGGTCGAGCTGATTTTGCTTGCTCTCGTGCAATGTTCATTCCTCTCTCTGCAGCACCGAAGCTGTGAACTTCTCCTGTGATTGTCAAGAGAAAATCTGCAGATGCTGGAAATCCAAGCAACACACACAAAATGCTGGAGGAACTCAGCAGGCCATGCAGCATCTATGGGGAAAAAAAAAGTACAGTCGCCGTTTTGGGCCGAGACCCTTTGGCAGGACTGGAGAAAAAAACACTGAGGAGTAGATTTAAAAGGTGGGGGAGGGAAGAGAACCACCAGGTGATAGGTGAAACCTGAAGAGGGAGGGATGAAGGAAAGAGCTGGGATGTTCATTGGTGAGATGAGGTGAGAGAGGGAAAAGGGGATGGGAAATGGAGAAGAAGATGGGGGGGGGGGCGGGTGAGGATGCATTACTGGAAGTTTGAGAAATCAATGCTCATGCATCAGGTTGGAGGCTGCCCAAACAGAATCTAAGGTGTTGTTCCTCCAACCTCCAACCTAAGTGTGACCTCATCACAACAGTGGAGGAGGCCATGGATGGACATATTGGAATGGGAATGGGAAGTGGAAGTAAGATGGGTGGCCACTAGGAGAACCCTCTTGTTGCTCTGGTGGCGAAGCAGTCTCCCAATACACGTTGGGTCTCACTGATGCACAGGAGGCCACACCGGGAGCACCGAACATAGCAAGTAAATACCCTCAACAGTCTCACAGATGATGTGATGTCTCACCTGGAAGGACTGTTTAAGACCCTGGATGGTAGTGAGGGAGGAGGTGTAGGGGCAGGTGTAGCACTTGTTCCAGTTGAAAAGATAAGTGCCAGGAGGGAGATCAGTGGGGATGGACAAGGGAGTCGAGTAGGGAGCGATCCCTGTAGGAAGCAGAAGGTGGTGGGGAGGGTAAGGTGCGCGTTGTTGTGGGATCCCGTTAGAAGTGGCAGAAGTTTCGGAGAATTATATGCTGGACACGGAGGCTGGTGGGGTGGTAGGTGAGGACAAGAGGAACCCTATCTCTGGTAGGGTGGAGGAAGGATGGGGTAAGAGCTGATGTGTGTGAAATGGAAGAGATGCGGCTGAGGACCGTGTTGATAGTGGAGGAAGGGAAACCCCTTCTTTTGAAAAAGCAGGACACCTCCTTCATTCTAGAATGAAAAACCTCATCCTGAGAGCAGATGTGGCCGAGACAGAGGAATTGAGAAAAGGGGATGGCGTTTTTACAAGGTCCCACTTTGCCTCCAACTTCCACCCAGCCCTCAAAGTCACCTGGTCCATTTCTGACAGCTCCCTTCCCTTCCCTTTCTCGATCTCACTGTCTCCATCTCCAGAGACGGCTTATCCACTGATGTCTATTACAAACCCATGGATTCTCACAACTATCTAGACTGCACGGTGGGGTCTAAACCAGGGTTGCAGGGCGATGGGAACCAGAGTGCCAGAACAGTTAGTGGAGAGTTGGAGAGCCAGATGTTGGTAGGACCTTAGACAAAGTTAGGAATCTACACAGGGGTCTGAGTTGGGACCGATATGTTGCAAAGTTTGCAGATGATATGAAGACAGCTGGAGGGGCAGGTAGTTTTGAGGAAGTAGAGAGGCTACAGAAGGACTTAGCCAGATTAGGGCAATGGACAAAGAAATGGCAGATGGAATACAGTGTCAGGAAGAAATGTATTTTGGTAGAAGAAATGAAAGGATTGACTATTTTCTAAATGGAGAGAAAATATGAAAAACTGAGATGTAAAGGAACTTGGGAGCCCTGTACAGGATTCCCGAAAGGTTAATTTGCAGGTTGTGTCTATGGTAAGGAAGCCAAATGCAATGTTAGCATTCATTTCAAGAGGACTACAATATAAAAGCAAGGATGTAATATTGAGACTTTATAAAGCACTGGTGAGGCTTCACTTGGAGTATTGTGAGCAGGTTTTGGCCCCATATCATAGAAAGGATGTGCTGAAACTGGAGAGGGTTCAAAGGAGATTCACAAAGATGATTCCAGGATTGAATGGCTTGTCACATGAAGAACGTTTGATGGCTCTGAGCCTGTATTCACTAGAATTCAGAAGAATGAGGGATGACCTCATTGAAGCCCATCAAATGGTGAAAGGCCTTGGAGTGGATGTGGAGAGGATGCTTCCTATGGTGGGAGAGTCTCAGACCAGATAATACGACCTCAGAATAGATGGACGTCCATTTAGAACAGAGATGAGGAGGAACTCCTCTAGCCAGAGAGGGGTGAATCTGTTGCCACAGGCAGCTGTGGAGGCCAGGTCTTTTTTTTTATTTTACATATATATAAAATATATTTTTTAAGAGAGTTGGATAGATTCTTGATTGGTCAGGGCATAAAGGGATATGGGAAGAAGGCAGGAGATTGGGGCTGAGAGGAAACATGGATCAGCCATGATGAAATGGCAGAGTAGACTCGATGGGCCAAATGGCCTAATTCTGGTCCCATATCTTATGGTCTTGAGGCATTTTTGCCCTGCTAACATGATGAACTGAGATTGAAGTTTGAGCATACTTGGCTGCTTCAGGGAGTAGACCTAAGGACTCAGTTGGGGGTGGGGGGGGGGGTGAGAGGGTGGTGTGTGTGTGTGTGTGTGTGTGTGTGTGTGTGTGTGTGTGTGTGTGTGTGTGTGTGTGTGTGTGTGTGTGTGTGTGTGTGTGTATTTATTACCTCTTTCTCAGCACTATAGTTATCGTCTTTTTTTTAATTGGGTTATTCAGGTTTCTTGCTTTGTGGCTGCCTGTAAGCAAACAAATCTCAATAAATGTGCTTTGAATCTTGCATCTTCTTTATATATTTTTTCAAACACATGGCTCTGTTTAATACTAAAGTTGATATGTATTTAAATACAGCTAGTGGATCCTCCCTTTGGAACTATTTTTTTCCAAGTTGAATTACATCTACTCTTTGTATTCTGAAAGATCCATATAAAAGTGACCAAAACAAGGGAGAAGTTGCTGGTACATAAACGTGCTTTGCTATGAGGTTACAAAATGTCGAGGCTCTTTTGCAGTACAGAGTGTAACAACTTTCCAATTCTATGCTCTCAGCTTAGACTGAGAGGTACTTCAACATCTGCCAGACGATGCTGAGGATTTTCTACGAGTCTGTGGTGGCCAGTGCGATCATGTTTGCTGTTGTGTGCTGGGGCAGCAGGCTGAGGGTGGCAGACACCAACAGAATCAACAAACTCATTCCTAAGGCCAATGATGTGGTGGGGATGGAACTGGACTCTCTCACGGCGGTGTCTGAAAAGAGGATGCTGTCCAAGTTGCATGCCATCTTGGACAATGTCTCCCATCCACTACATAATGTACTGGTTGGGCACAGGAGTACATTCAGCCAGAGACTCATTCCACTGAGATGCAACATAAAGCGTCATAGGAAGTCATTCCTGCCTGTGGCCATCAAACTTTACAACTCCTCCCTTGGAGGGTCAGACACCCTGAGCCAATAGGCTGGTCCTGGACTTATTTCCTGGCATAATTTACATATTGCTATTTAACTATTTATGGTTTTATTATTATTTATGGTGCAACTGTAACGAAAACCAATTTCCCCCAGGATCAATAAATTATGACTATGACTAAACATTTCACTTCAGTTTCATTTGCCATGTTTAATGCCTTCACAAAATATAAAAATGGGACACTTAATTGTATTGATTAGTATAGCTGATTATATGTAAATTACCTCTTCCAGTTGATCTCATCTTAGTCCAACAGAACATTTACACTTTGAATTTATTAGACTTTCTATCAGTAGCACACTAAGATGTCACTCTCAAGAATCTAAGCTTTAGTTATAAATTAATACGCTAATTTAATCATAAATTTGTGAGCATCTTGACCTCACCTCTATTCTTTACATGTAAATTATAATACTTCTGCTTCCCCAGTCCATTTAATCACTTAGCAATGTCTTACACCTTACATACTTTAAATTGTGCAAATGCTAAGATCTAATTGTTTTAACAAGCAAATTTTATAACCTCATATGCTGAAATCACCCAACTTTATCAGCTTATCTATAGGGTAAAGTACCGTAGTTGTCTGGTACAACTGTACGTTCTTTACCTCTCACATCTAGTGTTCCAATTGCAATTAAATTTACCTTTACTAACTGAAGTTAAATGTCTACATTAGTTTGTAAAGAATTACTGCTAAATCGTTAAGATGTCTCTCTCATTTGCTACCCATCTAAAGCTGTAAACCATTATGCAGTCAAGTCAGTAAAATAGTCACATACCATAATTTCTCTATAATTGAACTTCCACCTGAGCCAAGTCATTCCACAGGTAGAGAATTACTCCCAATCAACCTTGTATTGAAGGTCACAGAAATGACTTTGATCTGCCCACATTTTTGAATAAGTTGCTTTCCATATTCCCTTCTCCCAACATACAATCCAAAAATACTATGACTAATGAACCAGAATAAAATAAGTACTTTTGTGCACGTCAGTATATTCACCTTTGCTCACTCCCTTAAAATACTGCTTTCAATCGGGCATTGTAATTTGACCCATCAAGTTGGCTCTTATAAAAAGATCTCATCAACCCCATTGCTCACATTATTTCCTGGTAACCTGTTCATCCTCACACCTTGCCAGGGGTGGTGGTAGAACCAGATACACAAGGGACAATTACGAAACTCTTAGATTAGTGCGTGGATGATAGAAACATGGAGGGTTATGTATGAGGGAAGGGTTAGATTGATCTTAAAGTGGGTTAAACAGTCGGCACAACATCGTGGGCCGAAGGGACTGTATTGGGTGTAATGTTCTATATTCTATCGATCTTACTAGTTTTATTTTTGTTATCACAATGAAGACTCTAGCAATAATAATCTATCCTGATCTAAAGCTCGATTACAAAAGATACTCCAGTTCTCATTAAGGTGAGAACGAGGCAAGGTTATTGGTGCTGTGCTAATGATAGCAAAGTTCAAATGCAGCAATGCTCTCAACAACAAAAAAAAATGCTGGGTAAGGAACTTGTAGCTTAGTTCTGCAGTGGAGAAATATTTTACGATCTATTTCCATCCTAATTGCCCCATTTTGTTCTACATTCCACCGTTAACTGCAGTTAAAGATTTTCTTATAGAGCACTGCCTCTGACAATCTGCAGTTCACTCGGTGCATGAGAGAGGCACGGATTGAAATAATTTCTTTTTGGAATTTAGAATTACTAGTTACCACCTGGGCGGACATAAAACTTACCTTTACAGTTCACCCCTCATTCCACAGTCACTCATTGTCAATTGCATTGATTTCAGCGGAACTGAAATCAGAACTGGGCGCCACAGTAGTGTAGCGGTTAGCGTGGGGTGTTATGGCATTCGAGGTTCATTTCAGGCACCATTCTGTAAGGAGCCTCTGTACGTCCTCCCCATGGAATGTGTGGGGTTTCCCCAAGTGCACTAGCTCCCTCTCATTGTCCAAAGACATTCTGGATAGGCTCACTGTTCATTATAAATTGTTCCGCTCTGAAGTTAGGGTAAATCAGGGTTACGGGGTTACTGGGGCGTTGTGACTCAAAGGGCCAATGCTGTGCTGTATGACTAAATAAATAAACTATAGACTGGTGAGGGAAATCGCTGGAGAAAATTCTTAGGGATGGCATAAATGAGCATTTAGAAATCCATGGCCTAATTACAGAAAGCCAACATGGCTTTCTACATGGCAAGTCATGCCTTATCAACTTGATCAAGTTTTTTTGACAAGGTGACAAGAGAGATTGATGAGGGTTCGGCAGTGGATGTTGCCTACATGGATTTTAGCAAAGTGTTTGACAAAATCCCTCATGGGATTGGTTATTCGGATTCGGAACTGACTCACACATAGTAGACAGAGGGTAGCATTTGAAAAATGTGAGCTGGAGATCTGTCATTACTAGAGTTCCACAGGGATCTGTTACTGGGATCTCTGCGGTTTGTAATGTACATAAATGACCTGGATGAAAATGTACTTGGTTGGGTTAGTAAGTCTGCGGATGATACCAAGATTGGTGGAGTTGTGGATAGTGTAAAACACTGGCAAAGAATACAGCATGATATAGATCAGTTGCAAATATGGGCAGAGAAATGGCAGGAGGAGTTTAACCAGGGTAAATGTGAGTTGTTGCAGCTTGGTAGGGCAAATGCAAGGAGATAGTGCACTTAACAGTGTTGTTAAGCGGAAAGGTTTTGGGATCCAAGTTCATAGCTTAATGGAAGTGGCTACACAGGTCAATAAGGTGGTCAAGAAAGCTTATAGAATGCTTGCTTCCATTAGTCGAGGCACTGAGTGCAAATGTCAAGAGGTTATGTTGCAATTTTATAAAACTCTGGTTAGACCACATCTGGAATATTGCATGCAGTTCTGGCCACCCCGCTATAGGAAGGACGCTGAGGCTTTGGAGAGGGTGCAGAAGAAGTTTGCCAGGATGCTGCCTGGCTTCAAGGGCATGTGCTATCACGAGACGCTGGATAAGCTTGTGTTGTTTTCTCTGGAGCACCGGAGGCTGAGGGGAGATCTGATAGGAGTTTACAAGATTATGAGAGGCATAGGTATGCAGAGAGTATCTGTTTCCCAGGGTTGAAATGTCTAATATTAGAAGGCATGCATTGAAAGTTTTTTTTACTCAGAGTTGTAGATGCCTGGAATGTGCTGCCTGGTATGATGGCAGAGGCAAACACACTGGAAGCCTTTAACATGTTGGATAAGCACATGGATGTAAGTAAGATGGAGGGATATGGACATGGTGTAGGTAGGAGGGAAACAACAGGAATTCTGCAGATGCTGGAAATTCAAGCAACACGCATCAAAGTTGCTGGTGAACACAGCAGGCCGGGCAGCACCTCTAGGAAGAGGTACAGTCGACGTTTCAGGCTGAGACCCTTCGTCAGGACTAACTGAAGGGTCTCGGCCTGAAACGTCGACTGTATCTCTTCCTAGAGATGCTGCCTGGCCTGCTGCATTCACCAGCAACTTTGATGTGTGTTGTAGGTAGGAGGGATCAGTGTTTGAGTGTTTTTGATTTGCTAGTTCGGCACAAAATGTGGGCCAGATGGTCTGTTCCTGTGCTGTACTGTTCTGTGTTCTATGAAGTCAGGTGGTTTCCTTAGTAGGCAGTAAATTCATCTTTATGTTGAAATTGTGTATTGCATTGAGTTAGGGGTGCAGCTCCAAGAATTGGTATGCAAATGGTCCACTCTCAGTTTACCACCCATAATAAAAACATAACATACTGTAGTCTATAAGATTACCTGAATGCTCCAGTATAACCACTGTATCGTTCCTCTGCTGTGAAGGCACACTTTGATTGCCCATTCTCATTCCCGATGCACAGTTCACAAAGTTTTGACGGATAGCCCTTCTGACCTGCACCCGGCACACAGCTTGCCGAAAAGAACTCACTGACGGCTGTACAGGAGAGTCAATTAAATTGTTATGCATCTCCAAATCTGTTACAGTAGCCCAAGTCTTATCAGGAACAATTGAGCAGATTAAATCTACATCTAAAATGAGCAAACATTTCTTCAATAAAAGGAGTGGCCCCTTTAAGATGGAGATGGAGGAATTTCCTCTCACATGGTCAAGAATCATTGTACTCTCTAACCTCAGAGATGTGGAGGCTTAATTGCTGAATAAAGTTGAGATTTTCATCTAGAGAGGAGTAAAGGATTTTGGTGAAAGAAAAGCTGAGACCAAAATCAGATCAGTTATGAGTTTACTGGATCCCTGATTAGGCTCGAAGGCTATGTAGTAAAATAATTTCTAATCTCTATTTTTTATGATCTAACCTTTACAGCAAATATTAAAGATTTCTCCACTAATGGCAAGTAATGATATGCATGTTGGGAAGCCTGTCCTTTAGCTTGATGAGTTCTGGGATCCACCCATTTCCAAATAAGGGAATCATAAACACAAAATAATCTGCAGGTGCTGGGGTCAAAGCAACACTCACAAAACGCTGGAGGAACTCAGCAGGTCGGGCAGCATCCATGGAAAAGATTGGTCGACGTTTTGGGCCGGAACCCTTCGTCAGGACGAAGGGGTCCTGACGAAGGGTTCCTGCCCGAAATGTTGACTGATCATTTCCACGGATGCTGTCCGACCTACTGAGTTCCTCCAGCGTGTTATGAGTGTTGCTCCAAATAAGGGAAGATTTGTCTATGAAGCATTCATGGTATACCCAGCTCCCAATTCACGATGCAATGCTTTTAATGTGGTTTAATAGATCAATTTTAAAATACATGGAAAGAAAGAACAATTCAGTACTAAGGGGTTGACCATTAAACTTTTAAGTAATGCTGTCAGAGGATGTTACCGAGGTTCTGTGTTTATGGATTGGACTATGAAATGTGGACCAGTCTGTGTTTTTGCCTGTTCTTTCTTGTTGCTGTGCGCTAAGTCTGTTAGTTTAGTTTTTTTGTGCTGGGGAGGGAGTTTGGGAGTTGCTGTTCCTATTGCCACTGGGTGCATTTTGTTAGATTTTTGTGTGGGGGGGAGGGGTGTTTGGGGGGTGATAATCATGTTGCCATTCCTTTCTGTGCAGGGTGGGGGGAGTTGATGTTTTTCTTTAAAAGAATTCTATAGTTTTATTTGTTTCGTGGCTTTCTGGAGAAGACAAATCTCAAGTTGTTTACTGCATATATACTTTGATAATAAATGAACCTTTGAACCTTTAGTATTGAGTCATACCAGCATGAAATGTAACAACTACATTCCTGGTTGCAAATCAGGAAGATTTAAACAATATTTTTTACTTCTATTTTCTGTTTAAGTTCATGATGTTGTCCGCATTTGCTAGAAATCTGAGACCATTCCTGTCATTCCCAGTAACTGGTCACTACGGTAATGCATCCTTGGGTTATTTCTCCAAATGACACAGAAAGACTGTCTCACTGCTGTGTGACACGATCTGTCCATCAGCTGCAAGCAGCAATTGTAAAGAGTCATTAACAAAGGAATAGTGAAAGAATTAAAATAAATATTGAACTTGTATTGTCTGTATCTGGAGATGCAACAATATGACGCACATTACCAAGATTAAATTTATTTATTCTCATTGAGACTCCACTTTCCAGAATAAATAATTCCAGGTTGTTGCATTTGCTTGCCTATAACTACTGATGAGACCTGAAACCAAGAGATAGAACAAAGGCGGAACTGGAAAGAAGCCCTTTATTCATAAAGCCACACAACTACAAAAATCTCAAAACTTAACAGTACATCCGAAAGTGCAACTATTTAAATAGTTTACCCAAGAACATTCCAGACATTGATAGGAACAACAGCCAATCAGTGAAAGCCAGCCTGGGATTGGCTGTCAGCTGACCAATAGGCATTGGCTGTTCCAGCTCACCTAATACCTCCTTCTTGGAGATGATTACCTGTAGGATTTGAGCCGAGGGTTGATTTAGATTGCAGTAACTGGCTTACAGTGGCTATCACATCTTCTTAGTGGTTGCAGGCTGTCACGATGTTGCTTGAGGCTGTGCTGGAGCTAGAGGTTGGTTCAGTCGGGGTAAATCGAACCCTTCAAGTAGGAGATGGGTGTTTGATGATCTGTCCAACGAGCACTAGTTGATGTGCAAGCAGTGATGTCTGTCTATGATAACTGCATATAGAGCATTTTCCCCATTCATTCGTCAATCTGAACTGATACCCAAGGGCCTTGCCCATTGCGATACTGTCTGGCCCACACTACAGCTCTGGGCTTGAATAAATTCACCCGTTGACCGAGGTCTGTGTGGCTGCCTTTGTACACTTGAGCATCTACTGTCTCAGATGTTGGTCACTGTGGAAGCATTGCATCCAAAACTGTGCGCAGTTTTCTTCCCAAAAGTGCTTCAGCTGGAAGCTTCTCCTCAAGGCCTGGACGCGGCATAATTCGATGTCAGAGAGCCTCAGCCTATGCTCCTTCCCCTCTTGAAGCTAACCACAAACCTCTCTGCTTGGCCGTTGGACTGTGGATGATATAGGGGTGAGCGGAAGTGGATAATTCCACTGTTTTAGCAGAATGCAGCAAACTGCTGTGCACTGAATAGGGTGCCATTGTCAGAAAAAGCAGCAACTTGCGACGATTTGGAGCTTTGAGCAGCGCCAAATCTGCATTCAGGATTGATTGGCAAGACCAAGTTAAAGTAAGCTCTTCGAGGCTTCCGTAAGAGAAGGCAAGAAAAGCTGTGGGTAGGGTTCCCCCAATATTTTATTGTTCTTCCTTCTTTATACTTGCTCACATAGAACAGTAGGGATGCCAGGCAGGGTAGTGGACTGTTCCTCTTGTGGGATGTGGGAAGGCAGGGGGACCTCCCATGTCTCTGATAACCACACCTGCAAGGAGTGTATCCAGCTGCACCTTCTAACACTACACATTAAGGAGTTGGAGCTGGAACTAGATGAACTCTGGATCATTTGGAAACTGAGAGGTGATAGTTAGGACATGTAGAGAGATAGTTACACCCAAGGTGCAGGACACAGGAAACTGTGTGACACTCCGGAAGTGGAAAGGGGTAAACAGTTATTGCAGGGTACCCATGTGGACATCCTCCTCAAACAGCTATACCACCTTGGACACTGTTGGGGAGGGTGACCTGTCAGCGATCACGACTCTGGCAGTGAATGTGGCTCTACAACTCAGAAGGAAAGAGGGGAGAAGAGGTGCGCAGCGGTGATAGAGGATTCGTTAGTTGGGAAATGGACAGGAGGTTCTATGGACAAGTACGAGATTCCCGGATGGTATGTTGCCTCCTGGGTGCCAGGGTCCGGGACATCTCAGGTCGAGTCCTCAGCATTCTTAAGTGGGAGGGTGAACAGCCAGAAGTCATGGTCCATGGGTAGGAAGAGTGACGAGGTTCTGCAAAGTGAATTCAAGGAGTTAGGTGCTAAGTTAAAGGGCAGGACCTCCAGCGTTGTGACCTCAAGATTGCTACTTGTGCCACATGCCAGTGAACTCAGAACTAGGAAGGTTATACAGTTTAACATGTGGCTAAGGAGTTGGTGTAGGAGGGAGGGCATAAGATTTTTGGATCATTGGGCTCTCTTCTAGGGAAGGTGCAACGGGTACAGAAGAGATGGTTTGCACCTGAACTGGAAGGATACTAATATACTAGTGGGAAGGTTTGCTAGTGCTGCACAGTGGGTGTAAACTAGAGTTGCAGGGGGAAGGGACCCAGAGTTCCAGAACAGTTAGTGGAGAGGTTATGGAGACAGATGTTGTTAAGACCTCAGACAAAGTCAGGAATCAAAAGGTTGAGCATGGTGCAACTAATGTTCTGAGCTACATATATTTCAATGCAAGAAGTATCATAGAAAAGGCAGATGAGCTCAGGGCATGGATCAGCACCTGGAATTATGATATTTTAGCCATTAGTGACAGTTGCGTCTGACATATTAGTGGGAAAGTTATTGGAAGGTATTCCGAGGGACCGGATGTACAAGTATTTGGGTAAACATAGACTGGTTAAGGATAGTCAGCATGGCTTCGTGTTAGTAGGTCATGTCTAACCAACCTTAGAGTTTTTAAAGAGGGAGGAAAGTACCGGAAAATGGATGAAGGCAAGGCAGTGGATGTTGTCTACATGGACTTTAGCAAGACACTTGACAAAGTTTCACATGGGAGGTTGGTTAAAAAGGTTCAGTCACTTGGCATTCAGGATAATAAATTGTTTTGGACATTGGTTTTGTGGGAGAAGTCAGAGAGTGGTAGCAGATGGTTGCCTCTCTGACTGGAGTCCTGTGACTAGTGGGGTACTGCAGAAATCAGTTCTGGATCTGTTGTTTGCTGTCTATATCAACAATCTGGATGATAATGTGGTTAGCTGGATCAGCACATTTGCAGATGACTCCAAAATAGAGGATGTAGTGGACAGTGAGGAAGGCTACCATGACTTGCAATGGGACCTGGATCAGCTGGGAAAGTGGCAGATGGAATTTAATGCAGTCAAGTACAAGGTGTTGCACTTCAGTAGGACTAACCAGGACAGATCTTACACAGTGCACCATGGGGCACTGAGGAGTGTGCTAGAAAAAGGGGATCTGGGAATGTAGGTTTGGTTGAAATTGTCGTCACAAGTAGATAGGATCGTAAAGAAAGCTTTTGGCACATTGGACGTCATAAATCAAAATATTGAGTACAGGAGATGGGATGTTACGTTGAAGTTGTATAAGGCATTGGTGAGGCCTAATATGGAATATTGTGTGCAGTTTTGGTCACCTATCCACAGGAAAGATGTAAATAAGGTTGAAAGAGTACAGAGAAATTTTACCAGGATGTTACTGGGTCTAGAGGACCTGAGTTATAAGGAAAGATTAAATAGGTTAGGACTATATTTCTTAGAATGTAGAAAATTAGAGAGGAGATTTGATAGGGTAAATGCAAGCAGGCTTTTTCCATGGAGGTTAAATAGGACCTCAATCAGAGACAATGCATTAAGGATGAAAGGTGAAAAGTTTAAGGGGAACATGAGGGGAAACTCCTTCATTCAGAGGGTTGTGAGAGTGTGGAATGAGCTGCCCGTGCAAGTGGTGTGTGTGAGCTTGAATTCAATGTTTAAGAGCAGTTTGGATGGTAGGAGTATGGAAGGCTATGGTTCTGGTGTAGGTCGATGGAAGAAGGCAATTTAAGTGGTTTGGCACAGACTAGATGGGCTGAAGGACCTGTTTCTGAGCTGTACTTTCCTATGACTCCATGACTAACTATTTCTGGAATTCCAAAGTGGCTGAAGATCTGTAGCAGCTGTGAATGGTAGTCTCTGTCATTGTTGACTTCATAGATAATACTTCTGGTCATTTGGTATTAGTGTCAACTAGCATAAGTGAAGTACAGCTATTAATTAGGCCAGTGAAGTCAATGTGTTCTCAAGTCCAAGGTCTGGTAGCTAAGTCCATGGTTGTAGATTGGCTTTACTTGGATTCTGTGCTGCCATAGAGTACTGAGTACACTGCTTGCATACAGATGTGAAATCTTCATCATTGCCCAGCCATTACACAAACCGTCTAGCCAGGGCTTTCATTCAATTGATGCCTGGATGACCATGGTGGAATTGTTTCAGTACTTTTGGTCAAAGTGCTTGTGGAACCAATATTCTGTCTCCAAATACTAGGCAGCAGTCCACAGTTCAAAGCAATGTTTGACGTTGGTAAAAGTGTACAAAATCTTCTCCAACCTTTACTGGCCATCAATCAATGATGGAGATACGCTGAAGAAGGGGCTCTGCAGCCATTTCTGCTCTGATCTTGTTGCCCGTGACCTGAACATATCAGCAGCATTTGATACAACCCTGTGGACTTTACAATCAATTGAAATTTCAGCCACGACTGCATCTTCATTTTCAGTAACTCGCTGATTCACAAGTCTGGACAGGGCATCTGCCTGACCAAGCTTCTGGTTTGACCTGTACTTGATTTCAAAATTGTAGGCTAATAACACTGTTGCCCACCTTTGTAGATGGTTTACTATATACACTGGGATGCCTTTCTTAAACCCAAAGATGGACAACAGTGGCTCGTGATCATTAAGGACAGTGAAGCGTCCACCATAAAGCATCTTGTGGAATTTCTTCATAGCAAAGATGATTCCCAAAGCTTTTCCATAGCTTCTTTCTGCTGCAATCAGTAACCTGACTGCATGCATGACAGCTTTCTCGGAAACATCAGAGAAGATCAAGAATATAGCACCTCCCACCCCATAATTGGATGCATCTGTTGTGATGCCTGGCAGCTCTGGGTGGAACTGTATCAGGAGAAGGTAGGATGACAATATTCTTCACCTGATGAAATGACTCTTGGCATTGTTTGGACCATTTCCTTGTGGTACCCTTGTTGAGCAGGGCACTGAGCGGCTCTCTCAGCGTTAGCATTTGCTGCAAACGAGTTTCTTGTATTGGCAGTTTCTTCCATAATGCCATGCACCACAGTTCCAACAGGCTGTGTTTGGCCATTTGGAGACCTAATGTGTGATGAAATCTGGGCCATTGGAAACTGCATTGACATGGTTCTGTTCGACCAGGTTAGAATTGTGTTTTGGGTTGATCAAATGCTGACATTCTTGACTGACAGCTTGTACAGTCATATCAGGGTCCTGCTCCAGTCTGGCCAGGAGCCTTTTGCGAAACGTCTGCATCGCCATATGTGCCTGAAGTCTGCACATAAAAATCAGACATTTGAACTGTGATTCAGTCATGTTATCCAGCTTGAATTTTTCACATGCGTGATCGACAGCACTGGATATGATGAAGTCACTCGCATCGTGTTTAATCAGTTTTAATCAGTGGTAGCAAACACTGAAGAGAGAACTGATGACTGCTTTCCAAAAAGGCTTGTTAGCTCGTCTTAAGTCTTTATTTAGTAAAACCGCATAACTACAAAATTGTCAAAGACTCAAAATTCCCAAAGCGCAACTATTTAAATAGTTTACCCAAGAACATTCAAGACATCGATAAGAACAATGACCAATCAGTGAAAGTCAGCCTGAGATTTGTTGTCAGCTGGCCAACGGGCACTGGTTGTTTCAGCTCATCATAAGAAAGGCTGTATTTCCTCTCATCGTAGTTTAGGTTACAAATCAATTTACAACTTTCATTATATATTAATATAAGCTTGAATAGACTTATTGCTAAACAATTTCCAACTCATTACTTCAATCATAGTCTTTAAAAAAATGGCTTGTTCAAACTTACTGTCACCTCTGTCCTCTATGCTTGCAAGGAAAAATATACTGAGCCTAGTGGGACTAATTAAACAGCTCTTTGAATGGACTAGCACAGGCATGGAGAGCTGAGCGGCATTTGTCTTGCCATCTTTCATTCTATGATCTCTATTGGCTCTGGTGCATGAGTGAGGTATCCACCAGTACCTCAAAAACCCAGTTTAAATTCCTACTGTTTGCTTTCATTCACCTAATGTGAACTACCATGCAACAACCTAGTTTAATTTCCACTTATTCTTTTCACACTCAGGCCTGACACAGTAGATTGAAATAAATGTCGTTTTGCTTATTTTCGAATCCTCTCTAATTAGTGCATCACCAGGTTCTTGTCGCCATGGACTTGTTTTCAATTCTGCCTTTGTCTTTTTTTTTTCCACAAAATGGTATAAATTTATTTTCTGTCTTGTCTGTACCTACACAGCTGACACTGCTGCAAGCAAATTTTTCATTGTACTTCTGCTTGTGCACATGACAGTAAACTTGAATTATATTCATTTCCAAAAGGCAGGAAGGAACGTTAACCTTTTTACTACTGCCACGGCATAATATGATGTTCCTTCATTATCACCTAATGCATAAAGATTTCATTCAAGCTTATTTTCCAAAGTTGTCTTGTCAGCATCTTTTTAAACTTAATGTTAACAATAAATCGAAGTGTTTTTCTGGGTGCTGAAAGGCAAGTATATTTACCACTAAAGAAAAAGGTGGCATGATAGCGTTAGCGGTTAGTGCAATTGTTTAGCAGTGCCAGTAATCAGCGATTTGGGTTCCATTCCTGCCACTGTCTGTAAGGAATTTGTACACACTCCCCGTGACCATGTGCCTTCCTCCCATATTAGGGTAAATACGTTGCTATGTTAGCAGTGGAAGCATGGCAACACCCACCGGCTACTCCCAGAACAATCTCAGATGCAAGACAACGTATTTTATTGTTCATGTAACAAATTAAACTAATTCTAATCTCTTTAAGATCTTTCTCACCTTTAGCAACCTTGCATTTGTCAGCTTTGATTTCACCCATCTCCATCAGTGTACCAATGGGTATGTTCCATCCAGCAGTTCTGTTCAGCCCAGTGTGACAAGACTTCTTTCCTTTCAACTGATTGATGGTGAAGGAGTTATGACTCGACCTTTTTACTACTGCCACGGCATAATATGATGCTCCTTCATTATCACCTAATGCACAAAGATTTCATTCAAACTTATTTTCCAAAGTTGTTTTGTCGGCATCTTTTTAAACTTAGTATAGCACTAGTTTTGCACAACTTACAAATACAACAGATACTGCAGGTAAATGAGGGTATTCTTAGAATGGAGGCTTACTGGACAGTCTCCTATAATGTTTTTCTGTTTGGTTTTAATTGAAAAGGTCGCCAGAAAAGAAAATAATATTATATTCAGGAAATCCCAATTTTTGGAATCCATTTCTGCTCACCTGTGAACTGCTACAGCTGGTTTTTGGAAAACATCTTTTTTAGCTACTCACAACTGACTACTATGTCCGAGTTAAAAAAAAAAAAGGATATTAGTGGCCAAAAAAAAGAAAACTGGTTATGAAGACACAAAAGAGACTGTAGGTGCTGGAAATCTACAGCAACACACAAAATGCTGGAGGAACTCAGCAGGTCAGGCAGCAGGCATGGTAATACACTTCAGTGCAAATCCAGAAAATGGAAATGCTATTTTCTCTTTTACCTGCTTCCTGAAGGCACCAGTTCCATTTTGCAAATCAGAAGCAATTTGTCATCACTTAATATTCAGTCAGCATCCTCCTCTATAACTCTCAACAATTTGACTTTGAACTTGCCAAAACAACGATTGCGGTGTTTCACTGCAGCCCTGAACTGGACTACCTCAATATTGGATAAAATTCTAAATGAAACAGTTTGTAATCAGTGGCTGTCTGCCAATATTGTTAACAAAATGTTGAAGTATTTGAACAAGATGTTCTGGGTGAGAGCACAACCAACTCAGTAACTGAGCTTGATCTGCACACCATTGAGTCCACGTCTTTAATTGCTCTTACTTTAAGATAAAGGCTGGGCGGTAGACTGCTGCCCACCTAAAACTATCTATGTGGAGTGTACTCATTCACCCTCTAAGTGATTCCATACAGACACTGTAATCATTTCATCAGTCCACACTAATGCAAATAGTATTTTTGCTACAACAAACACTGTTACTTTTAATTTATATTTAAATTCCTTAGTTTAGTGTTTCAATTGAAAAAATGTCCTTTGAAAAACAATGAACTAGTCACAGAATTCTAAGTATCAAATTTTCCATTCTCACCCACTAGACAGAATAGCAATGAACTCCTTGACACTAATGGTTATGAACAAAATACAGTATATTGCCTAGTTAGCGATGCTGAAATTCTAATTACACTTACACAAAATGTTGTCAACACTTGTCAACAGACAAATAGAAATGAATTACTTAAAGAATGCTTAAGTGGTTATAGCACACAGTAATTTGTTAGTCCAAATTAATCCAGATGGAGTAAAGGATTCTTTATCATGCGTTTGTCAAGATTTTCTGTACAATGAAGATTATTCTGATACGGTACACAAAATGTAGAAGAGTTGAGAGTGGACTGCTAGAAAACAGTGCTGGAGAGGTAATAATGGGACACAACAAAATGGCGGACAAACTGAATAAGAATTTTGTATCAGTCTTCACTGTAGAAGGCACTAGCAGTATGGCGGAAGTTCCAGGTGTCAGGAGTCATGGGTCATGAAGTGTGTGAAGTTACCCAATCAAAGAGAAGATTCTCGGGAAACTGAAAGGTCTGAAGGTAGACAAGTCACCTGGGCCAGATAACGATGGCTGAAGAGATTGTGGCGACATTAGTAATGAACTTTCAAGAATCACTAGATTCTGGAACGGTTCTGGAAGAGTGGAAGATCGCAAATGTCACTCCACTTTTCAAGAAAGGGAAGAGACAGAAGAAAGGAAACTATAGGCTAGTTAGTCTGACCTCAGTGGTTGGAAAGATGTTGGAGTCAATTATTAAGGATGAGGTCTCAGGATACTTGGAAGCACATGATAAAATAGGCCGTAGTCGGCATTGTTTCCTCAAAGGAAAATCATGCTTGACAAATCTGTTGGAATTCTTTGAAGAAATAACAAGCAGAATAGACAAAGGAGAATCGGTTGACGTTGTGTACTTGGATTTTCAGAAGGCCGTTGGCAAGGTACCACACATGAGGCTGCTTAACAAGCTACAAGCCCATGGTATTACAGGAAAGATTCTAGCAAGGATAAAGAGTGGCTGATTGGCAGGAGGTAAGGAGCAGAAATAAAGGGAGCCTTTTCTGGCTGGCTGCCAGTGACTAGTGGTGTTCCACAGGACTGTGTTGAGACCAATTCTTTATATATTATATGTGGATGATTTGGATGATGGAATTGATGGCTTTGTTGCAAAGTTTGCAAGCAATATGAAGATAGGTGGAGAGGCAGGTAGTTTTGAAGAAGTAGTGAGGCTACAGAAGTATTTAGACAGATTAGGAGAATGGGCTAAGAAATGGCAGATACAGTGTCGGGAAGTGTATGGTCATGCACTTTGGTAGAAGAAATGAAAAGGTTGATTATTTTCTAGGAGGAGAGAAAATACAAAAAAACTGAGTTGCAAAGGGACTTGGAAGTCCTTGTGCTGGATTCCTTAAAGGTTAAGTTACAGGTTGAGTTTGTGGTGAGGAAGGCAAATGCAGTGTTAGCATTCATTTCAAGAAGACTAGAATATAAAAGCAAGGATGTAATCTTTTTCGGATCTCCCCCTCCCCTTCCCACTTTCAAATCTCTTACTATCTCTTCTTTCAGTTAGTCCTGACGAAGGGTCTTGGCCCAAAACGTCGACTGTGCTTCTTCCTATGGATGCTGCCTGGCCTGCTGCATTCCACCAGCATTTTGTGTGTGTTGATGTGATATTGAGGCTTTCTAGAGCACTGGTGATGCCGCACCTTGTGTATTGCGAACAGTTTTGGGCCTTTATCTTAGAAAGCATGCGCTGAAACTTGGCAGTGTTCAAAGGAAGTTCACGAAAATGATTCTAGGATTGAATGACTTGTCACATAAAGACTGTTTGATGGCTCAGGGCTTGTATTCACTAGAATTCAGAAGAATGAACAGAACCTCATTGAAACCTATTGAGTGGTGAAAGGCCTTGATAGAGTGGATGTGGAGAGGATGCTTCCTATGGTGGGAGAGTCTCAGACCCAAGGGGACAGCCTCAGAATGGAGAGGTGTCCTTTTAGAATGGAGACAAGAAGGAATTTCTTTAGCCAGAGATGGTGAATCTGTAGAATTCTTTGTCACAGGCAGCTGTGGACGCCAAGTCTTTATGTATATTTAAGGCAGAGGTTGATAGATTCTTGATTGGTCAGAGCATGAAGGGATACAGGGAGAAGGCAGGAGATCGAGGCTGAGAGGAAAATTGCATCAGCCATGATGAAATTTCGAAGCAGACACAATGGCCTAAATCTGCTCATACATCTCATGGTCTTATGGTCAATGGTTCTAGAATGAAAAGGTTTCTTCAGCGCTCTAGGATTCAGTATCCTCTTTGCCTCTTCTGAGTATTGTGTCAAGTATGCAGAGTTCCACGAGTATGACAGTCGGGTTAATTCTCCTGCCTTTGCACTTGAAGTGCAGTTTCTTACTGGAACTACATAATTGCTGAATTATCATATTTTATTTCTTACTTGTATAACTTTCCCCTGCAGCGGGCACCAATCCATACAGCTTTCCAGCTGTGTAAATCTGTCCTGCATCCAAGGTTACTGCATCAATTTCTTTTTCCTGTGTTGAAACAATTAATAATCAATTTCATGATATTGATTAAAATTACATTTCATTACATAATTAAAGAAAGAGTATTGTAGGGATATGAAGACTTAGCCTCCTTGGTGAAAACCTCAGGTAGAAGAAAAATGCTGATAAACTTTTCTAAATACTAGAAAAGAAAAAGAATGGAGAAGATGGTTGGACACCTCAGCTAGTCCTCTATGAGGAAACAGAATATTCAATTGATGGATTATTCATCAACTACATCTCAAAGAATCATCGACTTGATCCAAGATGTTGCCTATGCCATGTTCCTGTGACGCTTTTACAGTAACTCTAGTTTCAGCATCTATTTTGTACAGCAGAATTCTGTGACTATGAACCATAACCCAGAATGTGGAAACCTACTGAAGACTTTGACTCAACACTAAGTCCAGCAAAAGTTCTAGATCATTCTGAGTCAAAAGCCCTCCAACTTTGCATTAGCCATTGATCCCATACAAGCAACAATCTTATTGATGTGTATGGGATTTCCAATATTTATTAAGTTGTTAATATTAATACTTTATTTTTTTCTTTAAACTTACCTTCCTCATTGTGTTGTAGTAGTTTAATGTACTTTTAAATAATTTATTTTCTAACTCAATTCCAAGACAAATATTTTTCATTTAAATTTAATATTCAAAATTTTTTAAAAACAATAATATGTGTTGGAGAACAGCAAGGTGTCAATGGCAGCCCAGGAAGTGGAACTTTGGTTTTACTGGTCAAGTCCACTTGCAGACTGTTCTTACCCATGGAAGGGATGTGGAGTCAAGGCCTTCAATACAATGGTCCTGTGATGCCCCAGAAGGCAAGTGTGGTGTTATGATAAACGCATAGCCCATATCAGTTTGGCCACCATGTGGTATATATCAAAAGAGGCAGACTAGGGGTACGAACTGTGCAGGGAATGGTAATTGCCATGGGACAATTAGACAGCACAATGAAGTAACAAAAAAGGTGATGCTAAAATGGAGAATTTTTCTCAAAATATTTTTATATAATTAAGTGCTGTGAGGTAATCCATTTAATTCTTTACATTAATTTAGGTAACTTATAATTAAATAATATCTCATGTTGGCCTTTTAGCCTACTCTGAGATCAATCTAACCCTCTCCTCCTGCATAAATGCTCCTGATAATATCAGCCTCTACCACCATCCCTGGCAGGGCATTCCACACATTCACCATTTTGTTTTTTTTTTTTTTTTTTTGTTTTTTTTTTAAACTTACCTTTGACATCCTCCCTATACTTTCCTCCAATCACTTTAAGAATGTGCACCCTGGTATTAGCATTTCCATCCTGGCCATTCACCCAATCAATGCCTCATCATTTTGTACACCTCTATCAAGTCATCTTTTATCCTTCCCTCCAAAGAGAAAAGCCTTTGCTCTCTCAACCTTGCTTCATAAGACATGCTCTCTGATCCAGGCAGCATCCTGGTAAATCTCCTTTGCACCCTCTCTGAAATTTCCACATCCTTCCAAAAATGGGTGACAAGAACTAAACACAACATTCCAAGTAATATTTGTTGTCAGGTTTCCTGACCTAACCCGATTCAATTATGTTTACATAATGAGTACAAATGATCAGGTAAAATCTAACCCCAGATAAGAATGTAACCACTTTCCAGAAACCTCCAGTGAATGAGGAATCTATTTCCTGAGCAAACACCATCACCATAAGCCTCAGTTCACAGGTCATCATCAATAACTCAACAGCTCTGCATGGTGGGCATGGGGTGGTGGGAAAACTCCGGTGTGAAAATCATAAATGTTCTGCTTATGTTTTAGGATCAAAAACATCATCCCATTCCCATCAATAAAACAGATGCACTCACAGTATTTCATGTGCTGCACCCATTTTTCTTTCAGTGACTAGAAAACATAATTGGGAGGAGATAGTTGTAGGTTGGTTTGGACAGATAGGTTTGACAATGCAGATCGAGGATAATGAGATCACGAAGTGAGGAGATCTGAGTAGAGAGATCCAAAGGTGGAGAGAGCTGAGGTGAAATGGTGTTGAGGGTGAGGTGGAGAGATAGGTTGGCAGTGGGGTAGGAGGGAGGAGATCAGGAGTTGGAGAAGGAAGGAGATGTCAGTGGGCAGGAAGGAAGGAAGGAAGAAGATTAAGGTTGTGAGTAGAGTGGCAATATAAGGGACAGGAGTGGAGTGAGGACATTTATGGATGAGAGGAATATGCAGAGATCAGTGGGTAGAAGAAGGAGGAGAGATGAGTAGGACAGGAATGGGGAGGTGGGATCAGGTTACGGTAGCAGGGTGGGGAAATCAGGTCAGTGAAATCAGCACGGAGAGACTAGGTTATGGATCGGGGATACAATCAATCAGAATTGGGTGGGCAGATCTGGGACTGAGAGCAAGGTGAGGAAATTATGGGGAAAAATATAATGAGGATTGATTGAAGGGGTGAATATATCTGGGGAATGGAGTGAAGTAGAAAGACTGAGGAAGCAAGTAGAGAGATGGGCAATGAGGAAATCAGGTGCTGGGGAGAACACTTGGGGGTGGATGAAGTGTATGACGTGGACTTCAAATAAAGATGCAGTGCAAATTAAATAAGGAGAAGGAAGAGATCAGGCAAGGTTGGAGATAATTATCAGTTTGTTTATATGGACTCCTCAAACCATCCACGTATAACACCACTTGCCAATCTTCCTCCGCCTTGGACCTTTAACAGTATTTAGTATTATTTATGAACAGTGCCTTGCTTCACCTTGGTAATCCTTTCTGAGAAATTCTCTACATTATCCATTGCTTCTTAGAACAAGCTAACTTGTTCTCTAAATTTCTCAGTTCTGATGAAGATTCTTTGTAAGGTACATTAACTCTGTTTCTCTTTACACGGTTATGTCACAATGCCTTGAAAACAATAACAACATTCATGTTTGCAGTTCAAGTGTAAAGCTTGCAAATTGTGAGACTTTCGAAATTTTTGTCCCAAGCACACCACAACCTATTTTGTTTAATGGCATTTTATGTTCCTAGAATTACTTTAAAAAAATGAGCACACTAAATTAATGAGGCCTGCTGTTTCAAAAAAAGCCTTTCTCTTTACACTCTTTTGAGCAAACCAAATAAACTTTTATCCTGAGGATAAAGATCTACAACAAGCCATTCATTTCAGTGTAATGTTCTATACGAAAGAATCCAACAAAATAACATGCAAGCCTTGAAAAAGAGATTTGGATTTGGTTTGTTTTAATGTCCTATAGGAATGGCACACAGATGTGCCATGCACATTAAGCAGCTATCATTGTGGGCATTGTGCAAATCTGGATCCTACCTTAATTTTTATCATGCAGTCTGTGGGATTGTCACCTGATACACATTGAATTGATGGTGTCAGGTTTTGGCTTTGGAATGCTATAGCCATATCTCCACATTTCAATATTTCACTTCTGGATTGTGTGCACCAGCGCAGAGTCTCCGGCAACCCTGAGGAAAGAAAGCAACACTAGTTATTATCTGTCTGCACTGATGCAACTTCACTGTCACAATTTGCTTTAAATAATGTGTATAAATGTTATAAGTTAAATGTACAAATGGACCGCTGCACACAATCAAAATAAGCTGCAGAGAGTTGTAAACCTAGCTCCATCACGAGCACTAGCCTCCATTGCTTCCAGGATATCTTCAAGGAGTGATGCCTCAAAAAGGCCGCGTCCATCATTAAGGACCCCCATCACCCAGGTCGTGCCTTGCTCCCATCAGGAAGGAGATACAGGAGTCGAAGGCACACACTCCATGATTCAGGAACAGTTTCTTCCCCTCTGCCATCCTATTTCTGAATAGGCATTGAACCCACGATATCTACCTCACTACTTTTTTTTATTTCTATTTTTGCACTACTTGTTTAATTTAACTAATATATTTTTTTTACTGTATTTCACAATTTTTCTCCATTATTATGGATTGAATTGTACTGCTGCCACAAATTCAACAGATTTCACAGCATATGCTGGTAATATTCAACCTGATTCTGATTCCATTTTGTCCTGTGTCACCAATGATTTAGCAGAAAATATTGGAATTGGTTTAAAATACATGTTAGTAGGGAAGTAGTGTTAGGTAAATTGAAGGGATTAAAGGCAGATAAATCCCCAGGGCCAGATGGTCTGCATCCCAGAGTGCTTAAGGAAATAGCCCAAGAAATAGTGGATGCATTAGTGATAATTTTTCAAAACTCTTTAGATTCTGGACTAGTTCCTGAGGATTGGAGGGTGGCTAATGTAACCCCACTTTTTAAAAAAGGAGGGAGAGACAAACCAGGGAATTATAGACCGGTTAGCCTAACGTCGGTGGTGGGGAAACTGCTAGAGTCAGTTATCAAAGATGTGATAACAGCACATTTGGAAAGCGGTGAAATCATCGGACAAAGTCAGCATGGATTTGTGAAAGGAAAATCAGGTCTGATGAATCTCATAGAATTTTTTGAGGATGTAACTAGTAGAGTGGATAGGGGAGAACCAGTGGATGTGGTATATTTGGATTTTCAAAAGGCTTTTGACAAGGTCCCACACAGGAGATTAGTGTGCAAACTTAAAGCACATGGTATTGGGGGTCAGGTATTGATGTGGATAGAGAATTGGTTGGCAGACAAGAAGCAAAGAGTGGGAATAAACGGGACCTTTTCAGAATGGCAGGCAGTGTCTAGTGGGGTACCGCAAGGGTCAGTGCTAGGACCCCAGTTGTTTACAATATATATTAATGACTTGGATGAGGGAATTAAATGCAGCATCTCCATGTTTGCGGATGACACGAAGCTGGGCGGCAGTGTTAGCTGTGAGGAGGATGCTAAGAGGATGCAGGGTGACTTGGATAGGTTAGGTGAGTGGGCAAATTCATGGCAGATGCAATTTAATGTGGATAAATGTGAAGTTATCCACTTTGGTGGCAAAAACAGGAAAACAGATTATTATCTGAATGGTGGCCGATTAGGAAAAGGGGAGGTGCAATGAGACCTGAGTGTCATTATACACCAGTTATTGAAAGTGGGCATGCAGGTTCAGCAGGCGGTGAAAAAGGCGAATGGTATGCTGGCATTTACAGTATTTCGAGTACAGGAGCAGGGGGGTACTACTGCAGTTGTACAAGGCCTTGGTGAGACCACACCTGGAGTATTGTGTGCAATTTTGGTCCCCTAATCTGAGGCAAGACATCCTTGCCATAGAGGGAGTACAAAGAAGGTTCACCAGATTGATTCCTGGGATGGCAGGACTTTCATATGATGAAAGACTGGATGAACTAGGCTTATACTCATTGGAATTTAGAAGATTGAGGGGGGATCTGATTGAAACATATAAAATCCTAAAGGGATTGGACAGGCTAGATGCAGGAAGATTGTTCCCGATGTTGGAGAAGTCCAGAATGAGGGGTCACAGTTTGAGGATAAAGGGGAAGCCTTTTAGGACCGTGATTAGGAAAAACTTCTTCACACAAAGAGTGGTGAATCTGTGGAATTCCCTGCCGCAGGAAACAGTTGAGGCCAGTTCATTAGCTCTATTTAAGAGGGAGTTAGATATGGCCCTTGTGGTTAAAGGGATCAGGGGGTATGGAGGGAAGGCTGGTACAGGGTTCTGAGTTGGATGATCAGCCATGATCATACTGAATGGCGGTGCAGGCTCGAAGGGCCGAATGGCCTACTCCTGCACCTATTTTCTATGTTTCTATGTAAAAACAATTCAGCCACAGAGTTTTAACAAGTCTCATTTTAACAAGAAAACAAAAATGCTGAAAACTCTCAGCATGTCAGGCTGTTGAGTGGAAGAACAGGCTTAATTTTGGGTCAATAATGCTTCATTGGGACTTGGAGGCTATGGAAATGATTATTTTTAAGCTGCAGAAAGGATGTTGGAGGAAATCATTAACATGAGAGATTCTGCAAATCTTGAGCAACACACAAAATGCTGGAGGAACTCAGCAGGTCAGGCAGCATCTATGGAAATTAATAAACAGTTGATTTTTCGGGCCAAAACCTGTCTTCAGGATGGATAGCACAAAGGAAATTTTTCAGACAGAGTTGCCAGGGTGATTCAAATGTTTATAGTTAATGGGGAAAGTTAGAGTAATAAAAAGCAGAGACAAGTACAGCTGTGAAATGCAGACCAAAGGTATTAGAGATATCAAACCAAAAGAAGGAACACATCAGCCAGTGTCTGTGAAGAAAAAGAACTATTTCAAGATTCAAATAAACAACAGGAATTCTGCAGATGCTGGAAATTCAAGCAACACACATCAAAGTTGCTGGTGAACGCAGCAGGCCAGGCCGGGTCCAACATATTATTCTCCGTAACTTCCGCCACCTCCAACAGGATCCCACCACTAAGCACATCTTTCCCTCCCCCCGTCTCTCTGCTTTCCGCAGGGATCGCTCCCTACACAACTCCCTTGTCCATTCGTCTCCCCCATCCCTCCCCACTGATCTCCCTCCTAGCACTTATCCGTGTAAGCGGAACAAGTGCTACACATGCCCTTACACTTCCTCCCTTACCACCATTCAGGGCCCCAAACAGTCCTTCCAGGTGAGGCAACGCTTCACCTGTGAGTCAACTGGGGTGATATACTGCGTCCGGTGCTCCCGATGTGGCCTTTTATATATTGGCGAGACCCGACGCAGACTGGGAGACCGCTTTGCTGAACATCTACGCTCTGTCCGCCAGAGAAAGCAGGATCTCCCAGTGGCCACACATTTTAATTCCACATCCCATTCCCATTCTGACATGTCCATCCACGGCCTCCTCTACTGTAAAGATGAAGCCACACTCAGGTTGGAGGAACAACACCTTATATTCAGTCTGGGTAGCCTCCAACCTGATGGCATGAACATCGACTTCTCTAACTTCCGCTAAGGCCCCACCTCCCCCTCGTACCCCATCTGTTATTTATTTTTATGCACACATTCTTTCTCTCACTCTCCTTTTTCTCCCTCTGTCCCTCTGAATATACCTCTTGCCCATCCTCTGGGTCCCCCCCCCCCGTCTTTCTTCCCGGACCTCCTGTCCCATGATCCTCTCGTATCCCCTTTTGCCTATCACCTGTCCAGCTCTTGGCTCTATCCCTCCCCCTCCTGTCTTCTCCTATCATTTTGGATCTCCCCCTCCAACTTTCAAATCCCTTACTCACTCTTCCTTCAGTTAGTCCTGACGAAGGGTCTCGGCCTGAAACGTCGACTGCACCTCTTCCTACAGATGCTGCCTGGCCTACTGCGTTCACCAGCAACTTTGATGTGTGTTGCTCAAGATTCAAATGTATTTATCACGTGTATGTCCACCTGAAGATTCATCTGTTGTTTGCATTAACAACCAGCAATGTGTTGGGGCAGCCTTAAAGTATAAAAAAAAAAGTAATTTTATACCATGGAATCCAGTTAATTAGGACACACAAGGACCAGTCAGTACATTTTTGCCAAATTAAGTGGCTGTCTGAATTAGCCAAAGTTTCATGGAAATAGTTTTTTAAAAAAGTATATAAAAAAGACAAACTACTATTTAACTGAGTAGTGAATTATAAGACCATAAGACATAGGAGCAGAATTAGGCCATTCAGCCCATCGAGTCTGCTCCACCATTTGACATGGCTGATCCATTCCCCTCAACCACGTTCTTCTGCCTTCTCCCCATTACATTTCACAGCCTGACCAATCAAGAATCTATCAGCCTCCACCTTAAATACATCCAATGACCTGGCCTCCACAGATTCACCTCCCGCTGGGTAAAGTAGTTCCTCTTCAGCTCTGTTCTAAAAGGACGGCCCTTTATTCTGAGGTTGTGTCCTCTGGTCTTAGCTCCATCACTATAGGAAACATACTCTCCATATCCATTCAATCTTGGCCTTACAACATTCAATAGGTTTCAATGAGATCCCCCCTTCATTCTTCCAAACTCCAGTGAGTACAGACCCAGAACCATAACCATCAAATGCTGCTTATATGATAAGCCTTTTATTCCCGGAATCATTTTCGTGAACCTTCTTTGAACCCTTTCCAATGTCAGCATATCATTTCTCAGATAAGGGGCGCTAATCTGCTCACAATACTCCAAGTGAGGCTTCACCAGCGCCTTATAAAGCCCCAGAATTACATCCTTGTTTTAATATTCTACTCCTCTAGAAACCAATGCTAACATTGCATTTGCCTTCCTCACCACTGGCTCAGCCTACAAGGTAACCTTCAGGGATCCTCGTGCAAAATCCCTTTGCGTCTTGGATTTTTGCTTTTTCTCCCTGTTTAGAAAATAGTCTACACCTTTATTCCTTCTACCAAAGTTCATGACCATACACTTCCCGACACTATTCCATCTGCCACTTCACTGCCCATTCTCCCAATCTGTCCAAGACCATCTGCGGCCTCTCTGTTTCAACAACACTACCTGCTCCTCCACCTATCTTCGTATCATCTTTTAGTTTGGCCCCAAAGCCATCAATTCAATCATCCAAATCATTGACATACAACATACAAAGTAGTCATCCCAAGACAGACCCCTGCAGAACACCACTTGTCATTGGCAGCGAAAGAAAAAAGGCTCCCTTTATTTACCCTCTGCCTCCTGCCAATCAGCCAATGCTCTATCTATCCATGCTAGTATCTTTCCCATAATACCAAGGGCTCTTATCGTGCTAAGCAGTCTCATGTGGCACCTTGTCAAAGGCCTCTGAATATCCAAGTACACAACATCCACCAATTCTCCTTGGTCTTTCCTGTTTGTTATTTCCTCAAAGAATCCCAAAAGATTTGTCAGGCAAGATTTTCCCTTAGGGAAACCACGCAAACATTGGCCTATTTCATCACATGCCTCCAAGTACCTCACAACCTCATCCTTAATAATTGACTGCAACATCTTCCCAACTGCTGAGGTCAGACTCACTGGCATACAATTTTCTTTCTACTGCCTCTCTCATTTCTTGAAGACTGAAGCAACATTTGCAAATTTCCAGTCCTCCTGGACCATGTCATAATCTATTGTTCTTGAAAGATCATTACTAATGTCTCCACAATCTCTTCAGCTACCCCTTACAGACCCTGGGATGTAGTCCATCTGGTCCAGGTAACTTATCTACCTTCAGACCTTTCAGCTTCCCAGGCAGGTTCTTCCTAGTAATAGCAACTACACTCATTTCTGTCCCGTGACACTGTCAAACTTCCGGCATACTGCTAGTGTCTTCCACAGTGAAGACTGATGCAAAGTACTTATTTAGTTGGTCCCCCATTACTACCTCTCCAGCATCATTTTACAGCAGATATCTACACTCACATCTCATTCACACTTTATATATCTGAAAAAAATTCTGGTATCCTCTTCAATATTATTGGCTAGCTCAGATTCATAATTCATCTTTTTGCTCATTATGGCTTTCTTAGTTGCCTTCTGCTGGTTTTTTTAAAAGCTTCCCAATCCTCTAACTTTCCACTGATATTTGCTCTCTTTTACTTTTACGTTGGCTTTGACTTCCCCAGTCAGCCACAGTTGTGTCATCCTGGCTTTAGAATACTTCTTCTTTGGGATGTATCTATTCAGCGCCTTTCAAATTGCTCCCAAAAACTCCAGCTCTGTCGTCATCCCCGCTAGTGTCCCTTTCCAAACAACTATGTCCAGCTCCTCTCTCGTGCCTCCGTAATTCCCTTTACTCCCCTGTAATACTGATTCATTTGACTTTAGCTTCTCCCTTTCAAACTGCAGGGAGAATTCTATAAAATGAGGTATTTAAATAAAATACAGAACAAATTAGAATACTACCAATGACATTACAGTGTTATAAATTTGTGTATTGGTTCCTACTAGTTATTGACGGAGGACTTCATGCAGTGTATGCTGACATGTTTTTTTTGATTGACTGCGCAGACACCTAATGTAGATAATGGGCTGCCTTCATACAATGCTTTTGGTGATTGCACCTTCCAAATCATCAGTTTCATTGTAACAATCAAGCTGATTGTCAATACCTTCAAATTCTTCATAGTGGAAGTAGTGAAATTATTTAATTTTCACTTCCGGCTGTTTCTGGCATCTCCGAGACAGAATGCTTGCAACTGCAGTGAGCAAAACAGTGCTGAATTGTTTTACTGCTTATTTCTTGCTGACTATCAGTGACAAAAATCACTGCTTTATGAACACAAAAATTGTTCACCCTAAGCATGGCATAGTGTCTAATGGCTAATCAACTGCAAGTGACTGACAGTAGATAAAAACTGTTCAGCAACAGACTCCTATCCCAATTAAGTGGCATAGTGTCCCAAATAAATAAAGGGATTCCCCACTATTTTCTGAATTATTTTTTAACCTTTAAGATTTCCCCCATTAAGCAGATGTCCTGATTAACTGATGGACAAATTAGTCACAATCCACTGTATTATAATAACCTAGAAGCAGAACTGACCAGTTCAAAGTATGTATGCTATATTCAACACTGAGACTCGTCTCCTTACAGGCAGCCACAAAACAAACAGAAAAAAAATTATGAAGATAGTTAAATCTGATACAGGTATGAATAGCTGAAATATGCCTAGATGGGAAAAGAAATATTGTTCAGCAGTTGTGTTGAACCTCACTGGTAAAGAATAGTGCAGGAGTGTGATGGGGAATTAAAGCAACAGACAGCTGGAAGGCAGGGTCAGACTAAATATGTTTTGCAACTCAGTCATCCAACTTGCATTTGGTTTCTTCAGTGTAGGAGGAGTCACATTGTGAGAACCAATGCAATAATTTATACTGGAAGAAATGCTAATGAAATACTTCATCTCCTGGAAAGAATGTATGGATCCCAGCATGCAAAGTGACGAGGTAGAAGACAAGGCCACAAGAAAGCAGCATCCATCATCAAGAATCACTGTCATTCAGACCATGGTCTCTTCTCAAAACTACCAATGGGCAGGAGGGGCAAGAGGTACAGGAGCCTTAGGCTCCGCACCACCAGGCCCACAAACTGTTATCACTCTACAACCATCAGGCTCCTGAACCAGCGTAGATAGCTTCACTCACCTCAACACTGAACTGACTCCACAATCTGTAGACTCACTTTTAAGGTCTCTACAACTTATGTTCTCAGTTTTATTTATTTACATTTTTTTAATTATTTACATGATTTGTCTTCTTTTACACATTGCTTGTTTGTCAGTCTGTTATTTACGGTTTATGTATTTTTTAATTTTCTCATAAATACCTGCAAGAAAATGAATCTCAGGGTAGGATATGTGACATATACATACTTTCTTGGGCACGTGGCCAAGTGGTTAAGGCATTCATCTAGTGATCTGAAGGTCCCTGCTTCGAGCCTCAGCTGTGGCAGTGTGCTTGTGTCCCTGAGCAAGGTTCTTAATCACACATTGCTCTAGTGTCTGTGCAAGGAGTGGCGCCCCACACAGACTTCCAATCTGCGCCTTGGAAGGCATGAAAATGCCCGACGCAGGCCTCTCGTGTTCTGAGTCGACGTTCCCTCCCTTTGAACACATACAAGGGGACCATTCTGCCCAAAGATTCTATACTAACACACAAAACAATCCTTTTCCCCACCTTCCCTAGTTCTCTCTGAACCCTGTTCTCTGCAAATTATGCTCAATTTTACCACCCGCCTACATTAGGGGCAATTTATACTGGCCAATTAGCCTACCACATCTTTGGCTCACAGTAGCTGTGAGGCATCTGTACTGCCTGTTGCATCACCAGTGCCCTTGGGTGGTAATGCTTCCCCTGCAGTTGTGTGGGAAAGAGCAGAAGAAAGGGAATGGCTTGTGGAAATCAGGGAGAGGATCTGGGAGCGGTGAAGTAAACAGTCTGTTTGCAATGTTGAAAGAGAAGTGAGACAAAGTAGAATCACAGGAAGGTAATGGAAATTGCGAAGGCCATTTAAGTTTAGCCAAATGGGAATTTAATGTCATATGCACAGGTACATACACAGGTGCAGTGAAATTATCATTGGCACATAACAGTCACAAGAAAAACATAAATTAAACATCTCCTGCATCGAATTTTGAATAATGATTTGGTCTCCCCCGCACTGAAGAAACCAAACACAAATTGCATGAGTGCTTTGTGGAGCTCCCTCTTTCAGGGTGCAGGGGTGACTATGAACTTTGTCGCCCTGTTAGTTTAATTCTCCATATCATTCACACTCTGACTCATCTGTCCGGGGCCATCTGCGCTATTCCAATGAGACCCAAAATTTGCTCAAGCAACAATATCTCATCTCCTGCCCGTACGTGTTGCAACCTTTTGGCCTCAGTATAAAATGTAACAATTTTAATGTAAATTGCTTTTTCTGTTTGTATTGGACAGCCAGTTTGTGTCTAACGTCACCAATCCAAACTACTGTCTTGTGTTTTATCCCCCTCTTGTCACAAGCATTGTCCAATGTGCTGGGCATTTTCAGCAAACTTCTTTTGGTTTCTGATCTTCATTGTACTTGTCCCTTTGCTTGCTTTTGACTCTTTAATAGCCCTCATTAATCTTTCAACTGTACTCCTACACTGGAACCATCTAAGTAACTCTGGCTTCACCTGATCAGACATCCCAGTGTCCTCTGCATCACCTCTCTGAAACTTAAAACCAACTTATTTTCTCATATTTTGGGTTCCAATGAAAGCTCTATGACCTAGAACACCAAGTCTGTGTCTCTTTCCCTTGTTACTGCCTGATCTCCTGACCATTTCCAGCAAGTTTTATTATTTCAGATTTCTAGCATCTACAATTTTTTTAAATTTCCAAGTGCAGTTTATGAACACAGGCTATATACAGTATCGTTTAGCCAAACAAGAAAATTCCAGATTAGTGCCAGGCTCATATGGGAAAAGCACAAAGATCTCAGCAACAAAGACTGTTTTGCATAGAAGAAATAAAACATTTGGTGAATCACATAAAAGTACAGTGGATTCCGGTTAATTGGGCCGTCAGTTAATCAGGGCAGCCGTTTATTTGCAACAACTCTTAAAGAACAAAAGCTAATTAAGAAAATAGCTGGGATTCCCTTTGTTTATTTGGGACACTACGTGGCTTAAATGGGGCAGATGACTGTTGCTGAACAGTTTATAACTACGTCAGACACGTACATTTGCACGGCGTTAAGAGAAAATAAAATGATTTCACTACATCAAGTTAGGATCTATGAAGAACTTGTAGGTATCGACAATCATCATGAATGTTACAATGAAAACGAAGATTTTGAGGATGCAATTGTAAGAAGGCAGTCCGTTACCTATACTAGGTGACTGCATTGATTTTGTGGATTTACAGTCAATCAAAAGAACACATCTACTGGATGAATTCCTCCATTGATAACTATAAGGAACTACCACACAGTTTTACAGTACTGAAGTAGTAGTGATAGTGTTCTAATTTCTGTATTTGTAAATACATAATTTGTTACTCAGTTACACAGTCTTTTGCCTTTTTTCTATTGTTTTAACTATTTCCACTGAACTTCCGCTAGCTGGGGCAGCTGCGTAATTGGGTCAAAATGTGCCCCAATTAACCACTATCCATGATATTTATGCAGACACAAGAGACTACGGATGCTGAAATCTAGAGCAACACACAATCTGCTAGAGAAACTCAGAGGGTCGAGCAGCATTAGAAGGAAAACAATTGTTGACGTCTTGGGTCTAAATCCTGCATCAGACCCTGATGCCTGAAGTCCTTGTATTCCTGGGAAAGTGCTGCTCACTGGAGATGTGTGCATATATACCCATGTACCCCACCCCACGTACATGTCATGTAAAGCACCATTTAATACTGAAAAAGGAGGGAAACACAGAATTTGGTTTTAAACCTACGAAATCCTACAAGTCTTCCAAAGACATGGTTGCATAATGTTTTTGATTGGCTTTTATATCAACTCAGGAAGCAGCACATTTCTGTAACCAATAACATGCACCGATATGTTTATTAAGATAAATGAAAAAAAAACACAATAAATACAACACAGCCAATCCCTTTTAGACACCTTCACCAACCAATTTTACTTTTAATCTAATAAACAGAGATTTGCAGGCTAATGTTTTGTATATTTGAGTAATAATGTTCTTTAGTGCAATAATGTAGTTCACAGTTCAGCTTTCAGTGTGGTGAAACCCTCTGAAGAGTTTTAATGATTATCTTAGTTTGAAAGATATCACTTACTGTAACAATCAAATCCTTTCAAGGATTGTAGATACTCTGTCCCCAACCAGGCCTGATAAGTTTGGTTTTTGATGAGAGTAAGTTCTTTGGTGGCATCCTTAAACAGCAAGTCTTTGCCATCATACGAAGTGGAATTAAACATCTTAAATCCAGCAGAGGTAATGCCAAACTTTTTCTGTAAGCAAAAGGTCTTTCTTTAATGGAAGAGTCTGAAGTAATTAATAGTTATTCAGAATTATATAATTCACTATCTCCTCATGGAAGAGACAGCAGTGTCTATCAAATTAGCTCAAAATCAGCATATTACAATGAAAGTCAGTTGGTGCATTGTGAAAAAAATCAAAATCTACAGATGTTAGAAATCTGAAGTAAGAATAGATAGCGCCGTAAATACTTAGCAAGTCAGGCAACATTTAAAATTGGAAGAAGCAAGATTAACATTTCAACTCAATGATAGTTGATCAGAATTGGAAGACTGAGAAAAAGAATGTGTTTCAAGGTACAAAGAGGGCGTGATGCAGGGAACAAAGGAAAAGCTTGTGATCAGGTGGAAGTACAATAGCCAAATGACACCATTCTTTTTGGTGTTGCCTAGTTAATAAATGAATGAGGGAAATTAGACCCAGCATGTTCTTTTCTTCTATTTTTTTCCTCAGAGGTGCAGAATTGGAAATATTGAAGCAGAAGAGAATGCTGCGAACACCAAGCAGAAAGGGTAAGATCTGTGAAGAGATCAAGTTAATGCTTCAGCTAATTAACCTTATATTTGTACTGCCCTGTTTGACATAAGCAGGAAAGGCTTAGCATATCCCAAGAGTTGCCCTGGTACAAGGTGAGGTGGTCTTCCTCAAGCTTATACTAATCCTCAAAGGAACAGAGTAGGAGATCAAAGACTGATATCAGAGAGGAAGTGGGATGGAAAATTAAAGTGAGAGGCAATTGGAAATTCAGGGTCAGCCTCAGACTGAGCAGAGGTGAGTAAAGTGGTCACTGAATCGGCCTTCAGTTCCTGCAAAGTACAGGAGACCATATCTTGAGCACTAAGTGTAATATACCAGGAGTAGGAGAAAGGCAAGTGAATCATGGCACAACCTGCAAGAACAATGTAAATGGACAAGTGTGGAAACTCCCGCACTTGCAGGAGAAAGTGCAGTGATAAGGGGAGCTGGAGAAGAAGAACAGACCATGAAGCTGCTGAGGGAAGTAACCCTTCAGAACGCTGAACAGAGGGGGATCAGTTAAGGGAAGAGTGGAAGATGTGTCCAGCGGTGGAATCCCATTGAGTCCACTGAATACGGAGAGTGGTAGGGTAGAAGGCACACTCAAGGGAAACCTTGCAGTGTCTGGGAATAAAAGTGCTTCGAGCAGAAGGACAACAAGCAGAAAAGACAGAGTTGTCAGGTCTCTTCAAGTATGGTTGAGAAGGCACAATTACAAATAAAAAAGAAGCCATCAATACCAATCTGTATAAATTCTTAATACACAACACACTCCCAATTATCAAGGCATCTCCTTAAACCAATTCCTCTGCAGTATAGTCAAACAGAAGAGCATATGTTCTCATCATCTAAGTCCCCTTCTGGAATATCATTCCCATTAAAGTGACAGGCCAATCTAGTAGTCAGCAATAACTAATAATTCCTCAAAAAAGCTACAATGAATCAATCAGATGTTTCGTAAGACTTAATTTTTTTTATTTACTAACTTACTGTGTGTGTCATCTTTCATTTCCAGGACTAACACCCCAGAAAAACATAACTTCTCCATATGTCGAAGGTATAAACTAGAACTTAACTCAAATATTGAAAGCTACTGAAATGGGCAATCTAAATGTGCCTGAATGAATTTATGGAGGCAAAAGGTATCTCATTCAAGACAAGTGACAAAAGAATCAGGCGTATCATGAGGAAAAATATTTTCGCACTGCAAGTGGTTAGAATTTTTAATATATGCAATAGTTGAAATTGAATCAATAATAGTTTCAAAAGGGAATTTGTTAAGTGCTTAAAGGCAGAAAATTCATAAATATGTGGAGAATTTTTTTTTATTTTAACAGATTAGGGCTGAGAGGGGAAGTGGATCAGCAATGATGAAGTGGCAGAACAGACTCAATGGGACAAATGGCTTAATCCTGCTCCTATATCTTATGGTCTAATGCAGAACAAGAGTGGAGTAGTTCCAACTAGATTGCTCCTCAAAAGCATGAATGCAGAGTAATTGAGTTAGTGGCCTCATCCTCACCCAATTTATAATCTAATTTATAAAAAGGGGACTACTTTTTTGGACAAATCTTTTTTCTCCACCTCCTTAAATCAAAACATGGAGTTAAGTGTTTGGATGTGATATAATTGTATTTTAATATAACAATCCAAGCCTCAATTTCTAGAGTGTCATGTGTATATTACCTCCAAATATTTCATTCTATTTTTCATTCAAAGTAAGCTGCATTTAAAAGACTTACGAGTTGACAAATTGGTTTAGCTGGAAAAACATCTCCATACCTGACCTGCATCCAGTAGGATGAAGGTGGCTGTGCCATCAGTATCCGTTCTCACTACCACTGCACGGGTGGGCACCCTGGCGAGGTGGCATGCTTTCCAGTCCGAAACTTCAGCGCGGCTTCCATCTCGACATAGAAGTTGATAATCAGTAGAATTCAGTGCCTGTGCCCATGGAGAATTATTATTTCCTGAAAAATAGTTTAATGACAAGCTTTGGCCAAGTGATAATGATGCGATGCTCCACATCATTTACATTCCACAAATAACCAAAGAGTTGGAGCAGTGAACAAAAAGAATGAAAACTCAGTAGGACAAAGAAGCACAGCTTCTCACTATATTTGACAGTGACTTACTACAAGGAGTTTTCAATTGTTGATGGTTTAGAGAGAACAAAGGATGCCACACACTGATACTCTGACATATGTGGGATGGGGCTAACGTACATGCTTCTGTATAGTATTGTATTGTCTTCCATAAATGATGGCTGGAGATATCTGACAAAGTTCTGTTACCACTGATCTCCTTAAGGAACACAGAATCGTAGAGTATTACAGCACAGAAACAGGCCCTTTGGTCTGTCTAGTCCTTGCCTGCCTGATGCTCAGCATAGTCACATCTACCGACACCCAAACCAGATTTCTTCAACTCCCTTCCCTCCATGAACCTATCCAAACTTCTCTTAAATATTGCAATTAAGCCCACATCTACCTCTACAGCTAGGAGCTCATTCCATGCGTGTACCATGCTCTCAATGAAGAAGGTTCATAGAACATAGAACAGTACAGCACAGTACAGGCCCTTCGGCCCTCAATGTTGTGCCGACCCTTAAACCCTTCAGATTCCCCTTCAGCTTATACCTTAAATCCATAACTTCTACTCCTCGTCTCACACAACCTGAGGGGAAAAGGCTTGCATGAATTTCCTATCTGTAGCCCTCATACTTTTTCATGTGGTGGTGGGGGGACTGCTTCAACCTGTGAGGTTCATTCGCTGTACAGATCGAGGAGGAAATATTTCTCAGCTGACCACAAAAAGCCATAGGACATGCTAATCAACCTGCCTTGTAGCCCACTATCAAAGGCTGAGTAGAGAACAGAGGTCGGTGTGGTTTACCTGCCACAGAATGTCTTGCTCTTCTTCACACCTGACACCTAACTTTAGTCCAACAGATAATAAATTGATCCCAATCTATAGTGAGTGAATGTAAGCGACTGGAGCTCAGGTGCTGTGCCATTTCAGTTGAGAGAACACATCAATCAGAAATCTGCTGCTACACTCAAATACATAAATAAAAGAAAACAAAGGGAGGGGAATAGAACAAGTGACCTTTGAACGAATACACAGCTGTCATGGAGATACAATTACGAGCAGTCATTTTCCAGTACCACAGTGTGCCATGTCTCTCAGTCAGGCACTGTTCCAGGACCTCTGCCTACGATACTGATGGCTTTATATCATTGCCGTCCTGTGTCGGAGCTGCGGGCCATGCTGAGGCCAACCCTGAGCAAGCAGGCACAGTGATGGTCTTTTTAAGCTCCTGTAAAGCAGGGGCAGTCCAGATAATCATTCAGAGACTAGTAACCAGCTCCAAAATTTACAGAGCAAAACTGCCAGAAAGAACAATAAGACGACAATTTTAAAAAGGAACTCCAAAAATGCTCTTCATATATGCATGTGAAGTTGGTATTTCAACAGTAATGGTGTCAATTCTTTGTACTTGCCCTGGAGCACAATCTTTGATTCACAAAGGCAACCTTTGCCGCATGCAACCATTGAGTATATAATGATACCAAATTGCACTTCACACTCTTAACCATTAATTTTAAATCTCAGAAGATTAATGCAGTAATCATACACACACGGATATCTACTCTCTCTGCTTCCATACAAAGTTGCAGAAATAACATTATATCAGAGAAATGAAAGCATTTTAGAATTCAGCTAAAGAGGGCCAGAAAATTTATAAAAAGGTAAGATAGAATTTGACAGTAAACTGATCAGAAAGTTAAAAACAAGTCATAAAAGAAATACAAAAAGGAAAAAAAATATGCAAGGGCAAACATATTTTCCCATACAACGGTCAACAAATTTACCTGCAAATATGGATAGAAAATAAGGAACAGATATGTAGGCTGATTATGGAAAGCTGTAAAAACTACTGGGTTGTCATTGTGAATGGGTTCATCTACCCTTATATTGAGGGGGAACTTCCTCAGTGCAAAAGGCTTAGATGGGGCAGGGTTTTTCAAGTGCATCTGAGAGGGTTGCTTAAAACAACACGTGGATAATCCAGCTGGAGGAGAGACCATACTGGACCTTGCTTTAGGAAATGCACTGCCAGGTGACTGGCTTTTAAATCAGAGATAATTTTGGGAATAGTGTTCACAACTTGTTAAGTTTTAAAACAAATATAAGCAAGAAAAAGTCTGGGCTTTGAAGGAGCAGGCAAATTGTAACATTATTAGACATGAGGTGGGAGAGTTAATTGTGAGCAATTATTGTTGGACAAGCCCACAACCGACATGTGGGAATTGTTTAAATACCAGCCAATCAGAGCTCAGGACTGCTATGTTCTGAAATAAGAGAGAGGTTGTGAAAAGGAGGCATACACAAGGTTTAGGAAACTAAACTCAGATGGGTCCTTGAGCAACAAACAAAACAGGAAGCAAGGGATTAGGAGAGCAAAAGGAAACTATGAAATGTCCATGGCATGTGGGATTAAAAAGAATCCCTAGGCATTTTGTACGTGCATTTAATAAAAGACATTACTAGGGAGAAAGGATATCCACAAGAATAAAGACAGAATTTATGCTTGACATCAGAGAATGTGAGTGAGGTATGAAACAAGTTCTTTGCATTGGTGTTCACCAAGGCGAGGTACATGGAATTTAGTGAGATCAGCGTGGGGCACACTAATGTGCTAGGGCATTTTGAGATCAAGAACCTGACGATGCTGGTCTTTTGAAGAGTATTAAGACCATAAGACATAGGAGCAGAATTAGGCCATTCAGCAAATTAAGAAAGGTACTAGATTATGCCACAGCAGTGTTCCAGGATGACATTGGAAAACTCAAACATATCAAGGGTAAAACAGTGTTAAATGAAACAAAGCCTGTCCAGTTCCTTATACCATCCCTGATAAGCTAGCCAGTGAGCTAGATCACATGAAGGAATTCTTTTCAAGGTTGAGTGGAGCCCATGGGCAATGCTAGTTGTCCCAGTAGCCTAGAAGAATGGGTCTTTTAGGATCTGTGGTGATTTTAAGGTCACCATCAACTGAGTACTGAAAGTAAATCAATGCCCTCTATTCAGAATAGAGAATATCTTTACAAACCTTTCTGGAGGAGAACACTTCAGCAAAGCGGACTGAGCTGAGGCCTACTACGGTTGGAGGTGCAAGAAAAGTGCAAAGTGTTTCCCACGATAAACACTCACAAAGGGCTTTATCACTATTATAGGCTTATTTTTGGAGTAGCATCTGTACCTGCACTCTGGCAGAAAGCTATGGACCAGATGCTACAAGACTTCCCAGTTACTCAGTGTTACCTGGATGATATCATTGTCACCAGTAAGGATGGTAAGGAACATCTTCAAAAATCTCAAGACAGTGTTAAAAAGAATAAAAGATTATGGGCTGAGTGTGAATTCTTTAAAGCAAGCATCACTTACTGTGGTCACATCAATGTACAAATATTTCGCAGTGTGCTGAGAAAATTCAAGCAGCGGTGGACACTCCAAGTCTAAAGAACATGCCACAGCTGCAGTCGTTTTTGGGGTGTATCAATTACTATACAGGTTTCCCCCGCCATCCGAAGGTAGGGTGTTCCAATGAAATGGTTTGTAAGCCGAAATGTCGTAAAGTGAAGAAGCAATTACCATTTATTAATATGGGAAAAATTTTTGAGCATTCCAGACCCAAAAAATAACCGACCAAATCATGCCAAATAACACATAAAACCTAAAATAACAGTAACATATAGTAAAAGCAGGAATAATATGATAAATACACAGCCTATATAAAGTAGAAATACTTTTTGCAATCATTGAAGTGCAGCGAATATCTCACGCGCGCGCTCTCGGCAGAAGCACTCTCTCCAGTAACCTTTAAGCTATGAGGCTGCCAGATCGTACCAAATAACAAATCATACTAAATAACACAAAAATACACAGCCCATATGAAGTAGAAATACTTTTTGCAATCATTGAAGCACAGTCTAGCACAGCGAAAATCTCACGCATGCGCTCTCGGCGGAAGCACTGTCGGCGCAGGCGCTGTTGGCGGAAGCATTCTCTCCAGTAACCTTTAAGCTATGAGGCTGACAAATCATACCAAATAACAAATCATACTAGGTAACACAAAAATACACAACCTATATAAAGTAGAAATAATGTATGTACAGTGTAGTTTCACTTATGGGAATTGGGATGGTGTGTTAGGCTGAGTCGTCGGAAATTGGGGTGGTAGGAGGTAGAGGAGACTGGGGTGTCATCTCATCGTAGTCTATTTCCAATAGGGCAGCCAGGTCATCTTCTTCTATGTCTGCCTGCCTCGACATCGAAGTTCGAGGTTCGTCGTCTGCTGTGGCTGACGTGCAAGGCTTGAAAAATGACAGTATACTTGACTGCTGAGCCTCGCACATTTTTAGATCATACAGTTCTTTGTAAGCGCTCAAAACATCCTGCAAACCTGCCCTAAACCTATGTGCCCTCTCAAAATTAAAGTCATACTTTTCTGCAATCATTGCAATGCTGTCAATCGCAGCGAAAATCTCACGCAACTGCTTCACGTTCAGTCCCTGGACGACTTCATTTTCGCTACTGCGTTCGGTTTCGATATTATCTTTTCCTCTTGCAATTGCATCAGCTCTTCATATGCCAATTCTTGGTCATGGGATGCCAAAACCTCTTCAACATCATCTTCGTCAACTTCCACAAACCCAGCCTCCTTAGCCAAGCTCACTATTGTCGTATTTATTGTTGATGGTTCGAAGCCTTTAAGATCGTTCACCGCTTCGGGACACAGTTTCCTCCAAACGCCATTTCTCATCGAGACTGTTAGCCTATCGAGAGCATCTCCAATGTTGGCGATTGCCAGTTTTATATTGTAGTCTTTCCAGATCTCTCACAAAGATGCTTCGGAGTTGCCCTCTCTGTCAATAGCACTTACAATAAAACGCATCACATTTTGCATATAGTAAGCCTTAATTGTGGCTATTAGGCCTTGGTCACACGGCTGCAGCAACGATGTCGTATTCGGTGGTAAGAACACAACACAAATGTTACTGCCATACTCGGTAATGTCAGGCAGATGAGCAGCACAATTATCGACAATCACAAGACACCTATTATCGAGGTTATTTTCTCTACAGTATTTTTCAACAAAAGGACTAACGTAGCTGCTCATGTACTCAGAAAAAAAGCACTCGGGTGTTCCAACTGCTTGGATGTGAACAGAACACAACGGGAAGTGTTTTCTTATCAATGCCTTTAAGTGCCCTTGGATTTTCTGAATGGTACACTAGTAGAGGCTTAGTGGCGTTAATAATAGGCATTAGGGTAAACCTGTCCTTCGATGCCTTGTGTCCCTTTTCTTCTTTCGAAATAAATGTCTTACTCGGCAATTTTTCCAATAAATTGCAGTTTCGTCACAGTTAAACACTTACTTATACGAATAACCACCTTCTGTAATTATTTTCTTCAGTTCTGCTGGGAACCTTTCAGCAGCTTCAGTTATCAGCCAAACCACTCTCTCCAGTAAACGTTAAACTATGAAGCTGCCCTCGCCTCAGAAACCGATCAAACCACCCGTGACTACCTTTAAATTCCACTTTCGCAATACTTTCATCTCCATTGGCCAGTGCTTTCTGTTTCAGCTTATTAAAAAGACTGACTGATTTCTCCTTAAGTATAAGATAACTTAAAGGAACACCACGTTTTGTACACCCATCAATCCACTCAAGCAATAGACTTTCCATTTTATCCATTACTGGATGCCGACTAAGAGAGACCACTTTGCTACGAGCAGAACCAACAGTAACATCGGCAGCTTTCAAGATTTTTTTCTCTCTGCGTGTAAATAGTGCGAATGGTGGACGCAGGCAAGTTCAACGCAAGGACAATGTCCTTACTTTGTTCACCACGATCGAAATGCTTGATTATGTCTAGTTTTACGCTAAGTGTAACACCCTTACGAGTTCTTTTAGGCTTTTCCGATACCTTAGAACTCATCTTGCTAACGGATGCACAAAATAAATTGAGATAAAGCACGTGTTTAAGCAATGGCGGCGAGAATGCAGTTTCGGGGGAGGAGCTTGGCTGCTCAGGGCGCGCGCTGCTTTTTTTTCGCATGCCGCCAGTTTTCGCGCGCTGCTTTTTTCGTAGCAGTGAAAAAACCTTGTTAGCGAAAACAGGGTACTAATGTAGGTCTTTCGTAACAGTGAGGTTTCATAAAGCGAACGTTTGAAAAGCGGGGGACATCTGTAGCAGGTTCCTGCCAAACCTGACTACTGTGGTCCACAGCTTGGACTCATCAATACAGATCAGGAAGAAACGGCAATGGACAAAGCAGTGTGATGTGGCTTCCAAAAAGGCAAAGGGAAATGGTGGCATCAGATGCTTGTGACACCTTTCTTTATGGTAGACATGCAGTCATTCCACATGTTACGAGTGTACAGCCTTTGCATCACATTCCCTTACAGCTGCAGAGAAAACTACACACAGATTGTAGAGGGGCCTCGAGTCCGATATGGGGTGTAAAATGTTTCAACCAGTACTGAGTGGGAGAGATTTCTGTCTCATTCCTGATCATCAACCACTAGTGTCTATTTTCAATCCACAGAAGGGTGCTTCACTAACATCTGCAGTACAAATGCAGAGATGGGCTCTGTTTCTTGGAGGAACACAATTACAGGATCAAATTCAAGAGGACAACTAACCATGGAAATGCTGATAGATTGTACCATTTACCCTTGGAAAAGGGAATGCCTGAAAAATTTACAAAAGAAACATTCCTCCTGACATATTCCCCCCTTTGCAAATTGAAAGTTTCCCTATTATGGCAGAGAAGATCCAAAGGGAAAACAGAAAAGATCCCACAAATGTCACGTCTACATGACCACTCAAAATGGCTGGAATGTACAGCGGAAAATCCTGTTTCTCCATTTTTACCAGTGCCAGGATAAACTTGCTCTTGACAGGGTTGATTTATGTGGGGATTGAGAGTTGAACCATCCAAGCTGACAGCTGAAGTGTTGGAGGAGCTACATGCCGGCCATCTAGGCATGGTCAAAATGAAAGTATTGGCTCCGAGTGTCGTCTGGTGGCCTGGGGTAGATCAGCAGATCAAGCAGCTTGCCATGCACTGTTCAGGACGCCAACATCTCCAGAAGATGCCGAGTGCAGGGCCTCTCCATCCCTGGGAATGGTGTGCATTGTCTTGGCAGAGGATTCCTCTGGATTTTGCAGGTTGATTTATTGGCAAAAGTTTCTTGGTAGTAGTGTATGCAGCTACAAGTGGTCAGAAGTGTTCACAATAACCTCCACTACAGCTTCACACACTGTTGTTATGTTGAGAAGCCTCTTCTCAAGGACTGAACACTGATTCAGTGGAAAATGAACTACAGTTTGTTACAGAACAGTTTCAGTCATTCCTGAAAATGAATGGAATAAGACATATTACATCTGCGCTGTATCACCCAGCTACAAATGGCTTGTTGAAAAGATTTGTCCAGAGTCTAAAGAAAGCACTGTAAGCAATGTCAGTAGAACAGTACACAGACACCGAATCAGAAGCTTGTCTTTTTCCTCCTTGCGTATCACAATGCAGCACACTTCACAACCAACAACTCACTAGCTATGTTGTTCCTGGGTCATCCCTTGCATTCACACTTTGATCTCCTCAAACCCAATCTCAGAAGGAGTATGCAGGACAAACAGCTGAGACAAACTGAAGGTTCCTCAAACAAGGAGGTTTAATATTTCGCTCCTGGATAAGCAGTCCTGGTGAGGGACTACAGAGGTGATCAAAAGTAGGAACTTGGAAAGATTAAGGACAGAACTGGACCACTTTTCTACACAGTGGAGATTGCATCTGATATCATCTGGAGAAGACACATTGAACAGTTGAGGAGACCAGTGTCAATTGAAAGATGGCCAGAGCTGTCAGAACCACTTTCTGCAGTCCTAATGTCGACTCAAGTGTTCTTGTTCATTTAATTAATTCATTACTTGTTATATGTAAAAGCAACTGAATGGCATGTGTCAACAAGCCACCACGTCCAAGTGGTAAAAAAATGAAACTTAAGACACGTTATTCCTGGCTCTGTGTTTCCTTTCAATTAGCTTTTACATTTTGGAATTACAAAAAATAATACTATCAACCTCCATTTTAAATATACCCAAATGCTAGGCATCCATAGTTGTCTGTGGTAATAAATTCCACAAATTGACAAAAGAAATTCCTCCTCATCCCTGCTCTGAAGGGATGTCCTGGTATTCTGAGGCTGTGCCCTCTGATCCTAGACTCCTCACCGTACAAACCATCCTCTCCACATTAAGATTAGTTTTAAATAGTTTTTGCAAAGAACTATAATGGACTTAAATCTTTGTAAACTTCAATGGCAGTTCCTCTCTGACCACAACATACTCTATGGAACTTGTATTCCTACTACAAGGAAAGCGTAATCCTTGATAATTGCAGATAAGGTTGAACCTTTCCTTTATGGGAAGAATCAACGGAAGGTGAATAACTGATGTGACATAGCCCAGGTTTCTAAAATCGGAAAGAGAGGTGATTGTTAGGTCTTGATGAAGATCTTTGTGTCCAGACTAAAAACAGGAGGATCCCAGAGGACTGGAGAGCAGACAATGTTGTTCCTTTGTTCAAGAAGGGAAACAGGATTAAATCAGGAAACCATAGGCTGGTGTGGACGACATCAGAGGTTGGAAAGCTAATAGAGAGGATTCTTATGGATAAGATTTAGATGCATTTGGAAAGGCATGGCATAACTACGAACAACCTGCATGGCATTGTGTTGGGCAGGTCATGTCTTACAAACTCAGTCGAGTTTTCTGAGGAGGTGACAGAGTTAATTGATGGGGATAAGATAGTGGATGTTATTTACTGGACTTTAGTTAGGTATTTGACAAGGTCCCTCCTGATAGGCTGATCTAGAACACACACGAAAAATGCTGGAGGAACTCAGTCCTGCCGAAGGGTTTCGGACTGAAACGTCAACTGTACTTTTTTCACAGATGCTGCCTGGCCTGCTGAGTTCCTCCAGCATTTTGTGTGTGTTGCCTTGGATTTCCAGCATCTGCAGATTTCTCTTGTTTGAGGCTGATCCAGAAGATTAATTTGCATGGGATCCACAGTGTCTGGCAGCTTGGATTCAAAATTGGCTTTGTTGTAGAGGACAGTCGTCAGTGGTGGAAAAGTGTTACTCTGGCTAGAGGTCTGTGACCACTGACGTTCTGCAGAGATTAATAATGGAACATCTTTGTGATATGTACAAATGACATGGATGAAAATGTAGATGGATGGGTTAATAAATTAGCAGATGACACAAAGACTGGAGGAGTTGTGAACTGTATAGATGATTGTCACATGATACCACAGAATACAATCAGTTATAGATACGGGAGGAGAAATGGCAAATGGAGTTTGTCAGGTGGGTCCTGAAGAAGGGTCTTGGCCCGAAATGTTGACTGTTGTTCATCTCCAATAATGTTGCCAGACCTGCTGAGTTTCTCCAGCATTGTGTGTGTTGCTTTGGATTTCCATTTTGATCCATCCTCGAAAATGGTCTTGTAAGTAGATAGGGTGATAAAGGCGGCATAGAGCATACTTAACTTCAGTAGTTGGGGTATTGTGGATCAAAGTCATGCTGCAACTATATAAAAACTTTGGCTGTGCTGCACTTGGAGTATTGTGTGCACTTCTGGTCACCACCACTACAGCAAGGATGTGGAAATTTAGAAAGGTACAGAAGAGGTTTACAAGAATGTTGCAGAGATTGGAAAGCAAACCCACTAGCAGAGTTTAGGTCAATCTTCTTGGAGTGTTGGAGGCTGAGGACAGACCTAATACAAAGTTATGAAAGTATTGGATGGACATTCAAAATCTTTTTCACTAGGGTAGAATATCAAATGCTAGAGATCAAACATTTGTGGGGGGGGGGGGCGCTTTTAAGGGAGATGTGCATAGCCAGTATTTTTTTCAAGCACAGAGTGTGATAGTGCCTGGAACGGGATGTTGAGGTAGTATCGGAAGCAGATACAATAGCAGCATTTAAGAAACGTTTCGGTGGACACATGAATATACAGGGAATGGAGTGTTATGGATCATGTGCATGCAGAGATTTTACTTTAATTTGGCATTGTGTTTGGCACAGTATCATAGGCCAAAGGGCATTTTTCTGTGCTGTGCTGTTCTATGTTCTATGCATTTCCAATTAGTGTAAAATAATGGTGGAAGGTGCTGGAGTCCCTATTCAAAATTATCATCATGTACCGCATCGTATGACATGGGCGATCATGGTGTTTAACCATGATTGTTCCTGGCAATCTTTCTACACAAGTGGTTTGCTATTGCCTTCATCTGGGCAGTGTCCTTACAAGATGGGCAATTCCAGCCATCATCAATACTCTTCGGAGATCGTCTGCCTGGCATCAATGGTTTCATAACCAGGACTTGTGATATGCACCAACTGCTTATACAACCATCCACCACCTGCTCCCATGGCTTCACCTGACCCTGATTCAGGGGGGTGGGTAAGCAGGTGCTATATCTTGCCCAAGGGTGACCTACAGGCTAGCAGAGGGAAGGAACACCTTACATCTCCTTTGGTAGAGACACATCTCCAGCCAACCACCCAACCTATTAAAAATGCAATAATAAAACATCTTGGGAAGTAATAACAGGACTGAACAGAATTAACATGGACTTCTGAAAGAGAAATCGTGTTTATCTAATGTTGTTATTCATATGGCAGGTGTTTTTTTCCTCTTCATACTTCTAGTCGTTTCTTATCAAGCCACTCCTCCAGCCTGTAGCCACATCGATGGACTGCAGCAAAGGCTTCTCGGATCTTGGTGAGAGGGCATGCTTGGACCAGGTGGAGGACGTCATGAGTTGGGGCACCACAGGGGCAAGCTGGGGTTTGTCAAGTGCCCCATCGGTGTAGTATTTGCACTGTTCTGGCATGTTTATCTAATGACAGTACTTCTTTGACAGTAACTCTTAGAAAAGACGAAGTGAAAGCAGCAGATGTGCTGCATTTGGATTTTGATAAGGTCTTCAACAACACCCCACACTGGAAATTGACAAGATTTATAGATAATATACTGACATGGATTAATAATTGATTTATGAACAGAAAGCAAAGGGTGAGAATAAACAGATAATTCTCAAGTTGACAGGCTGTGGAGGGATAGGTTTCTCAAGTTGATAGGTTTTGGAGGGATTTGCTGCTTAAGAACCAGCTTATTCCCAATGTATATTAATGTATTAGTGTAATCGTATATCAGTGTATCAGTGTAATTGTGTATCAGTATAATTGTGCATCAGTGCAATTGTGCATCAGTGTAATTGTAAATTAGTGTAATAGTGTATTAGTGTAATAGTATATTAGTGTAATAGTATATTAGTGTAATAGTATATTAGTGTAATAGTATATTAGTGTAATAGTATATTAGTGTAATAGTATATTAGTGTAATAGTATATTAGTGTATTAGTGTAATTGTGTATCAGCGTATCAGCGTAATTGTAGTGTATCAGTGTAATTGTGTATTAGTGTAATAGTATATTAGTGTATTAGTGTAATTGTGTATCAGTGATGTGACTGAGTAGACCAAATACCACATTTGCAAGTTTACTGATGATATTAAAAAAAAGATGAATTTGTGAGTAGGGAAAAAGATGTAAAAAGGCTTTAAGGGAATATAGACAAGCTAAATAAATGAACTAGAACATGGCGGGTGCAGTGTGGAAAATGTGAAGTTATGCATTTAAATGAACAAAACAGAACAGCATTTTTAGATGGCGAGAGATGGCTAGATGGCTACTGTTACTGTCCAAAGGGATCTAGGTATACTTGCACACAAGTTCATGAAAGCCAACATTCAGGTGTAGCAGGTGATTTGGCAGGCATGGAGCAACTGTAACGAAAACCAATTTCCCCCAGGATTAATAAAGTATGACTATGACTATGATTTCCTAGCCCTTATTAGGAAAGGATATACAAGTACGGGAGAAAAGATGACTTCATGCAATTACATACAGTCCTTGGCGAAGCCTTCTCAGGGATATAGAGTACAATATTGGTCTCCTGACCTGAAGGAGGACATACTTCCTGATAGAGTATGATTTAGATTCACTAGACTATTTCCAGAAATGATGGGTTTGCCACATGAGGAGACGGTGAATAGAATAGAGGAGTCTGGAACTAGGAGTCACAGTATTAGAATAAAAGGTAATTGAGGATTGAGCTGAGGAGAAACTTCTACACACTGAGGGGAGTGAAACTTCAGAATTCTCCACCTGGAGGACAGTAAAAGTTTCTTTCCTGAGTTAATTTAGAACAGTGATCAGTAGATTTAGACATTTAAGGAATCGAGGGATCTGGTAATTGTGCTATATAATTCCACTGAGTGAGAAGGTCAGCTACAATAATGATGAATGTCAGAGTGCACTTGAACACCAAAATGGCCTATTTCTGCTTCCACTTTTTATCTTACTTTGGAGGTAAGTACTGTGTGAAGTGCTTACATGAAAAATGATACTCTAGAAAAGAAACAAACTAGTTGGAGAATGCAAATAGAGCCAATAAGGGGGCTAAGTCCCCTACTGATGGTTTTATGTCAATAGCTGTGGTGTGGAAAGCCCCAAAATAAAGTTTCTCTTGTGTGGCAAGGAAGGGTGAGGAAGAGTGGAAAACAATAGTGGGACTGATCTACAGAAGAGAAAACACAGCAGCATTCTTCAAATTCAGCAGTAACTAAAAGCCTTAACTGAAAATGTACCAGTAATGGACAGTAATGCCAACATTACCTAAATTTCTCTCATAATCAAAAACGTAAGAACTCATTGGTAGTCTGTAATGAGCTGGCATTTTATCTCTTAACTCATAGTAAACAATAAACTAACTGCATGAAGCTACAGTCACCATCTTCCAATAATCAAAGTGAACTTAAAGTTCCCTCAAGGCCACAGTTAAATGACATGCCGTCTCCCTTCCACATCCCCTTCACCACACCCTTGCCTCTCCATTTCCCTCGATTCTGGTTCAGATTCATTTTGGTGTGAATGGAATCCCAGTATTGCAGGGCTCTGTGATTCTATAGGTGCAGGTCAATGGGACTGAGCAATATCATCGTGTGGCACAGTCTAGACGGCCTGAAGGGCCTGCTTCTCTGTTGCAGTGCTCCATGACTCTATGCCAGAACAGGGACAACATGAATCAGCTTGAACCGATACAGGATATCCGACAAAGGGCAGCAACCGTGAACGCTGAGGCCATTCTTCACTGATTAAATCATTCTATATCATCTGCCAGGTATGAGACAATCATTGAAAAGGGGAGATCACAAGGTTTCTTTAGAATTAATGACAGTAGAAGGAGTGCAAGTACAGGCCTATTAATCAATGCTATTTGTTTACTCAAAACATGACGCAATTCCTTTAATGAAACACAAATCTTGTAGTTCATTTTAAAAAAAGGTCGGGGTTACATGCTACCCCATCACTCACCATCCGTATTATCCAACACAGTAGAATGTTTAACAAAGGCGACATCACCTGCATTTTCAGCTAGGCACCTGAAGTAAAAAGAAGGCACATTCAGAAAGACTAGAACATAGAAATGCTTTCTGATGGTAAATTCTTGAAGCTGCGGTATGTGGTAACTCTGCAGCTCACCTATCCCCCACCACCGTGCCTGGGAAGCACAGAAACGTCAACACAAGTAATCAAAGCCGTTCCATCTGTAAATGCAGTGATCATGCACAGCAAAATCATTTGCCAACTGTTTCATCTTCTCTCGGGGATCACTACTGGAGAGCTCATGAAAAAGTGCCCCTAATGTTAGTTTTTTGTTTCATCGCTGACGAATAGCCAAGTGGGAATGGTGTTGTAGTGGTTAGCGCAGCGCGCTACACTACCAGCGACCGTGGTTCAACTCCCGCCGCAGTTTGTAAGGAGTTTACATGATCCCCCCAACCCCCGTGACCACTTGGGTTTCCTCCGGTTGCTCCAGTTTCCTCCCGCAGTCCAAAGACGTACCAGTTGATATGTCAATTGATCATTGTAAATTTTCCTGTGATTGGGCAAGGATAAATTGGTGGGGGGGGGGTGGAAATTGCTGGGCAGTGTGGCTCGAAGAGCTGGAAGGGCCTATTCTGCACTGTATCATAATAAATAAATTCATGAATAAATAAAGAGCAGGCATTGCACATACATGTTACTAGTTCCAGTGGGAGGGCCGAATTGAAGAAAATTATAGTCTTCATGATGAAGGGCAATGAACAGAAATTAAGGCAGAGCTACAGCCACCACTGGAGGAGCGTTCGGGAGATGGACAAGACACCATCATCAAATTAGACCAGAGATTAATTTGACAGTGTGGTGTATAGCAATTAGCACTACATCACGTATTCACTCTTTAGGCCAGTAAAGTTATTTTTTTTATGACCTTTATAGTACATGTGTTATATATGGCTATAAAAGAAGCAAAAACAGTTTGGAAATGATGTACCTGAATGCTCCACTGTCACTAAAATATCTCTCACTCGAATTTTCCACACATTTGTTTTTTCCCCCTTCATCACCAACACACAGTTGGCAAAGACTTGATGGGAAATCCACACCCTGTGCTCCTGGGATGCAACTTTCAGCGAAGAAATCACTCACAGCTAGAAGGAATTAAGTAAATAATATCAGATTTTTTTCATATTCGTTATAAGAGATGTGAGTTTCACATGCTGAATTTAATTGCTCACCCCTAACTACCTTTGAGAATTCAGTGGGGAGTTATCTTCTTGAATCACTGCAGTCTTTGAAGGATGGGTTAAACTACAATGCTGCTGGGAGGGAGTTTATGGATTTTGACACAGTAACTATGAAGGAATGGCTATACATTTCCAAGTCAGGTTTGGACAGCAACTTCCAGATTGAATCCCCATGCTTTGGCTGCCCTTGTCCCTCTTTCCAGTTTATACAGGTCAGGGATTAGGAAAATATTTTTAAGAAGTCTTGGTGAGTTGCTGCAGTGCAGCCTGTAAATGGTTAAAAGCTGCTACTACTGTGTGTTTCTGGTGGAGTGAGTAATTGTGGAAGGGGTGACAATCAAGCAGCACATTATGCATCAGAATGTTTTGATGGTCTATGTTAAAAAAAAAAATAACTCTGATAACTGTTAGTTAAACTAGTGGCTTCCAAATATTAGTCTTGACTCCAGCCAGATTTTATTTTTTTATCCATTGAGAAACAAGTTTGCGGTGTCTTTGAAAGGCTGTAAAGGTTTCATTGCAGACTTTAAAACATAGTAAACTGGCTGTCCATTTTGCACAATGTATTTTCACAGCTAATTTTCACTAAATCAGTAACGAAGCTCCTGCAATGAATCAGGAACAGGGAAAGCTGGTCTCATTTTCAATTGCGAAATAGTGGTTGGAACACAGCATGCCTTAAAATTGCATCTATTAACACACATTGCTTAACAGGTAAGGCAGACAAACTGAGGGTGTGGACTGCCATCAGGGAGTGGGATATTGTGGCCATAATGTAAACATGGCTGAGAGAAGGCTGATTGATTAATGTTCTGGGATGCTGATAATTTCAGGGTGAGAGAGGAGCAGGTAAGCCTGGGGTGGGTGGGGGAGGGGGGAAATGTATTAATTTCTTTGCTAAAGGAAGACATTACAGCAGTTCTTAGAGAGGATATTCTTGAGGGATAATCCAACGAGACCATTTAGGTCAAACATAGAAATAAGACGGGTATGGTCACCTTGGTAGGGCTATATTGTAGACTCTCCCCAATCATCAATGGGAACTTTGTAGGGTAGTGCTACTGGGAGCTTGCTATTTTGGCAGCATCAACTAGGCCACCAAGAAGCCTGGATGGGGCAGGATTTGTGTGGTACATCCAAAACTGTTTCCTTATGCAATATATTGAGGAACCAACTTGGAAAGGAGCAATGTTGGATCTCCTCCTAGGGAACCAACTAGGCCAGTGGTCCCCACCCTCTGGGCTGATATTTATGTGCCGGCAGCACCTAATTAATTAGCTGGTTTATTTTGGCTTTTTTCTTAAAGATATGCTGGGTGCGTCCCGGCTACCGCTGCACCCCTGCATTCTTCGTGGATTGGTATCAGTCTGCGGCCCAGAGGTTGGGGACCACTGAGCTTGGCCAAGTAACTGAAGTGGTAGTTGAGGAGCACTTGGGTTTCAGTAGCCACAATTTTATTAGTTTTTAAATAGTTATGGCAAAAGATAGAATGGGTCTACTGGTGAAGGTCTTGAAATGGAGCAGGACCAACTTTGAGAGCATTAGGCAGGATCTAGCTGACATCAAATGGGTGGCTATTTAAAGGCAATGAAACACACTGGCAAGTAAGAAGGTTTCAAGGAGGTCACATCAAGAGTTCTGGAGTAGCATGTTCCTGTGAGAGCGAAGGGTAAACATACCAAATTCAGGGAACCGTGACTGACAAGAGATATTGATGTTCTGGTGAGGAAAAAGAAGCAAGCCTACATCATATTTAGGCAGTTGGTACAAATGAATCCCTTTAGGTTTAGACAAAGATTAAGAGTAGGCTTAGGAGAAAAATTAGGGGAGCAAAATGAATTTGGTAGGCAGGGTTAAAGATAATCCAAAGAAGTTCTTCAGACATATTAACAATAAAGGAACAACTGGGGAGAAACTACGGGGTCATGGACCAGAGGAACCTGGGAGTACCAGTGCACAGTTCACTGAAAACCACCATCCAAATAGATAGGTTGGTGAAGAAGGCTTCTAGCATGCTGGGCTTCATGAGTCTGGCCGTCAAGTTTAGGAGTAGGGACATATACAAGTCCAATCAAGAGAGGCATGGATAAAGTGGATGGTCATTGTCTTTTCCCCAACATTGGGAAGTCCTAAACTAGATGACACAGATACACGACAAAAGGAGAGAGAGATATACAAGAAACTTGAGGAGGAACTTCTCTACACAGAGAGTAGTGAGTATCTGGAATGAGCTGCCAGTGGAATTGGTTGAAGTGGCTGTATTTGCAGCATTTAAGGGGCATTAGGAGGGAGGGTTTAAACATGGGCAACTGGGTTAGCAAGGAGGATGTTATGGCCAACATGGACCAGTTGGACTTGCTTCTGTGCTGTGTAATTCTATGACTTATGGAAACTGATGTGTATATCAGACTTTCATTAAGGTCTAGTTTCTCCACCCATGGAAGGACACACTGAAATTAGAGCAGGGGTTCCCAACCTTTTTTTATGCCATGGACCCCTAACATTAACCAAGTGCTTTGTAGACCCCAGGCTGGGAAACCCTGAATTAGAGGGAGTATGGTGAAGTTTCACCAGCTTGATTCCTGAGAAAGAGGGCTTCTCAAATTAAGCACAATAGTCCTGGAGCCTCTCATGTGTAGAAGAATGAGAGAATTATTGTTAAGTTTAAAGGATAGATGCAAACTTGATGTTTCTCTTGGTTGGAATTTCAGGGACTGGAGTTACAGCCTCAGTGGGGTTGGTCAATCTGAACTATTTTCTGAGACTAAACTTAAAACTTTTCTCTTGTTGTTGCTTTCTTTTCCTTCCTTTTCTACTTACTCAGCAACGGATATTTGCTCCAAACATTCTTCTATCTTCTTATTTTAGTACACCCACAATAAGTAGATTTTGCATTGAGAGATTCACCCTCACCCCGATCCCACTCTGCCCCACCTTTCCTTTGATCTTTTCAAGGATACCAGGCAGGTAATATTCCTTTGGGCCTGCCTCACATGCGTTAATGAGCAAAGGGACAATGACTTCGCAATGAAGGTTCTGAGCTAGCTTCACCCTGTCTATACCATAGTTCAATGAAAAGCTGAATGAAAGCTGAAAACTAATGAAAAGCTGAATGAAAGCTGAAAACTAATGAAAAGCTGAATGAAAGCTGAAAACTAATGAAAAGCTGAATGAAAGCTGAAAACTAATGAAAAGCTGAATGAAAGCTGAAAACTAATGAAAAGCTGAATGAAAGCTGAAAACTAATGAAAAGCTGGACCAACTATTGCAAGACCTACAGCGACAGTCACTATGCATCAACTGGTAATGATTATGATTGCAACTGTCAGCTGCATCTTCACTCTCTCCTCCTCTGTTGTCTCCAACACTTGGCAGCTGGTTCTTTTTTGATGAAAGTGTCTCAGCAAGACAAATTATTCATTGTTCTCACTGGTACAAATTTTCAGCCTTTGGATAAGAGTTCATGTTTCCCAAACCATCAATGAGGTTCTTGCCTTCACATTTAATTAGTAGCTACTTTGTAATCCAAACAACTATTCTAAAAGTCAAAATATTAACAAACAATAATCCTGACATTCCTGGCCCACAACCTAATTGCCAATACTCCCACATATTTAAGAGTAAATTTCAGTCCAACAATTTTAACCATCAACCATTGTGAATAGTCTAAATTGTTCAGTCTAAATTGCTCATTGCACTTGTGCGTATGGCAATAAACTAGATTTTTGACTTTGGAGTTTTCTAATCTGCTTTGTGGTGGATTCTCAGACATTCTCAGCATGGGGCAAGATATCACCCAGGTTTTACGTAAGCGATGGAACTGTGCATAATCTAACAGTTGTAGTATTACTTAAGTAATTCCCAGCTTTCCAATTGCTATGTTCTGGTCAGTTACTTAGTGACAGGGCCTATCAAAATGAAAAGAATGCAATATGGAAGGACTAGCTAAATGACAAAAGGCAACAAAACAAAATCACTAGAAATTAAACAGAAATAGAGGATGCAAGGGATGAAAATGATGGATGTGGTGAAGAGGAAGAATGGACAAAAGGCAATCAAACGGGTGAAACAATTTATGAAGGAGAAGCAGGTGAGGCAGACAGCAAGACAGAGACAGAGTAAAGGAGGTAAATTGAAGGAGACTGAAAATGACAAATGGGAGGCAAAAATAGAAACAAGTAAATGTCTTCTGATTGGTAAGAGAGAAAGTAAGGTAGATATTGAACAAAATGGATAGCAACTTTCAAAATAACATAAAATAGCATTTAAATATGAGCTTTACCTTGTGAAAATTTGCAACCCATCACAGATATCTTCCTGGCATTAATCAGATAACCAATGGGAACCTTCCATCCTGCTGCTGTACTAAATCCACTATGGCAGGACTTCTTCATTTTCAGATTGTTGATCGCGGTTGAACTGTCAGATTTTCTAACAACAGCTACTGCATAATAAAAGGTTCCAACTTCTAAACAAAAGAGAAAGAAACAAAAATATAAATTAGTAGCAATGTGAATCAAGGCTAATCTAATAAATATTTAGTTTCAAGTTCTTGGAATTTTAATAATATTGCAATGCCACACCAAATATTAGAGAACTTGGCACTATCATTAACTCTTGAATTTTCATTTGAAAAGTGGCAGAATTGAAAAAAAAAGTCACAAATCTAACTTGCCTTTTATTGTTTATCTCCAATTTTAATGGAGGTGGGAAGGCAACAGGTTACCAACCTGTTTCAAGGAGGCGGACATTAATTTAAATACTTGAATGAGACCATATACCTGAGATTGGTGTAGGATTATTCAAGTAGGCGCAGACTCACTTGATCAAAGGGCTTCTTTCCTGCTCTATGACACCATGATTATGTCAGCAAATGTTTGAATGAGCACCTGTGGATGATCAGAAACTCACCAGGATCACCAATCATTCATGGCTGCTCCCCAGCTGACTTTTGCCGACTATCATTACTTGCCAGTTTATACCCCAGCCTCTCCCCTCACATTCACTATTCCAGCAATCCAAGCCTCACCTCCACAAACACTGGCTGACAAAACTGATTATTGAGCAGACAAAAAAAATGTAAAGTCTGTGATTGGACCACCACTCTTCTTCCCACCACCAGCCTAACACCAGCTACATCTTGGAGTAGGTTAAAAGGTCAGCACAACATTGTGGGTCAAAGGGCCTGTACTGTTCTATGTTTTATGTTCAATGTTCCTCACCCCTTTACGGTCAGAGGTGCTGATCCCAATATATGCTGTAGTTAAAACATCTCAGCACACAAACTTCACCCTTTAGTGTTTAATCAGCTTTCCCATGTAACACTGTAAACAATTAAAGATCTCCGGATTACTACTCCTGTAACAAAACTATCTGCAATTTGTCCCTTTGACGTTCTCCAGTTTCTCAAATCTTCAAGGCTAGAGATGTGATCTCCCCGATACACTTCCCCCACTCACAATTCTGTGGCTCCCTCTGTACAGCATGGAGTCTGATGCAGCTCTTAAATAGAAAAGTTTGATCAGAGCTCTTCTTTACCTGCATAAAAGTGAATTGTGTGGGATGCAAGTATTGGGTGTGTGCAAGTAGTACTTCCTATTAATGTTAAATATCTTTATGTTTTCATATGTGCAATACCTTGATCATATTTCTCTGCAACCACAGGCTTTAGTTTATACTCCCTTGCAGCTTGATAGAGGTCCCCAGCATCCAAAGAGACTGCATCCGCTTCCTTGTTCTGTTAAATGATGGAAGAAATTTACCAGTTGAAACTTCCTTATTTTTTGAAAAATAACTAATAGTAACAGGTTTTGCCTGTGTCATAACAACATAATTCAAGACTGTCGTTTTTTTCACAGACTTATCTGAGAAAATTCCCTTATCTGACCAGTTCCAACTGGTTTGCAGCATAAGGAGGGAACACAAAGTCTCCAGTCTTTTATGCTTTTACTTGCCCTGAGTCTTTTCTCACTAGCTGTTGTGTTACTTGCCTTGCTGGTAAATATTGACTCAATCTAACCTGTACTATGACAAACATCTCATAAAATGGCTGCAACCATAAGATTTGGGCCTCATTCTTGACTTCCAAGGAACCTTCTGGATGATATCTTCTCCAGATCTAACAACAGCTTGCATCCCTAACATTGGTCGGGGTCCTGTTCAGGGAAGCCCATTTTAGACAATGCGGTATTAGGCATAGCAGATGCTGTGAAGGCCTGCTGCTGCGGGAACAACCTGAAGACAGCTTTGGCTTCTCAACAATGAAAATCCCAAACATGTTGAGATGAATGTTGCATTTTGTTGGCTGCCTGTTGGGGATCTACAGTATGTTAGAAGCCAGAACAAAAATCAAGACTTGCTGCAAGTATTAACATTCAGATTTGATCTTCCCTAGAGGCTCCACACACTCTAACTTTGAAGCATCATTTCCTAATTTATCACCAAGAATAACAAGGCCATTGTACATGAAGGAATATCACTACCTCCAAGTCTGTTGCAAGTCACTCACTGTCATGACTTGAAAATACTGTCTGTGGCAACTTTATTAGGTACATCTGCTTGTTAATGCAAGTATCCAATCAGTCAATCATGTGGAAGCAACTCGATGCATAAAAACATGCAGACACGGTCAGAAATATGATCTATGCTACTTTGACCACGGAATGATTGTTGGTGCCAGATAGGGTGGTTTGAGGATCTCAGAAACTGCTGACCTCCTGAGGTTTTCACACACAATCATCTCCAGAGTTTACAGAGAATAATGCGGAAAACAAAAACATTCAATGATCAGCAGTTCTGTGGGTGAAAACACCTTGTTAATGAGAACTCAGAGGAGAATGGCCAGACTGGTTCAAGCTGACAGGAAGGCAACATGGACTCAAGTAAACATATGTTACAACAGTGGTGTGCCGAAGAGTTCAGCCTTTAAGTGGATGGACTACGGCAGAAGGTCATACCTGGCTCCACTCTGGTACCTAATAAAGTGGCCACTGAGTGTATCTCACCATTCTATCATTTATCTAATTCCAGATTAGTTAACTCTATCTAACAGGACTGTGGGTGTATCATCTCCGCACTGACTGTGCAAGTTCAAAATGTGGCTCAGCTAGGGAGGGGAATTAAATGCTACCCTTCCCTGCAATACTGTAAATCAATGAATTTGAATGATTGATAATGTCAAGCCTGTGCAGGCAGGCACCTCCAGTGTTCAACCAGCTAACAGGAATCACCTGCCACTCGTTTCCAACTCATCACCTGCAGCCTATTTAAACCCATCCCTCATCCACAGTCCTTTGTTCACCCATCGAACTGGTCAGCATCAACCAAATGCTCCTAGCCTTCAGTTATCTGCTCTCCCTTGTTTTGCGGCCATTCATAGATTGAGATTTTGCAGTTGACTGGTAAAATATCATTTGCTGCTAAAATCATGCTCTACCTTTGTGACCGATGAAATGAGTTTCCACCTGTATATAACTCCAGTTTACAGTTGTTTGGCTGGGTTGAGGTTGCCTGAGTAACACAAGTGTTATTAGCTGAATGATGTTGTTTACAGTCAGAAGTAACTTTTCCGTCTGGTTTATAGTTCGTAATGTGGTTAGCTGGAAAATCTAAATCATCCTGTTTGCTTTCACCAGGAGACACGAATAAGCCACTTATTCTTAGTGCAGATATTATATGACAAATAGGTTATTCTGTTTTATTTGTTGGGGACCTCCAGAGTGGGAAGGTAAGGAAGTGCTTCATTCACATGGCATGAAAATATCTAGAGGGCAAATTTAAACTCCAGAAAATGGGCGTTGGTTTGAGGGAGGTAACATTTTTAAGAATCAGATTTGATCCCACCCTACATCCTTCCTTCCACTTTAGCTGAAGAAGTGGTCTGAACAGGACAGACAGCCTAACTTCTCTGTACAGAAAGATTACTCAATTAAACCAGGTTGTTTGCTTCAGGTTTCATCTCTTCTTCAAGATAAACCCAGCAGCTAAAGGCATCGGCCGTCTGGTGTTTGGAAGAGTTTAAACAGCCTCTCAGCACTGCTTGTGGTCTGTGGAAACTAGAATTTACCCACTGTATACTTAGCACCCTGCTCCCCAAATTAACCTGCTCTTACTCTCTGGGTAGACTCCGTCCAGGTCACTGTAAACCCCCGCATTTCAGCATCATCCCACCCTCACAAGCACCATGACCCTCATCTCATCTTCCGATCCAGCTCCACAACATTGTGATAACCCCACCTTTGCTCTATAGAAATCGCTGGTCTAACACACATTTCTCCTTCCATTTTCTCAATAGCATTTGTTTCTCTCCCCCCCCCGCCCCCAAGTGAAGGAGACAACATCACAAGCATCAAACACAACATAATTAATGGAATAAGTACAAGTAAATTGTCGTTCTGAATGGGAAGTGTATTTGCAGCTCTGGGTGGCAGGACAGTAGGTAAAGGCAAAATGTTGTAACTTTTGAAGTTGCACTGAAGGTGTCAACAGAAGACGAGTTGAGTATTATCAGAAAAGGATGAGTAAATCCTGGAAGAAAACTCTCTTCAAAATGCTGAAACGGAAAGGGAAGATAGGCTTGATGGTTGCGTCAAGCTAGAAATCTTGGAGGACCTATTGAATGTGGTGGAGTGGAAGACAGGTCGAGGAGAACTGTAGACTGGGGTAGGAGGAGATTCAAGATTCAACACTGTTTATTGTCGTTCTTCAGTACACAAGTGTGAAGGAGAATAAAATGATTGTTACTCTGATCCAATACAGCATAAAAATACACCATAAGCATAAAAACATAATAAATATAAATATAAAAGCAATCCTATAAAACAAAATTTATCAGTAGCTGTTGAGTATGGCAGTATACACACAAGAGTAGCTTATATTCATAGACTGACCGAATGTACATAAAACAACACTAGGGGCACGAGGCTCTGAACACAAGGTGACTGAGAGGAAATGGAAGGGGGACAGTAGGAGAGTGATTGTGTCTGTATAGATATGAGGTGAGCGTAGAGTGTAAGCGTAGAGTGGCAATGCATGGGGAAACAAAGGGTGGTGAGTGAGTGGTGGTGGGGGATGGTGGGGTGGGTTAATGGGTGGTGAAGGAGTAAAAGTAGAATTGAGGTTCTAAGAACAGATGTGGTTGTGAGCCTTCTCAGATATGATAGAGGGAACCTGAAGGAGGAAAAAAAAAGGAAGACTTATTAGAAACACTGTAGTGGAAAGTGGCAGAGATGCAATGGAAACACAGAAACTCGGAGAATGGCATGGTTCTCACAGGAACTAAGATCGGACTTGCAAAGCCTGCTCTTGTTGTTTTAAAACCAACAGAATCCTCACTCAGGATTCACCCTGAGCGTTGATTCCCTGTTGGGTGGGGAATGTAACAGAAGAGACTTCATCTTTTGGTCTTTTCAACTCTCCCTTCTTTCTCTGAAATTTAAGTCTTCAGCTTTTCTCAATTTTGACATCAGGACAATACAAATCCATGTCTTTCGTCATACCAGTAGGTGGTTGCCTAACCTGTTGAATATTTCTCAGACGTAATTCTACAGATCAATAGTGGAGTCAGTGTCAAACTTTACTGTCTGTTTTTGTAAACTGGGATCTTGTTGTACTCGCACATTTTTTTTAAATTGTAGAATCTAAATATTGTGGCCTATTTTATTCAATTTTAATTCAGAAATCTCAATGAATTAATTCATATATAAAAACAAACTGCTTAAGGATAAAAAGTGTGCAAATGTACCGTACATGGGAACAGATTTTGAAGTTTGCTTTAATCATTCCAGATCTGTCAACAAAAGAGCTAACTATGATTTTGGGCCATGACCTCAATGATGTCGGGGCGACAGGATGCAGGATGTTAACAAGCTTCTTGATATAGCTTGCTAAACTGGTGCCTAAGGACATCAGGTCACTTCACCTGGCATCAGAGCAACTGTGGGAGAGCACTGTAATGGAAGCCAATGTGGCAGCAATCTAAATCATTTTACATGCAGTACACCTGAGCACTCTGGTCTCACTGGTACTGCAAGAAAACCAAACTATATCTCTAAGGCCTGGAGAAATAAACAGAGCATGCACAGACTAAGCTCCAGCTATTCCCCATACCAAAATGTTAATCTAGGTCCTAGGATCCAAGTTTTCATATTGAATTGAATCTATCACCCGAATCAGGCATTCAGAGTCCAGGTACGCAATAAGGGAATGAGACAGGGAAGGTGATAGAAGTTTACATAGAACACTTCACATCTAGTGATCATAACGTCTTTAGTTTCAAGGTAATTATGGAAAAGGACAGGTCAGGTCCTCGGGTTGAGATCCTAAATTGGAGAAAGGCCAATTTTTGATGGTATCAGAAAGGATCCGACAAGTGTGGATTGAGTAGGTTGTTTTCTGGCAAAGGTGCACTTGGTAAGTGGGAGGCCTTCAAAAGTGAAATTTTGAAAGTACACAGTTTGTATGTTCCGGTCAGAATAAAAGGCAAGGATAACAGATTTTCAAGAGACATTGAGGCCCTGGTTAAGAAGGAGGTGGTGCATCACAGGTATAGGCAGGTAGGAACAAATGAGGTACTTGAGGAGTTTAAGAAATGCAAGAGAACAGTGAAGAAGGAAATCAGGAGGACTAAAAGACACAAGTTGACTATAATAGACAAGGGAAAGGAGAATCCTAAGAGCTTCTACAGATATATTAAGAGCTAAGGTATAGCAAGGGACAAAATTGGTCCTCTGCAAGATCAGAATGGTAATCTATGTGTGGAGCCAAAAGAGGTGGGGGAGATCTTAAGTGGATTTTTTTGCATCTGTATTTACTGGTGAGACAAACGCAGAGTCTATAGATGTGAGGCAATTCAGCAACGAGGTCAACACAGGTTACAGAGGAGGCAGCGTTTGCTGTCTTGAGGTAAATTATGGTGGATAAATCCCCAGAACCTGACGATGTGTTCTCTCAGACTCAATGGGAGGATAGTGCTGAAACTGCAGGGGTCCTAGCAGAGATACTTGAAATATCCTTAGCCATGGATGAGGCACCTGAGGATTAGAGAATAGTTAATGTTGTTCAGCTGTTTAAGAAAGGCTCTAAGAATAAGCCAGGAAATTATAAACCGGTGAGCCTGTCATCAGCAGCAGGAAAGTTACTGGAAGATCTTCCAAGGGTCCAGACATATAAGTATTTGGATAGACGGACTGATTAGGGATAGTCAGCGTGGCTTTGTGCGTGGTAAGTTGTGTCTAACCGATCTTATGTAATTTTTTTGAGGAAGTTACCAGGAAAGGTGATGAATGCAAGGCTGTGGATGCTGTCCACATGGACTTTAGCAAGGCCTTTGACAAGATCCCTCATGGGATGTAGGTGAAGAAAGTTCAGTCACTTGGCCTTTAAGATGGGGTAATAAATTGGATTTCCAGAAGAAGCCAGAACGTGGTTGTAGACAGTTGCTGCTCTGACTGAAGGCCAGTGACTATTGTGGTGACAGAGGGAATGGTACTGAGTCCATTGTTGTTTGTCATCTATATCAATGATCTGTACGATGATGTAATAAACTGAATCAGCAAATTTGCGATGACACCAAGTTTTGGGGGGGAGGGGGGCTCTGGTGTAGTAAGCAGCAAGGAAGACTATCGAAGTTTGCAGCGGGATCAGGACTAGCTGAATAACTGGGCTGAAAAATGGCAAATGGAATTTAATGCAGACAAGTGTGAAGTGTCACAAACACAAGAAAATCTGCAGATGATGGAAATCCAAAGCAACGCACACAAAATGCAGGAGAAGCACAGCAGGCCAGGCAGTGTCTATGGAAAAGAGTAAACTGTTGATGTTTCAGGCCAAGCCGTTTCATCAAGAGGGTCCTAATGAAGAGTCTCAGCCCAAAACATCGACCATTTACTCTTTTCCATTACAGTTGCTCCAGCATTTAAATTGTGAGGTATTGCACTTTGGAAAGACCAACGGGGGGGGGGGGGGGGGGGGGGTCTTAAATGGTGAGCAGTAGGGCACTGAGGAGTGTGGTAGAGCAGAGGGATCTGGGAATTTCCATAATTCCTTGAAAGTGCCATCCTAGGTAGATAGGCTCATAAACGAAAGCTCTTGGCACATTGGCCTTCATAAATCAATGTACCGAGTACACAAGTTGGGTTCTTAATGTTGAAATCGTATAAGACATTGGTGAGGCCTAATTTGGAGCATTGTGTCCAGTTTTGGTCAGCTACCTACGGGAGAGATGTAAATAAGATTGAAAGAGTGCAGAGAAAGTTTACAAGGATGTTGCCAGGGCTTGAGGACCTGAGTTATAGGGGAAAGATGAATAGGTTATTCCCTGGAGCATAGAAGAATGAGGGGAGATTTGATAGGGGTATACAAATTGTGTGGGCACGTGGCCAAGTGGTTAAGGCATTCGGCTAGTGATCTGAAGGTCGTGAGTTCGAGCCCCAGCCAAGGCAGCGTGTTGTGTCTTTGAGCAAGGCACTTAATCACACAGTGCTCTGCGACCACACTGGTGCCAAGCTGTATGGGTCCTAATGCCCTTCCCTTGGACAACATCAGTGTCGTGGAGAGGGGAGACTTGCAGCATGGGCAACTGCTGGTCTTCCATACAACCTTGCCCAGGCCTGCGCCCTGGAGAGTGAAGACTTTCCAGGTGCAGATTCATGGTTGTCGCAAGACAAATTGAGGGGTATAGATAGAGTAAATGCAAGCAGGTTTTTCTGCTGAGGTTGGGTGGGACCACAGCTAGATGTTATGGTTCAAGGGTGAAAGTAAAATATTTAAGGGGAACATAAGGGAGAACCTCTTCACTCTGAGAGTGGTGAGAGCATGGAACAAGCTGCCAGCGCACGTGGTGGATAAGGGGTTGATTTCAATATTTAAGAGAAATTTGGATAGGTACATGGATGAGAACGGTATGGAGGGCTCTGCTTTGGGTGCAGGTTGATGGGACTAGGTAGATGAATAGTTTGGCCCAGCGTAGAAACAGGCCACTTGGCCCATCTATGGTGCAGTGTTCTATGATTCTATGACTCTAAGTCGCATTAAGGTTAATGGTTCTGAAAAGCCATTAATACGAAATTATACCATCTAAAATTATGTACTCCCTTCCTGAGAAAAACAAGACCATTGACAGGAGTTACTTGCAAGCATCTATCAGTGTTAATGTTAACACTAAAATGACTTGCTTTTCATGTAAGACGTAATTTAAGGAAGTAGTTGAAACTCAGAACCAAAGTATTTTAATAAAACATATCTAAATACAGTATGCGGTTAACCTTTTTGAGAAAGAGTTTTAGGAACAGGAGAAGGATAATCATACCGCTATTTTTTTTGCACAATCCATGGCCGAGTCTCCAGTAACACAGGATATCAAGGGTTGAATTTTAGCAGATTGAAAAGCTTCCTTCATTTGGCTACACTTTTTCATCTCAGGAGGAGAAGTAACACACCATCGGACCTCTGTTAGTCCACTTGCTGCTGCAGAGATTGAAATATAATTGATCAAATCACATTAATATCACAAACTGCATTTCAATATTCATTGAAAGTAATTCTTCCAATGACAATGCTTCAACGCAAGACATGTAAAACAGGAAAATCCACTGTTTTGGAGGGAACAATGAAATTATTCTATGTTTGTACAGTAATTTTTTTTAATCTGCAAGATGTAATGAACAGCCTAGTTTTCAGCTAATTATACAGCACAATTCTCAATCAGTCAGAAGTGATTCTAATACTTCCTTTGCCCACTCATCTATAATTTAGCAGTGCAATTTGATAAATTTGGCAAGTTTTGATTTTCAAGCAGTGATTCAATAAAACATTAAGTCACTAGTGACGTTATCAAATTACAGTAATCAAAGTTCAAATCGCCAGCAATTTAGCAATACATGGATATGGAGCATTTAAAAACCGATCTTTGCCTGTGTCCCTGGAAGTAAAAACTGGTGACTGAAAATTGTAACTATAGATCCGAGTTCTCAACATTCTACATTCTTGACAGCCACATGGTGATTTGTGCCCTTTAAATTCTATTCAGCCAATATACTTTCCAGTTGTTGGTATTCTCATACCGAATAGGCCTCGTAGTAAAACGGTGTTTATACATCTTACTTCAACAAAACTAATGAGGATTTGTCACACCATTTCTGTACCTGGCTGAAGCTTTACAAATATCTGACTTATTAAGCATTTGCTCTGCCAAGAATTCATTAAAAACCATGACAAACAACAAAGTTAGTCTTAAGTCACAAGCCACCTTCCTTGCTCTATTGAGTCTTCGGCAATATAAATCAGAATAACTTCTATGCTAAACTTTGATGTCTTTGTGTAAGTACAAAGTGTGCCCCATTTAACCTATAGGGCAATTAATTCAGAACACGTATCAATGGCAAATTTAACTTAAAATTATAACCTACTCATGATGTTTTCCCTTTTATATAAATTTAGTGTAACTTTGCTGGATGCAAGACAACCATGTTTACATGAAATTCCATCTTAACATCTAGCATTTGATTGAAATACTATTGAAGTGACAGAAACAATTTTGCATTGAAGTGTTACATGTCCAGATTCTCACTACTCACTGACAAATGCTTCAAATCACATTTTCCCCTCCCTTATCATGTGCCTGAGCATGTTGTAATAACATGCTACACTGCTCCTTCATAAATCTACTTCAAAATCTTGGAAACGTTATCAGTAAAATGGTAGAAAAGAAATACTCTTCCATGCACAAGGGAAAAAGTAAAATGTTGGAGGTATTGTAGCAAATCAGAAACAAGCACTGTAACAGGCAGTGCTGTTGAAGCCAGACTCACATGAGTCTGTTAATTTGAGAATGCAATTTCAAATTGATGACGGGTGTAAAATTGGCATTGTAAATCAGTCATCTGTTATATACTCAGTCCTATTTTTATTTGGTTGAAACTAATGTTGAAATTTCATTTGATTTTGTAATATGTGGTTGGGAGAATCTTGTTTATTTTAATTTTTTTTAGGCTCTGAGAGCTATACATCAGCATTATTACCATGAGAAAATAGCAGAGAGCTACCTTTGTGAATCTCTGCAGTTCTTCCGGTAAAAGTAATTCTGCTGTGTTGATGGGTAGGGAGTTCCGGGAGTTAAACCCAGTCAAAATGAAGGAATGGCAATACGTTTCTAAGAGTGGATGTTACACAGCTTGGAGGAAAACATTGGCAAAGAAGCGCTTGTAGCTCCTGTCTTCCTCATACTCAAGGGTCAAGGATTTGGGAGCTGTTATTGGAGTAGTGTTGCAGCTTAACTGAAGTGCATCTATATTGACATACGTGGCCATGATCCAACAGTGGTGTAAAGATGACAAAGGTTTACATTATGAGTGCGCTGTCAATCTACAATATTGCTGTGACCTGCTTGCCGTCAAGCTACTTCAGTGCTTGCAGGAAAGTGGAGTTATTTCACACACCCAAGGATCAAAACATGGAGGCACCTTCACAACCTCTCACAGCACCAGTGCCCCTGTGCTTTCAGTCAGAGGCTGACAGGAGAGCACCCTTCAGGAGGGTGAACCCACAGAAAGCATCCAGCCCAGGCAGGGTACCTGGCCAAGAAAGGAAAAGCTGTGCTATTCAACTTGCTGGTGTTTTCACCAATATCTTTAACCTCTTACGCTGACAAGGAAGCTTCAATTATAATCACGCCCAAGAAGAACGTAGTAACCTGCCTCAATGACTATCGTCCAGTACCATTTACATCCACAGTGATGAAGGACTTTAAGAGTTTGGGTATGAATCATATCAACTCTTGCCAGAGGAGCGTCTTACATTTGCTCCAATTTGTTTACTATCACAACAGGTCAACATCAGATGCCATTTCATCACCTCTCCACTCAGCTCCAGAACATCTGGACAATGAAGATGCATACAGTAGGAAGCTCTTCATTGACTACAGCTCTGCATTCAATACACTCAAAACTATTCAATAAGCACTAAGACCTAGGCTTCGATACCTCCTTGTGTAACTGGAACCTCGATTTCCTCACTTGCCGATCCCAGTCGGTTCACAGTGGCAACAGCATCTCCTCCACAATCTCCATCAGCACAAATGCACCATGAAGCTGTGTACTTAGTCCCCTGCTTTATTTGCTTTAAAATTATGACTGTATCGCTCCAATGTCACATTTAAGTTTGTTGATGACACCAATGTTATGGGCCGAATCAAAAGGGCGACGAATCAGCAGAGAGCAGGGAGGTTGAGAATCTGGCTGAGTGGTGCCACAAGAACAACTCAATGTCAGCAGAACCAAAAAACTTATGATTGACTACAGAAGGAGGAGACCAGAGGTCCATGAGCCAGTTCTCATCAGGGGATCAGCAGTGGAGTGCGTCAGCAACTTCAAATCTCTTGGCATCGTCACTTAAGAGGATCTGCCCTGGGCCGAGTATGTAACTGCCATTATAAAGAAGGCACGTTAGTACCTCTGCCGTCTTAGAAGCTTGCACAGATTTGCCATCAACTGAAACTTTGACAGATTTCTAGAGAGTATTCTGGCTGGTGGCAACACAGCCTAGTGTGGAAACACCAACGCCTCTGAACAGAAAACACTACAAAAGTAGTGAATACAGCCCTCCTCACCACTGAGCACATTTACAAGGAGCTGTGTCACAGGGAAGCAGCGGCCATCATCACAGACCCTCAACACCCAGGCCATTATCTCTTCTCGCAGCTTCCATCAGGAAGGAGATATAGGAGCCTCACGTCCCACTTCACCAGGTTCGGGAACAGTTATTACCCCTTGGCCATCAGGTACTGGAGCAATCACCCTTTTCAACTTTGGATGCTTTGCAGAGATCTTGGCACATCAGGAACTGTGTCACTTGCTGCAAGATACTCAACCTGCATCTACATGACTATTTCATTGAACTTTTGGTCAGTGATAATGTGTTACTATGTTGAAAATGAGGGAGCTTGACTTTGAAGTTATTTTTTTGAAGATGGCTATTGCCCAGCACTCCTGTTGCCTGTCACTTATCAAGACATGCCTGCAAATTAACTGGATCTTGCTGCTTGTATGGACAGCTTCAATTTACCATTAAACTGTGAACGAAACTTAACATTGCACAACATCCCCAGGTCTGACCACTGAGGAGGACCATTGATGAAAGAGTTGAACAATGCTTGTCCCAGAAGACTGACTGGAAGAATTCTTGCAGTGATGTCCTGGGATGGATGAATGATTTCACTACCCCCCCCACCCCAGCAACCAAACCATCTTACTTTGCATGAAGTACTAGTCTAACCATTGCAGTATGCTCCCCTTGATCACACAATGACATCAGTTACACTTTGGTTTCTTGATGCCAAACTTAGTTAAATGCTGTCGTGATGCCAAAGGCAATCACTTTCACCTCTTCTCTGGAATTCAGTTCTCTGCTCCCCATCCATTGCTAATGAGGCCAGGAGACACATGATACTGATGAAGTCCAGAGATGACTGATTCTCATGAAACCCAAGCTATGCAACAGAACAGGTTATCTGACAGAAAATTCAGCTTGAAAGTAACATTGACAACACCCTTCATTACCTCATGAGGAGACTAATTTGGTTCAACAATGGCACCTTTGTATTTCAGATTAAGGAGCTCATAAACAAGTTCTGCATCCAGTTTGGTGCCAAGACGACTTTTAGGTGCCTTATTCTTTTTACCTCATTTTTCCTTTTAGTCTGAAGTGGGTTAGAGCTAGGACACCGGGTATTTCGTAATGGACAAGATTTTAGCCAAGTAGGGCTGTGCCTAGATTCTGGTTTAGAAAAAACAGGATCTTGACGAACAATCCATTTATTGACAGAGTAGGTGCAAGTTCCTTGTATGGTATTCACAGTTTAGTTGTAGCTCTTGTTAGATAGAGGACTGTATGCATCAATCGCTCTTTGCCAGTCTAGATGGGAGTATGAGTCAGTCATCCCGTGGTGGCTATGAGTTTGTGTCAGAGTTTGTGTTAGTTTGTGGAGGCTTACCATATTTTTCTACTGCAGATTCAGAGTTGCATCTGATACTTTGAAATCATATTCAAATTTACCGTAACGTTAGCCTTGAATGTACAATCTACTGTGCAATCAAGGTAAGTATTGGTCATACAAAAATTCCAAAACAACATTTAGTAAATATCAGTCAATCCTAAATTCTTTCAATAAAAATTGATAAAAATACAACAATATTAACTTATTTTTGCTGTATATTTAACATTGATAAATACTGTGCTATAATAATTTTCAAATCCTTCGCTTCGATTTGTCCACATTCGCCCCCTCTAAACAGCCTGAGCATTATCGACTTTGCTTGCACCCTTTTCTGCCTTTTAGCCTCACGTTACAATCTTGAGTTTGGCGAGACCTGAAAGACTTTATTGTACTTACCCAAACTGAAGGTGCCGACTAAAATCCACACAACCCATCCAGTGGAAGTCTGCATGGTGCGTCCTGGTGAAGAAAGATCCCACTCTAAATTCTTCGGCTCCCTTTATACCGTTCACAGTGCACCAGCTTGAATTTGTCTGGTTAATGATTGTATGAAGAGGTGCTTGTCAGATTTCAGATTCGAACTTTCCTCAAATCATGTTGTCCGTTGGAATAGTTCGGAGATTTATTCGACAGTGCAGGAAAAGATGGATACCTTTCGTCCTACACCTAAAGCGCAATTTCAAGACCTAATTGTACATAAAGCACGGACGTTCATCTGTCCTCGACGATCTCGCGCGTCTTTCTGACTCAGATACACTACAGACTTTGTGTCCCTCTGACTTTTTTTTTAAAGGGGCACTCCTTAGTTCGCCGCAAATGTTGTTGTGTGTATAACAGAAAGAAAGCATATTGATGGGGGGCGGGGAATTCTGGATGAACTACAGTTGTCTTGCAATAAAAATAATCAGTAAATTGTGGGAAAAAGCGATACGCAATGAAACGTATTTACTATTATTCGTAAGAATTAAAAACAAATCTCAAAGTTAATACACCGTTCAAATTCATTATTGCTTCACATTTAATTATCATGACGTTGGAAATACGATCCTTATTCTGGATTCTGGTGTTTCCGAATCAAGCCAAACATACATTTTGTGTTGAAGACCAAGTTTTGTATTTACTTTTCTGGGTGACACTGACTGCAAAAACTTGGACACACACATTGACCACTTCCAATGACTACCTGTAAAAGCTGCTCACTCCTATGAGCTCATGATCAGATTTCTGAAATACTGTGCAGCTATCTAAAAAAAAGTTTTATTATGTAATTAAAATTAATCTTTTGCCTGAACAAAAATCAGAAAGTTCCAAAAGTCAGCTGACCGTTTAAATCACTTTAAATTCATTTCAACATTAACTTGAGGTTTGAGCGAGTTTGAAAAACTAACATTGGTTTAAAACCTTTAAACCAATCTGAGCAATACACAAAGTTACTGGTGAACGCAGCAGGCCAGGCAGCATCTCTAGGAAGGGGTACAGTCGACGTTTCAGGCCGAGACCCTTCGTCAGGACTAACTGTCTGTCTGTCCGTCCGTATCTTGTTTTACAGCGGTTGGCATCCAGCTTAATGGTGCATTACCGCCACCCTCTGCTCCAGAATGTGCACTAGACATACATTCTAAATCCCTTCACTCAATCGCGCGCACACACACACACGCACACACACACACCTGCACTTCACCCTCCCATCTTTGACCATCCTAGTATCCTATTCCTGCTTATTTGTCATATTCTATAAAAAAAACCCTGTACTCCTTAAAAATGCTAAAAATACCCGGACTTGTGCTCTCTCACCCATGCCCAGCAACCCTTTTAATGTGAATTCCTGCATCCCCAACTCCCTTAATTTATTTCTCATCATCTCTCTCTGTATCCCATACTTCCTGCAACTCAGAACTACATGTTCTACTGACTCCTCTTCCTGACATTCCTCACACAATCCTGTCTGGTGTTTCCCTATCATTTTCAATGTTTTGTTTAATGCACAATGCCCCAGCCTTAACCTAGTCCACACAATTTCCTCTCTTCTGTTTCCATTACCTACCCTAGTAACTGCAACACTCTTTTGTATTTGATATAAATGCCTCCCGTTCCCCTCCCTGTCCCATCTTTCTTGCCACATTCGGTTGACTTTTTCCCAGATTACACACTTAACCTCTGCTTTACTGATACTAATGTGCATTTCCACATTTTCTTTCTTTAACGCCCTCTTTGCCAACTCATCCACCCTCTCATTCCCCTTCACCCCTACATGTGCTGGAACCCATAGAAATTTTACCTGACCTCCCTGATTTGCAATTCTTGTAACTAACTGAAGGACTTCATAAGGTACATCTTGCTGACTGTTTATGTGAAAAGATCTTAAACTTGCTAGAACTGAGGATGAATCTGAACATATCAATGCTTTGGCTTGTCTGGCTTTCTGCACCCATTGCAACGCAACCAACACTGCCAGCATCTCCACTGTAAACACCCCTAACTTATTAGATGTTCTGCTGATTCCAATTTCTTTTGCTGGTATTACCACCCCAAACCCTGTCACTCCTGTTTCAAGTTCCTTCGCACCATCCGTATAAATGTGAGTATAATCACTATACTTTTCCATCACATGACAGTTAAATGCATTTACCAAATCTGTTTTATATCTTTCTTTCCTTTTTACCTCCAACAAATGCCAGTCTATGTCAGGCCATACAAGTTTCCATGGAGCTACAACCAGATAAACTACTGAAGGACTTATCCTCAGATCAAACACTCCACATTCTTTCGCGATATCATTCCGTACCCGACTAAAGGCATCCCTCTGAAACCTCCCATTTTCCCAGCACTCCTGCAACACTCCTTTAGTAGAGTGAGAATCATTGTGCCCCTGCAAGTTAGCCCAGTAGTTTGCCATCAGTTGCATACTTCTTAATTCCAAAGGCATTATTCCCATTTCTACCTGTAGTGCTGACACTTCAGGTCTAACTGAAAGAACAGCCAGTAAGAGATTTGAAAGTGGCAGGGGGAGGGGGAGGGATGGAGCCAAGAGCTGGACAGGTGATTGGCAAAAGGGATATGAGAGGATCATGGGACAGGAGGCCCAGGGAGAAAGAAAAGGTGTGGGGGGGGGGGGAACCCGGAGGATGGGCAAGAGGTATAGTGAGAGGGACAGAGGGAGAAAAAGGAGAGAGAGAGAAAGAATGTGTGTATATAAATAAATAATGGATGGGGTATGAGGGTGGGGCATTAGCAGAAGTTTGAGAAGTCAAACCAATTTGACCTGTTTTTCCAGTAAGAGTGAAGTAGAACAGCTTACTAACTAGCTTCACTTTGAATACCGAGAAATTCCCGATGGGGAGTACTTAAAAGTCCCAATCGTGTTGAGGGAAGGGGTTTAATCCGGAATTTACTGCCTATAAGGCTGCAGAGTCAATCAGGTTTTTCAAAGAGTAACTAACTGCATGGACACCCGAGGGAAAATAATTTGTAAGGCTAGAATGACAACATAGGGAAATCGTGATGAATAACTGCACTGCAGATCATAATGGACTCAGTAGGCTAATCATTCTCTTCTGTGCTATAATGATTCTACTACCGCAGGAGAGCAACTCATTCAGGAATATATCCAGCTATCTCACAGTGATAATTTGGTTTTACTCACATTGTCAGATTACGTAAACTGAAACCCTTTGACCCATCAAATCTATGGCAGCCCTGACAGCAATCTCATTAATCCTCTTCCCTCACTTAGCGCACTGGAACGCCCACTCTCTCAGGTCGATCAACAGGTTGATTCTCCTACCAACCACCAACACCATGGGTAATTTACAGTGACCAACCAAGCCACTAACTGATATTGTAGAAGAAACAGGGGTTTAATGTGGAACTCACTGCAAGGTGGCAGAATCAATCAGGTCTTCCAAAGAGAAATTAGCTGCGTAGGTGCCTGCCTACATAGTCACGATGAGAATGCCGCTCAACAGTGCACTCAGTTTTCACTTTGGCTCTTTTTTTCATCATCCAGAATCTTATTTCAGCAATAAGTATACGGGCAACTCTTCTATCATTATAAAATATGCCAAGGCACCTCAGAGACACATTATCATAGCAAATATCCCATCGAGTTGCATAATAAGGTTTTTGGACTCAGGAGGAAAATAAATGGAAAAAGTCTGGTGAGATTTTCAGACCCTAAAGTATAGGTAGCTGAAAAACACAAATGTTTAACTTATTCCTCTCTATCCGTCGATTGTTCATTCCCCTCCGACCTGCTGAGTCCCTTCAATATTTTGTGTGTGTTACTGTAGGTTAAACTTACAGTTCATTTCTGAGGGAATGCTATACCTTTTGGATGAATTAAAAGATCTCATAAACCTTTTCTGAAGAAGAATGGAGACATTATCTCTAATGAAGTGGCCAATGCTAATCCCTCACTAACAATACAAGAGTAGCTTATCTGACGGTTTATCACACTGCCGTTTGTGAGAATTTGCTTTGTGTGAATTGTTTCCTATATTACAACATACTCTTCAAAATGACTTCATTATCTACAAAATACTTGGAGTATCCAGTCATGAAAGGCAGTATATAAATGCTACTCTTCTCTCTTTACAGTATCAGATTCTTCTCCACTTGTTCTCAGTTTTTAAACTCACAGCAACTTTTCTGCTAACATTAGCATGAAATAAACTTGAACTCAGGTCAAAATCCAATGCACATTGATATGGTTTAAAAAAAAAATACATGCCCTATTGTAAATTAGTGAAGGTCTTTCGTAAACTGAGATTAGATATCTCCAAACACAAAATCATCATGGATCAGCATGAAATACCTTTATTCTTTCAGAAGTATTTCACAAGTTATATGAATGGTGCACTAGTACAATGAAACAAGCTTTCAGAGGTATTTAAGTGAAATATTGGAGAAAAGTAGGCCAGCCATTATTTGTACCATGAGAGGGACATGCAGGAATCCATACCTTTGACTGCTTTAGGTAGGGGCATTTTGAGCATACTAATTGCACATGTCCTCAACATCTTTAAAGATTACTTTGGGGGTGGTGGGCATAATTGGTAGAGGGTAGAAAGGAAAATGGTTCTGCTGGTTGTCATCTTCATATATACCAGCATCTGACTGACAAACAATTTAATCTGGCAAAGTTCCCAAAAATGTTTTGCTGCCATAAAACAACACACTTCACAACACATACATCAGTTATAATAAAACTGATTCTTATTCTGAGACCTCCAAGAGGACCACAACCTTGTCATATGGTTTGGAGGCTTGCGTGCCTCAGTGACCCAGGGAGCCATGTTGGCTGGAGTCAGGGCCTTGTGCCTTGGCTCTTGGTATGGGGGTCCCCCATGCCAAACAGTCCAAAGGTTAGAGGCCAGACTAAGAGTGGTCCACTGGTCCTCCAGGTTCATGGGTTCAGCTCAGGGATACAACCCCGACTGGTCAAGAAGAAAATTTATGGGAACAGCAATGAAGAATCCTTCTTTATCTGGGTGTAACAGTATGGACAGACAGAGACAGAGGACCTTCATTGCTGCCCTAAGTGCCAGTGCCATAACAGGCAGTAAGTTATTCTGAGAATTCTTCTACTTTGTCATCAAAAACACACCATGGTTAAAGCACTCCATTTCACATATACTATAAGCATTTTGTTTTCAACATGATGATTATATTATGTTTAAATCTCCTTTTACCTCACTTATGTATAAAAATGTCCGAGGAGTTTTCTTAAATTCTTCTGTAAAATTAAGTTTTTAATCAATCCAAATGTTGGGAGAGTAAAAGCAATGGAAGCTTAAGCAAGCAAAATATCCATTATCAGAAGTAGATTAGCAGCTGTTAAGGTCATAGGCCCTAAACTGGATTGTTGAAAAAAGACATGAATTTGCCCTTCTTTATCAGGGTATTTCATGGTTAAAGACCTGGTAGATTATGGAGAAAACACGTGACCATAAATGATCAGGTATTTCATTCATTTTGCAATCGATGGGATTAACCCTATCATGATTAACATTAAAAGACTCAGCTCTTCCAATACTGGATAAATCAGCGGGACAGTCAATTCCTCACTGAATGATGCAAATATAAAATAGTACTAAAATTGCCCTATCTGCAGCTGTCAATTTTCCTTAGCTTATTTATAGTTTGTTTGTTAGTTTCAGTAGCAATCTTTGTAGCATGGTTTCTCAGACATGAGATCCATTGATTAAAAACTCAGCTGAACCAATAAAAAATATAGCAGGTCAAAGACTGGGGAGTTTGCAGACTGAGACCAGCCTGCCTGACATCTCTGAACCTCTTCACCATCTACATTTCGCAAATCTGGACTGTGTTAAAATCATCCCTCCTTGCTTGGATGAATGTAACTTGAACAAAACTCAGACATTTCCAAGGAAAAAGCAGTCCTTTTGACTGGTATCCCATCCAACACCAAAAACATTCACAGTCTCAATCACAGGTGCACTAAAGCTGCTGTGCATACATATTCACAAAATGCACTGCAGTTAATCGCCAAAACTCTTCCAGAGCACATTCCAAACTTGTAATCTCTACCATCAAGAAGAGCATGGGCAGTGGAGATGTGCCTATCAGGATTCCTCCAAGTAACATACCATCCTGGCCTTCAACTATATCAGTGGTCCTTCATCATTCTGAACCTACATGCTGAACTCACTACACAACTCTGGGAGGACTCTCACCAGATGGACTGCGGTGATATTTAAAGGTTGCAGAGCAATCACTTTCCAAGGAAAGTGGAATTTGGTATTAAATTCTGGCCTTGTCAGTCACATTATAAAAAAGTGTTGTGTCTGTAAAGTGTCCCAAGAAAACTAGAAAGTGCTTCCAACAGTTAATTTTATACAGCTAAATGGATGAGTATGCCATTAGATGGACACATTTTCTTGATATTAAGAGGGCAACAATTAACACCTGAAGCTTAGATACAGCTATAAGCACAAAGATGTGTATACATAAGGAAAGACTTTTCCCCTAGACACTGAACCAAACTATCCACAACCTTGGTGTTCTAATTGTCTGAGATTCCAGTCTCATATCCACTTCATTATTAAGACTACCATCTTCAACCTCTGATCTCTGTAGAGACACCCTGTTAACAGCCTTCTTGTCTAAAAGAAACCCATCAGAAATTACACTGTGCTTCCTGTCACTTAATTCATTTTGGATCCACTCTCCCTTATAAGCCTTGGGTTTTCACTTCCATTGACCAACATCTATCTGAGTCTTTGTCAAAAGCCTTGCTAAATTCTTCATCAACCTTCCATATTACCTTCTCCAAGAATCTAACAAATCAGGCAAACATAACCATCCTTTATCAAATCCATGCCAAAGCACCCTGCAGGTCCTGATTAATCTGTGACTAAATATTGCAAGGGCTGTCACAGTAGCATAATGGTTCACACAACAGTATTACAGCTCAAGGCGTTGGAGTTCAAGTTCAGTTCAGTTCTCACACAGTCTGTAAGAAGTTTGTGCATCCTTCCTGTGAGTACATGGGTTTCCTCCGAGTGTTCGGGTCTCTTCCCACATTCCAAAGATGTAATGTTTAGTAGGCTAATTGGTCATTGTAAATTGCCCTGTGATTAGGGAATGGTAAAATTACAGGGTTACTACAAAGTCCTGCTCATTGGGCCAAAAGAGCATCTTGCACACTATATCTCTAAATGAATAGATACAGATATACAGTACGTAAATAAGGTTCCATTTTACTATTCCTTAAAATGGATTCAAATAATTTCCCCAATACCAAAGTTAAATTAGCTTCCTTATAATTTCAAATTTTTCTCCCTTCTTTATTTCTTAGCCAAAGATACAGCTGTAGTATCATTCCTGCAACCAGAGAGTTCTGCAAAATTGTAGTTGGAGCCTCTGCAATTTCCTTCCTTGCTCCTTTCAACAGTGTAGAAAATATTACAGGCAATTAAAATTGTAGGCACATTGATTCCCCATTAAGAAATTTCTTAAAACCTACCTCTTTTACCAAGATTTTAACCATGTACCAGTATCACCTTATATGGCTAGGTGGTATATTGTGTTTGACAATCTATTCAAAGGATATGTTAGGCCATTACAGAAAATATATTCTGACCGATAAATGCAAGCTGTTATCACTAATGGCTGCCATCAAGAGCAATGATGTCATTTATTTTTTGCTGCTGGAACATTAGGAACATATAGAGAAAATGCTTTTGTGAATTGTGGCTCACAAGAAGAAATTTTGTATAAATGATACAATTTCCTGAAAGCACACAAATCTGAGGGAGTCTGCCCTGACAGACTTTGCTATGGGGGATGTGGATTGTAGGGAGGGGGCTATCCTTTGCACCTCTGGCTTCTTACACCAGTGCAATTTTCTTGCCTGCATTGGCACCACGACAGCGCAGTGGTTAGCGCAATGCAGTTACAGCTCGGGGTGCTCTGAAGCTTGGAGTTCAATTCCGGCTCCATTCTGTAAGGAGTCTCTGTACGTCCTCTCCATGGAATGCATGGCTTTCCCCCGGGTCGCCTGGTTTCCTCTCCCAGTCAAAAGACGCATCCTGGTGGGTTAATTGGTCATTGTAAATTGTCCTGTGATTAGGTTAGGGTTAAATCAGGGTTGTGGGGTTGCTGGAGTGGCACGGCTCAAAGGGATGGAAGGGCCTGCTTCACGCTATATTGCAAAAGGAAAACAGTCCAAAGAAGGCAGATCAAGCTGATGCAGAGACCTCATTGCTGTGTGCTGTATGCTGCAAGATCTCACAAGATGATACTGGAGAAAGAGCATTAAGGAGACCTTGATCCTGAGGACCATGAGGCATAGCTGGAAGAGGAGCAGAAGCCAAATAACGACTGTCAAAGGACGCCCCTGCGCAATATCATGCGGATGAGTATTGGAGACAGGCATTGGGCACTAGGTATAAACAATGATTGGCAACAGTATGCAGCAAATTAAAGTTCCACAAAAATTCATAATACTCTCCATGCCACTTTTTTTTTTTTATTTTTTAAATTACATCAACAGAATACACCTGCAATCATCAGGGAGAGCCCAGATGACACCAGACTACCACACTTGCTGTAGTCCAGGTCCACCAATGATGAATAGCAGAAACCAGTTATTTTAATAAATTAGAACAGAATGCTGGAAGAAGCAGGTCAAACAGCATCTGTAGAGACAAAAACTGAATATCTCCAGCATTTTCTGAATTTATTTCAGATTTACAACAGCTGCATTTTCTTTCCTTTCTTTTATTGTGATGTTGGTTAGTCTCCTGTTTCCAGTCCCTCACCCCAGAAGTACAGGACTTTTCCTCTAATATACACCTTGCTTGTCCCTCTGAGTAACAGTGGGTGCAACTGTCACCTTACTTGCAGCATCTGTCTCCTCCATTATCTTTACAGTATGCATTGGTGCTGCTACATGTGTGGGGTTATGAGATGAAGCACGCATCCAAAGTTTGCAATGTCAGAAAATACACAAAATTGGGTGAGTTCTGTCAGGAATTTACCTGGTTCCCGTTGCATGCTTCTGGATAGAAACCATACTAATACTGCTTTGAACTGGATTTTTGCCAGTCAGTCTGTTACTCTTTTTTGGCAGAGGACTTGATTAGTTATCAACACCAATTATATATGTTGCAGTAAAATAAAACAGCATAAATTTTGGGTGTATGTTATGTTAATTAATTGATTGATTATTCTGTATGAATCTAGGTGGGAAGACAGTGGTGTTAATCCTAATATAATCCACTAGATGAACTAAAGTGGCTCAGAAAAATAAATTAAATCATTAACTCTTGCAAATTAAACAGTAATTATGTGAACGGGTTAAGGTTCATCCAAACATATCAAGGTCTCAGTCTTCTTATATTGATTTTGCACACTTTTATAATCTATTTCTAATTTTTATTTTTCTTGTACTTTGAAACATGGTTAATGTATAAATTGGTGTTTTCAATGTTTATTTCATTGCAATTAGTTTCATTCTGATTTTTCATTATATGGATAATAAACATAATAACACAGATTCCACAACTGTACAAATTTCAGTTTATTCACACCGGTATTATATACAACAGATTTTTGCTGCTGTATTTTGACACCTACTTTTGTAATTTTGACTCGCCTATTTTCAACCTGGTTTGAAAGAACATTAGTCTTATCCTTTAATACCTTACGTAATTACTAAGTGTGACTCATGACTGATCAACCAACGATGGAAGTGTCACTTTTTTGATTAAGAATGAAACTCAGGAAAGATTATAAAGAGAATATATGAAAGAAAAAATGAAAAATAGTTAACAATTAGTTTCAAGATATTCAGCTCTGAAGAATACATCTTCTAAATTCAAGTGATTTAGTTGGTTTAGAAAAACCGAATAGTAGTTTTGATTATTTTATGGAATATATGCACTAAGATAGTCAAGGATGGCCTTTCTAAATCTGCAACAGATTTAACTACAGAAAGAATAAGGCTTTTGTTTTTTGCAGAAACTGGCTGTGCAGCCAAGCAATTAAAATGAGATTGATAAGATGACATTGTGGACAGAATAAGCTATTGTGCAAATGCTCCATGTATTATGTTTAATAATAAATCTTTTCAGAGAGGAAGTGAAAAGTGATGAAAACGCTGGAGCTTTCTTCAATTCTAATCATATTAGAGGTTTGGTTTTACAGTATCAAATGAAGGTTCATTAAATTTTTTGTGCTAAATAATGACAAAAACTCATAATGACAAAGCTTTAAATAGTGATAGCTGTCCTTTTGTAAATACAGTACTAAGAATTATTGCTTGACTTTGTACCACACTTTGAAAGCACAAATATTCAGTCCAATCTACCAGCACTATGTAAGTCAAATTGTCCTAATATTTTGTTGTGAGGAATACTATTGAGGAGACAGGTGTACTTGAGGGTCAGAACCTGTAACAGAATTGAAAAATTACAATCATGTCATTTGTTTAATGCGATCTGAAAAGTAGAAAAGAAATATTACACAAGAGAGATCATGTACCGGAAGTCTCCTCTGACAAGCCACACATAGAATTACAAAGAAAGCCAGTGTATAACTAGCCAAGGAAGCAGTACCCTGATGTACTGGGATACAATGACAGAACGGAAAACATGAGGTGGAGGGATAGAGTGGCAGAAACAAAATGTTAATAATTGGGGGTATTTTGATATAAATAACCTGAAGTTACTGATTCTCTGACACACAGCAGACTCCTATAATTTAAATGACCTCCTCACCCAGCAGCTCTATCGCATTCACAATTGGGGTTTGGAGATGTCAGTAGCTACTCTAACTCCTCTGCTGTCTGTCTGGACTCTAGTTATTGACCTTTTATGTTGTTGCAACAAGACTACAATGAAAGCTGCAAGAACAATTGTGTAATTTTTCTCAGCAGTTCTTATAAACTGTGGAAATTTTACCTCAATATTTCATTGTGCTTCAAATAAATTTACAACATTTTGACATGAACACTGTTTTTAGCATTTTGAAACCTGTATCAATTTCACATTTTTCATCCTTCCCATTTTAGATTTCCTCAAGCTTTCCAGTTCCTTACCTTTTATACACTGTCTTATGCTTCTGTCTGACATTATACTGAAATAATTTTTCCATATTTCGGTTTGCATGTTCCTGTCAGAATCAATGCAAGGCTAACAGATTTAGGAAACCTTGGCTTTTGAGAGATATTGAGAAGAAAAGGGGGTTCTATCAATACCTCCAGTTGGACTCTTTCTTTTTGTGTGTTTTCCCCCCAGCTGTCAGTCTGTGGTTTTGTATTGCTGTGTGCTCCTGTCCCTGCTGTCTGTCTGTATCTTGTTTTACGGCGGTTGGCATCCAGCTTAATGGTGCATTACCGCCACCCTCTGCTCCAGAATGTGCACTAGACATACATTCTAAATCCCTTCACCCAATCTCTCTCTCGCGCACACACACACACCCCTACACTTCACCCTCCCATCTTTGATTATCCTAGTATCCTATTCCTGCTTATTCGTCATATTCTATAAAAAACCCCCGTACCCCTTAAAAACGCTAAAAATACCCGGACTTGTGCTCTCTCACCCATGCCCAGCAACCCTTTTAATGTGAATTCCTGCATCCCCAACTCCCTTAATTTATTTCTCATCATCTCTCTCTGTATCCCATACTTCCTGCAACTCAGAACTACATGTTCTACTGACTCCTCTTCCTGACATTCCTCACACAATCCTGTCTGGTGTTTCCCTATCATTTTCAATGTTTTGTTTAATGCACAATGCCCCAGCCTTAACCTAGTCCACACAATTTCCTCTCTTCTGTTTCCATTACCTACCCTAGTAACTGCAACACTCTTTTGTATTTGATATAAATACCTCCCGTTCCCCTCCCTGTCCCATCTTTCTTGCCACATTCGGTTGACTTTTTCCCAGATTACACACTTAACCTCTGCTTTACTGATACTAATGTGCATTTCCACATTTTCTTTCTTTAACGCCCTCTTTGCCAACTCATCCACCCTCTCATTCCCCTTCACCCCTACATGTGCTGGAACCCATAGAAATTTTACCTGACCTCCCTGATTTGCAATTCTTGTAACTAACTGAAGGACTTCATAAGGTACATCTTGCCGACCGTTTGTGTGAAAAGACCTTAAACTTGCTAGAACTGAGGATGAATCTGAACATATCAATGCTTTGGCTTGTCTGGCTTTCTGCACCCATTGCAACGCAACCAACACTGCCAGCATCTCCACTGTAAACA